>NC_136784.1:783713-810840 GCF_947034865.1 Barbatula barbatula
CAGAAAAGCCTTCGTTCATGGTGTCTGACGGCTGATGTGAATGGAAACACGCCGCCTTTTTGTTGTTTTGTTTTGCTGGCCGTTTATGAAATATTGCAAACCAAATTCGGTTCAACAATGTGTATCCGTCTTCACGGGGAAAGCGTCTGTGGGCGTTGTTTCTACACAGTTACGTTCTTATTGTGAAAGTGGAAATAATGTGTAAAAGTGATGTAAGAAGAGATGTGCAAAACTAGTGTGTAAACTATCCAACTACGCAAAACTATTAATATACAGAACATTTGGTGTTTCCTCATATTTTATTGGTTTCATGTAACCTGAAGACGAATTATGAGCAAATATTGTGTGAATTCCAGATGTCACGTGTAGATGTTGAACTGCTGGTTGATCATCGTGACCCGTCACTAGTAAGATCACACACACACACATACACGTGTTTAGTTATGGGATGGCAGGTCTGCTGACTGCTGGTTTTGGCGTGAGAGTGTTTGTTTAAGGTCTTTGCCAGTGAAAAGTACACATCTCATCTCTCCCGCTGCCATCTGTACCAGATCTGTTCGTTTGCTTTTTTCAGATTTACCAAAGTTTGCGAAAAATCTTGAATCTCTGTGTGCGGCTGTAAAATCTTTCCATGTGCATCTGTGTTAGATGTTTTGGTTTTCTGTTTTACTCTTAATGTGTACAATCTTATTTGTCTTAATCCCTCAATTCTAAACATTAAATCTATTTTGGTGAGTGTCACACAGCATCATCACCTTAAATACAGTATATCACTGGTTGCTTGAAACTTGGCAACAACTAACCGCTGCTTAACCACGATATTAAATTGATAGAGATTCTTTTTTGACAGTTCGAATGAGATACCAAACTCATTTTGATTTGGAATTTGATGAATACTTTGGTACATTTTTGTCTAAATTTGGTGATACCTGTACATAAAAGAGATATTTTGGAAACATTGTTACTGTCCCACAGGGGGCGGGGCTTTCTGCCCTTCTGACAGCGACACGGGAGGAGGATGACCTTTAATTGGCTGTTGAAGTGTTAGGCGGAGACAGAAGCTAATGATGGTTGAGGCTCAGCCGGGATGATTCTTTTGTGTGAGATGCCACGTGTCCCTAGAGGACAGTGTTATATGTTTCTTCATTTAACGCTTCATTTGTGATAGCTGTCAGGCCAGATCTGTGTGTGTGTGCGTGTGTGCGTGTGACTCGGGACATTTGTGTATTTGCAGGAAAGCAGAACAAATATTTAAATTACATGAATGCATTTTGCAGACACTTCTTCTTATCAAAGCTTCTTGAGTTGAGCCTTTAACTTCCAGTACACATTCACAAGATTATTTCTGATAACAAGCTAGAGAAACCGAGAATAACCGTTACTTGGCTAAACTTGCCAATATTTTGCATTTAGACTGAATGTACCAAACTTTGTTTAAACGCGACCAAACTACAGGACCCATTCAACAAATTGTTTATTTAATAATTTGAACATACAACCAAATTCAACAAATCCTTTATTTAATACAATTATTATACAATAAAAGAATAATACGTATGAATATTAACCTAAATGAATGAATATTATTAGACACTAGCCAAACACAAACTGGAAGTTATGCACTTCCCGGCGCTCGCGTCTGATGAAACAGTCTGAACAACAGTTGAAAGTGACCACGGCTGTATGAAAGTCTCCGTGCACATGTGCTCAATCGGATCACAAATCTGTGTGTGTGTGCGTACGTGTTCGGTCACAATCACGCCTCTGCTTGACCGTGTGTGTGGAGGGGGCTACATGATTTGGGATGGTGTTAATGTCCCAGTCTCTCTTGAGTCTATCCAGACACAAAGGCGGCCCCCATGTGGGATGAGCCCCTCTTCACTCCCGGATCCCAGTCATCTTAATATGAAGATCATTAACTAGAGAGAGAGAGAGACTATCAATCTTGTCATTTACACAATGCAGAATCAAATCAGCAGCAAATAATAAACTGCTGTAGACAGACGTGTGTATCGCTAAACATGAAGAGACCTTCTGAAACCCATTAAAAACACATTTAACATCACCTAAAGATATAAGTTTGCGTATATACATTCAAGCATTTCAATAAATACACAGTGCATTTATATAAAGCATGTAAAGACTAAACTTGATGCATTACAATTTCAACACAACATGGTTAAATAGAAATGGTTTTATGCACTGTATTTCTTTGTGCCTGCAAAAAAAGTAGAGAGAATGCAATAATTTTTAACCTTCAATATTTCCGTGCATGCATATGCAATAAGTGCTAACATTTTTTGTACATGCCCGTGTGCTGATATTTAATAATATGGAAGAAAATCTCTCATATCAACCCCAAATCCGTGCTTTCCCCGCTCATAAAACTTCCCATCTGCACAGTCTGAGTAACCTTCTGTGAATACATCCATCTGAATTGTTCCTAAATAGACCGCAAGCTGCTAATAAAGTATACTTAACATAACAAAAGAAAGCACCCGAGTCCTGTCACCCGAGTCTGAGTGTAAGATAACAGAGACGGGAGCCAATGGGATGGCTCGGATGCTCTGCACATCATCTCTGACTCCGTGTTTTCCACTCAGCAAAAGCCGGGCTGAGATCAATATCACGAGAGACGGAGTCTCATCCTAAATTACCGGCTAACAGCAGAGTCCTTCCATCCCCCCCCCACCGCTACACTTGAGACCCTACAGTAGAGAGGGATCGGCTATCTTTAGCAGTAATGGAGGCTGTTTGTAATAAAGCAAGGTGCTTAATATCTGCTTGTCTTGTTTCTCTGCCTGTTTCTCTGCTCTCAGGGGCTACGGCACTTATATTATTAGCCGTGTAAAAACGGCTGTGCCGAGGTCTTATTAAGCTTTTATCCGCAGGCCTCTGTCCAATCTCTGCGGGTTGCTACAGTAAGCAGAATGTTATATTGGAGAGTTTTATTAAATTGACGGTTCTGGTGGTCTCGGTGGAGTTTGTGTGCTCGGAAGGCTTTCAAGAAGAGTGCGCAGGAGAGATGGAGTGACCTCTGAACCGCTGTCAGGTGAACCACACGTGATACCCTGTGCACAATGTTAATGGATCTGATGGGACAGGGGCTTAAGTCTGGTGTCAGGTTTAAGTCATATTATTAAATAATAATAAATAATATAATATTGTTTTACATGCATTTTTGCATTGCTATTATTGCATTTTCATTTGTTGATAATATCTGCTCTAAATAAATGAAAATCTTTGATTGTTTTGTGTTCACACAAGCTCTCTGATGAAACCTCGCAGATGGCAGAATTCCCAGAGACAATGTCGCCCTTCTGTGGCCAAATCTTGTACAAGCAGTTTTCTATTTACAGTTTTCTAGTATCTAAAGTTTTCTATTTGATATTAAAGTGATAATTAAAGACCATCCTAATGTTTGTCTGTGCTTCAGTGGGATCATAAGATACAACAGGGTTTCTTTGCATTTGATGTTAAATAAGTCCCCGCGGTTCCCACAGAAGATCCAAACATCACACGGCGGCAGGTAAATCACACAGGTGTGAATCTTTGTCTTTTACAGAACAAGAGCGACCAGTAGGAGAGAAAAATGACACATAACATGTCTTTGAAATTCTTTTCCCCTTGTGAACATATAGAGACTTTGCTCAAGTCAAAAGTGAAAGAGTCTCACAGTAATCTTACAGGTGTCTCGTCTAAAGTTTCAGAAGGAATCTCAAGAACGTCTCAAACTGTTTTGTCTTCAACTTAACTGAAACACCAAAGACTAATTTCTTATCCAATTATTCCAACAGTAAATGATCAAACATACACATTCATCTTTAGCTCGATGTTTTGTGTATGTTCATTTCTTCACTATAGCATATTTTTTCATGAGAAAGTTAGATTAGAGTTAATACTTTTTAATATTTTATTTGGAACATTATCATTGCTGTCGTGGAAAAACGAATATAATTCTACTCTGAGGTGATGGTTAGGTTATTTTTGTAACGTCACCATCTTGTGAGAATCCTAGCTCAGCCCCTTCCTATTCTTTCGTTCTCTCACGTCCTCTGCTAATCCAGAGACCGCCGGGTTCTACTCAACAATGTGTGAGAGATGTCTCAGATCCAACAACACAGATGTTCGATTGGTTCTCGACTCTTCACACACTGTTGACAGGTTTGCCCCGCTCAGATCACTTCAAACAACTCTGTGTTTGCTGTTAGAGGTCACATCCTCTTGTGTGTCGTGCCACAAACTGAGAAGTGAACGACACAATACCTCAATCTACATCTGCTCGTGAAGAGAAAACGGAGAGTATCATGAGCCATAGGACTGTGTGAAATGTGGACATCAGGACATAACCCAGACATGAGAGAGGTCACGCACATCACCATCTACATACAGTGACTATTAAAGAAACGTGTCCAGCACTAAAATCTTCCAAATTGAATATTTTATACAGCTTAAATGAAACAGTGAATGTTGTCCAGCAGACAGGTTAATATAGGCCCATTGCAGGGGCGCAGTGTATATCCTATATGTGCACTATATGATCAATATTCTATATTTCATCTCAGCTGTTATTTTATTTATTAAATATCAAAATGTTGGCAGAATTGCTCAGGGCATGTGTTAAACATGTGCCAAACAGATCCGAACCCCTGAGATCAAGTGAACCAAAGAGCTTTCGCTCCCTTTATGAGACGTGTATGAGAGAAGGTGGAGAAATGACCAATCAGAGGGCAAGAAGAGCTTCTACCTGAGCAGGTATCACCTATGTTAAGAGCACCTGTGTGCACAGTCTCTCGAACCCCTCTCGCCACAAACAATTCGTCCATTACAAAAAAAGAATATAAAACACATCGGTTATGGAGATCAGGGTCGTTTTAATGCTCGCTGTCACCTGCTGGAGCCTGTTGCGCGAGGCGCATGGAGATAAAAAAGACCTTTACAGGAGTGTTGTGGATTTGGTGGCTCCAGGTGAGAAGTTCCTCACTGAAGATGCGCTTCGCTCGGTTTTTGAAGGGCTGGAGAAACGTGTGCAGTGCTCCGGTGTGTCGTGTGAAAAGGTAAGATATGTTTGAGAGTTTTGGAGAGGTCGAGGTCCAGCGCGCGCCTGCTGTAGGGTCGTGCGCTACACCTGCGCGCGAAACAGGAACGAGTATACACATATACAACAATGTTTATATATTAGAAAATAATACAAACGAGGAAAAGGAGCCTAAAAAAGTGAAGTAAATTGTGAATGTTTGCCGTGGGTATGTGCGTATAATGTTGTAAAGGGAAAGCAATTTCCTTAAAGTGTTTTATTTAATAGTAAAACATACAATTACGCATTCAAATAAAGAACTTTTGAAGAAAGACTTTGACTTTTAATGCGTTTCATGTCGTTTGTATTATTTCACACTGTGGGTGGATATCTCTCTATCAGCATAAAGACTTGGTTTAGTGTTAGTTTTATTTGTAAAATCTTTGCGGGATATATCAAATTAGATATCTGAAACTCAAATCACAATACCTGAACGGGGTTAGTTGTGACACGTTTTGACCCAAATACAGCATTTCTAAAAAAACACTTACATTTCCATCATTAATGTCCAGGAAAAAGGTCTCTGTTAATTCACAGAGAAACAGTTTTGTCAATAATAAACTATTATTTGACCTTAGAAATGTGACAAATGTCCTTAATTGATTTTATGTCATAAAAATGCTTTCTGATAAAAGCTGTATCCATTGTCTAAGAGTTTTATTCCCTTCCCATTAATGGCAATTACATAAATCACAATAACTATTATACTCCCTTAAATGTTTCTGTTTGATTAATAAAATAAAACGCATGACATAAAGGCTATCGTTTATCATCAAACAAATATAAGTGTTCTGTATATGTGTGGATTTCTTTATGGTAATTAGTAACTTCTTATTTTGACTTTTGTAAACATAATAAATGAATGTGGCATTTGTAAAAGTGTCAGAATCTCTCCTTACTTCTCTTGAATCAAAATCCACAGTTTTGTTATGTTTTTTGGGCAGGATCTTATTACCAAGGTTTTGTAACTTTAGTTTTCTCAAAACACATACAGTGTTGGAGATTGATGTCAGTCAATGTTTCAAACTATTTAATATTGTTAATAAAGATTTTCCCTTCTCATTAAGATACTAGTGTGACATAAAAAAGCAGGTTTAAACATGAACTCAAACATTTCTCATTTATTTCTTCTAAAAGCCCAACTATCATGAGTGTTAAAAGAGCTCTGAGCAATCAAGTTTTCCTCTAGAGTAAAGTTATGAATACGTTTGACGTCCGGTATGTGAATGTGAAATAACGGATCTCTCTCATTCTCTATGTGTAGTGTCTGTCTGTGTCAGGTGTGTCTCAGCTCTTGAGGAACTACAGTAGTTCAGATGGTCTACAGATGGAGGAGTTCTTCATGACGGCAGCTGGTTTCTGTCTGTTTCTGAGCTCTCCAGAGGAGACCTGCGGGGTCATACGTGAGGGCCGATGGGGTGCCGAAACCGAACACTTCATTGAAACAACCTTAGGCCACAGTCACCATGACAACAACATCAGCACCAGCCCTCATTCCCATTACGATGTCAGTATCACAGAATATGAGGGTTTGGAGAGATTGTTTCTTGATATCGAGAAACATAGTCAACCCGACACACATGAGGTCAGTTGTGTTTGTTTAGAGTAAATCCCTTTTGTTGATATTTAGGGTTTGTGAATAAAACAAACTGGTTTGTTTATTCATGTTTTTAGCCCTGTCTCTCGCTGAACGACATACTGGAGGAGACAGGCGATCATCACGGAGATCACACACACGTGGAGCTGGACGTCGTGTTTGGAAACATTATTTATCATGTCCTGCGTGGAGAATGCGTGAGAGCTCATGTTCTGCCGGAGCAACAGTACTTTCTGGATTACATCTTCAACCGCTCAGAGAATCTCACCCTGCACGGTATCCCTGGCCGACTCAATTCTGACCTTTTTTGTTTCCAAAGTCATGTGGTATTAACCATGTCGTTCTTCCAGACTTTGAAAAGCTTCTGAGATCCCTGAACCTGGGCGGAGGCGAACACAACGACCACCCTCATACTGAACCCCACCGCAGCCAAAAGACCCACCAACAGAGTCATCCAGAGGGTCACCGTAGCAACAGCAGCTGGGATGCGGTAATCATTCATTCTATCATCAGATCAAATGCCCTCGGCTCAAAACTTTATCTTGACACATCATGGTTGTACCATATGAGGTGATGCTGCTGAGAAGTGAAACTTTATTTTTGTTGAACATCACCTGACAGCATCCGAGCATCATCGAGGCGACTTCTGCAGGCAGCAATACTTTTTTCTGCACACACAGATCAAATTAACTTTGTGATTCTATTTGGTGCAGAAGTGACACGCTAAATCTTCACAATATTGACCTTCAGCATGACATGTTTGGGCATCATGAGAAATCTTAGCACGCTTCAAAAATCCCCTCGTTCATCCGTGACATGACGTGTTATGCTCGAATGGTGATCAGAAAGAAATTAAGCCGTCCATACGATGTCTTACATCCATCTCTAGTAAACAAACATGCTGTCCAAATAAGGCCGTATCGTATCACATCCGTGGAATGAATCGGTCGTGGAGTTTTTGAGGGTTTATGAAAGCAACAGCGCTAATGTGGTGTGAAATGAAATATTATTCATGTGTTTATGTGTTGATGATTGTGTTTCTCATTCAGACGTGTTTCAGCGCTGAAGACCTGCTGAGAATCCATCACATGAACTCTTCAGCGCTGACCAGGGATCAGTTCACTCAGATCAGCCCTGCCCTGATTCAACAGATCCTCAGCGCAAGCTGTTCTGAGATCAGTCCCAGTCCTGTGAGCCCGGACTCCCTGAGCACAGCTGAACGTGAGTGAGCTCTTCAGACACTGACGTGTGTTTTACACCTCACTGCTTTTAAATCTGTTCATTTATCCAAAAACCCACAATAATCATTTTTAAAACATTTGAAGACTTTGTGTTAAAGTGGACTGAATTATGTAAACATGAACAAAACACCATGTTCATTAAAAAACACCGGTGTAAACAATTAACAACGAAAATGAAAAGAAACGGCTATTTTTATACAATGTAAATGCAATTTATTTTGTATATCAATTAAAAATATAAAACATTTACATTATATATATTAAATAATTATGGACAATGCAAATATATTGCCTTTCAAATTATTGATAATATTGTGGTTTAATTAATAAATTACAGTTTTATGAAAAAATATATGCTTTTAAAAGGATGATAATTCTTTTAAATAGTAAATAGTAGGAAAAAGTACACAAAAGAAGATATTTTGAAGAATGTAGGAAAGCAAACAGTTCTGTGGCACTTCTGACTAGTTGTTTTTTTCCTACTATGGGAGTCAATGGGGGATGAGATCTGTCTGGTTACAAGAATATTTCCAAATATCTTTCTCTGTGTTCATCAGAACAAAGACATTTATACACATTTGGAACGGTTTGAAGGAGAGGAAATGATGACATAATTTTTAACTCTTGTGTGGTGTTTGGGTGTATAGGATCTGTTTTCGAAACGTTTAGAAGATGATCATTTTTCTCACTCTGACATTTATATTTGATCAAGATAAACATTTTTATAAATGATGTGTTTGTTAAGGTTATGGATACGCCACCCTGGCCAATCTCATCATCTGTCTGATGGCCATGTTTGGGATTGTGGTGTTGTTGTTCACGGCCTGTACTCAAGTGTTTGAGTTGTGTATTCAGTTCTGCATCAGTCTGGCTGTGGGCTCGCTGACGGGTGACGCGCTGCTGCATCTTCTGCCTGCGGTGAGCAAAACCCTTCATCTGTAGAAAAACACAGTCCCAGAACGGAAGCGATACCTGACAAATCATGAAAGGTTTTTGACAAAATTAGCTTGTTTTGTCATATACAAAATAAAAACAAATGATTTTATAAGAAATGTAGGAATAATTGTTAGTATATCTATTTTTGATATAATGTTTATTTAGAAAGGGATGACATCAGATGTGTTGGTAAAGCATCTAAGACTTGGGTATAGTTTGTTTTAAATAGTTTATTTTATATCACTTGACATGTAATCCTGTCAGTATAGCTCACACCAGAATTGCCAAAACACAAATTCAACTTTAACTCTGCGTGTGTGCGTGTGTATGGTTTATATTTCACACAGATGACAGACGCAGTTTGTCTAACAGAAATGTTTTTGCATTTGCGGTTTTACGTTCACATGTGACCTCCATATCAAAACACTAAAAGAGAGATGTGTAATGTCTTGTTGGCAGGACATTTGTCTTGTTTAATGATTTAACGGTCACACTGACCCCGGTGCGACAGACCTGGCACACGTTATTCGATCAAGTCAACCTCACCCACTTTCCTTCATCCGTTTGGATCCGTGTCAACAGAACTGCAGGCCTGTCATCACCCTAAAATCACAGGGTGTCTGAGAAGAAACACAAGACTGATTTCACAGCACATGAGGACGTTTTTTGAGTTAACTTCATTGGGAAGGTTTGTGATGTGTTTGTGTGTCTGTTGTGTGTAGTTTTTGGGCCTTCACTTGCATGAACATGGAAGCAGTCTCGACCATTCAGAAGACAACCTTGACTTTTTCTACAAACTCCTGGTGCTCATCGCGGGCATCTATTTCTTCTTTCTGATGGAGAGCATCTTCTCCATTGTTACTCGCAGAGAACATCACCGTCACAAAGGCGTGAGTAAATCACGTTGTGCATCTCAATCAGATTTACTGTTTTAATCTGTTAAAGAACCACTACGACTTTTTTCTTGAGATAAGACCTGCTGATGCGGGATCTGTTTCATCACAAACTCTTGTCTGATTCTGGTTGTAGGAGGAGTCTGATCTCCATCATTGTGACCACGGCAAAGTCCTGCAGATGTTCCAGCAAGAGAAACACAACAAAAACTCAATGTCGCAGGTTGATCTGGTGAGACATATTTGAGATTGTGCAGGATGTTAATGCTAAACGTATAAAAATAAAAGCGGAAAACAAGACTTGGTATATACAAGGCATGTATACTATTCTTATCAATTTATTTTAGGGGTCAGTAAAAGGGATAGTTCAACCAAAAAGGAAAATTCGTTCATCATTTACTCATTACTGTTTCAAACCTGTGTTCATTTCATCCACTACCATAATAGGAAAACAAAGGCTGCTTGTTTCTGTTGAACACAAAATGAGTTTATTTTGAAGAACTGAGGAAAACAAACCTTTAAACACCATTTAATTTGTCCTATTATGGTAGTCCATAATGTCCCAGAAGTGAAATTTGCTAACATTCTTACAAATATATTTCTCTGTGTTCATCAGAACAAAGTCATTTATACAGATATGAAATGACATTTTCATTCTGGGTAAACTATCACTTTAAGGTTAGTGTTAGGACATTAACAAAAGATGTTCATCCAGATTTGGCAAAATAAAAAACCAAGTAAAATATCTGTTCAAAAAACTTGTGTTAGTAGTTAAATAGCTTTAATAGTTAATGAAAGATTGATCAATTTATATGAAAGATTATAGTGTAATGTTTAACTTTGAGTTTGTCTAAACAACACTATTGTTCATTGTTCATTCAGGTTGACACAGAAAGAAATGAGAAATCCTTCCTGGAACCTGTTGAGCGCAGAAGAGGTGAAATAAATCACTGCGTCAATCATTAATGACAGTTAGATATCATCACATGTTTCAGCTCAGCAGTAAATCTCACCCGACCCACTTCTAAATCTTGTTTTCACGGTTGTTCTCTCTTCAGAGCAGCGTTTGCTTCCCTACATGATCACCATTGGAGACAGCATTCATAACTTTGCCGACGGTTTGGCGCTCGGTGCCGCATTCTCCATGTCCTGGCGCTCGGGTCTGGCCACGTCTCTGGCCGTTCTGTGCCATGAGCTTCCACACGAGCTCGGTGAGTGACGTGATCTCTGTTGAGCGTTTCTTCAGAGATAAACGGAGATCTCACTCAGTAAAGCATCTCAGATGAACAAAGACACTTTTGAACAACTGCAGCTCTGCATTTTTTAAAATCAAGGTGCTTCATCATGCCATAGAAGAACCTTTTTTGTCTAAATGGTCTAACATCCGATGAACAAAGCTTTCTGTTTCCCAACAAACAGTTTCTTTGTGGTTAAAAATGGTTCTTCAGATTATCAGCATTTTTGCGGTATCTCAAGTAATCTGACCAGTCTTCGTCTCTCGAGCTTGTAAGAGATCTCAACTGTGATATTAATGGAGCATCAGAAGACTTGAGAAAGTCTTGATTATTTAACAAAACAATACTTTAGCCAGGTTTCCATCCAAACGTGATGCAAATCTTTTCAAAGTTTGCAAAAACAGGATGAAAGACGATTGTGAAATTGGTGCGTTTCCATCAAGTTCATCGAGCGCATCACAGTGATATTGGTAACCTCGTAACCACCAGAACCTCGTATAAAGATCTGGAAACCAGAAAGACACAATCAATAATAATAGCCGCTTTGCCTTGTGCAGAATTTATTTGGCAAATGTGTTTCCAACTCCCATTATTCGTGGTATTTTGCTAAAAAGATAAACCACCTCAGGCGACCATAAACCTTTTTTGTGAATTAATTGTTTTATTTAGAAATTTGGCGGATCCATGACTCGTTTTTGATGCGAAACTTCTAAATGCATATAAAACCAGGGTGACCGGGGCGGCTATTGATGGATTTCTCATCTGTGGGTATAAGGAGAACATTTCTTTGGTTTTGTTTCAGGTGATTTTGCCATCCTGTTGCACTGTGGAGTGTCTGTAAAGAAAGCTTTAATGCTGAACGTTGGCAGCTCTCTCACCTCTTTCATCGGTCTGTACATCGCCCTGTCCGTCTCCACAGAAACCGTCGCTTCGGAGTGGATTTCAGCCGTCACTGCTGGACTCTTTCTGTATGTTGGTCTTGCAGACATGGTACGTGGAGTATCTTTCTGTCAACGGGTCGATTATTATGTTTGATGGTATTGCTTTGTAAAGTGATCTCAGATTGTTCTCAAAGCTTCTCTTTGTGTCTCGTGTCTAGTTGCCGTCGATGGTCCATGTGGACAGCCGGAGACCGTGGCTGATGTTTCTCCTGCAGAATTTGGGCCTTTTAAGCGGCTGGGGCATTTTGTTGCTCCTGTCTCTTTATGAAGATCAAATAGGGCTATAACATGTTTAGTTTCTTAGATGGTAGTTATTATAACATGTCAAAAAAATGTGCAATTGAGTTCCTGTGTGTTTCATACAGAATATTCAGAAATTACTTTTGGACCGTTTTAAAGACAGTTCTACCAAAAATGCAAATTCTGTCATCATTTCCTCACCCTCGAGTTGTTCTTAATCTGTATACATTTTGTTGTTCTGATGACAGATACTTGGAAGAATGATTGTAAACAAACAATTCAGGGACCCCATTGACAACCATAGTAGAAACTTTATAATTTTTTAGTTCTGTTGAACACAAAAGAAGATATTTTGAAGAATGTAGGACAGCAAACAGTTCTGTGGCACTTCTAACTTCCCTAGTTATTTTTCCTACAAATCAAGGGGTCCAAAAACTGGTTGGTTACAAGCATTCGTCCAAATATCTTTCTCTGTGTTCAACCGAACCAAGAAATGAATACAGGTGACGACTCGAGAGAGTAATTCATGATTGTATTGTCATTTTTGGGGAACTGTCTCTTTTAATCACAGCAAAGACAAACAGCATGAAAAAGCAGATTTTCTGTATTGGTATGTTTATGTTTGTTCATGAACACCAGCGCTCTAAATGAGATGTACAGCTATTTATGTAGCTCCTTTTTGTTTATTTAAATGTTGTATTTTTCATTAGTGAATACGGACATATTTTGTGATGTGTGTTTGGATTGTAATATTACGTTCAAGTTTTAGAATATACTGTAAGCCCAAACAGAGTATTTAAAGCACATTCAGTGTGCTTGTGATCAAACTGTCTGTTTGTATAAAATGTATGAAGTTTCATTCACTCACTGACCAAGTGCAAAGATTGTTGTATAGAAATATCATTTGTGAAGAAATACATGAATACTCCATGACATCCTATACTCGTTGCTCATTCTGTTCTAGATATCAGAATCTGTCAGTCTCAGCGTTCATAGTACAAGAGCTCATAATCCTCCTGATGTCATATAGATGTTGTGTAAGCACGAGAGCTCTTCTCAGTACCGCGTGACGTGTGTGTGTGATATTGTGCGCTCAGATTGCAGCGGTTAAACTGTATGATGAAGGCATTAATGCTATCCTCGGGTCAAACTCTAAATTCTGCGTTCGCAGGGTTCATCTGACATTACACTGACTTTTAGTCAAAGACTTAAAGGTTACTTTAAAGTCACATGTACCTTTTTCAAACCATCTATATTTATTAAGATTTTAATGAACGTAATGTATATGAAATATTTGAGTGTCGGAAAACTCAACTGAGATCAATTAATTTTTTGTAAACGAATGATAGAAGTCACTTGCTTGTACCTTCTTTATTTTGTGTCTTTTTCTGCCAGGTTGTTTCTTCACATTTAAGTCTGTGTAGTATTAATCTTAAAACTTCATTCATTTGAAGCTTTTTGAAATGTCTGTGCAGAACGTAAATGAAATAAAACTTTGCAGAAGTCTGCAGAAGAAGTGTTTTATCATGCGGATGATATAGGGATATAGGGATAGTCATGTGGTCTTTGTCATCCGCACAAAGTTCAAACTCGTCCAAATCTTGCACATTTAATTGCATGTCATAAAGTTCATGTCATGTTCAGAGATCAGACTAAATGGGAATCTGAGCCAGATTCTGATCATTGCATGTGGACATGTTTCTTTATCTTTATAGGAAGACACAGCATATTTATACCTAAAAGAGGCTTCATAACAGTAATGAGTCTCGTAATAGTTTTGTTGTCATCGATCCAATGTGACATTCAGACACAGTTTTATTTACTCTAAAGGGTTTTCAGTCACTGTAGGATCAGGGTTAACTTTATGAGTTTTTATTTACAGTGAACATGAGCCGTATGTATAAATAGGTAAATAAAGAGTAACTCAAGAAATGTTATTGTAAATAATGTATTATTTTTGTGTGCATTTTTAACTGTATGTCTAGTCATCAAAACTCAGTTTTTTCATGGCACAGTGACACAGACGCAGATAATGTAGTTTTTCTTCTGTTTATTGAAGGCTTATCAGACCGCAGAGATGATAGTGAGAAACATCTGAGCAAAGACTAAACCACAATGACATGAAATATATCTAATCACGTAAATGACACCACCGCCGTTACGTAACTGCATTTTATGTAACAAATATGAATTATAAAAGTGATTTCACAAGGGATACAAATTGGTTTGATTATCTGATTAACCTTGAAAAAATCGGTCATTTCAATTCAGTGGTTTTTGTGTGTACAAAAAGAAGCGTTTACGTCATTAAAAAGTGCAACTATTCTACATTTTTTTTATTGCAGTTGAAAGAATAACAATAGATTTGACGTAAGAGGGGCAAACAGACATCATCACGTGAAGTTAGATAAGATAACTATTCTACATTTTATTGTTTTCGCTTAAGAAAAATGACTTAGCAATCACTTCCGGCGAATAATCCGTGACCGGAAATGACTCCAGTGATGGACGAGCATGCGCATAAGAAACACGTTGAATGTGTAAATGTTGAAGAGAATCAAGTGAACCGCTTTCTTTATTTAAGCGACCATTTCGGCTTCAGTGCAATACGTTTTTTTTATTTTTTTATTTTACAACCAAAATATGTATTGAACAAACAATATTCAAACATATCTGCAAAATACAATAAGTAACAGTGACGAATCCTCAAATCAAATATACAATCAAGAAAGACGACACGATAAATAAATAATTAAAAAAGAATGATGTAAAAGTAATATCTTGTGAGGGGTAAAGGAGCTAAAGTGGAAGACATTGTCTATTGTAGAAGCTTTTTCATTTAAAAGGGTGAAGCTGCAAGAGCTTTAAGTTCATTAGTAAAATGAGGAAAGGACCGGATGGTTTTTAGAAATCTGCATTTATGAATGAAGTATTTAGCAAATTAAAAAAGATTATTAACCAAGTCTTATTGTGGACAATCTTTCTTAAGTACACCAAACTTAACTTGTTTGTATTCGAGGAGATTTACACATGTTATAATAGACGACAGTTTACTGTACAATTGAGACCTAAACAATTTTGAGTGATTACTATAATAAAAACATGTTCAGTGGTTTCAATGTTCATTTCACAAAATTGACAAGAGTTTTCTCCGATATTACATTTAGATTTCAGGAATTCTTTGCGTTTGTATAAAGTGTAACGTGTTTATCCGAACTAGCAACACATACAAATTTGGAAGTAAGTTAAATACTTGTACTCTTGTTTAACATAAGTAGTTTAAAATAATTTAAATTGTATAATGCTAAGAATGGTTTTGTCATGCAACCTGCTGGTAATAGCACGAGACCACGAGTGGCACACGATAACAGCGCAATACTGCCCCCCACAGGACAAACTGTGTATGTGCATGTGGTAAGAAAGTGCTGTGGACAGAGACTATGACCAATACAATTCAATCATTTATAAATGTAAGAGAGAAGAGCTTTGTTGCATCTCAAATTTCTACTCTCACATGTTTATAAATTAACTCTGTCCTGCGCTGCTTCATTTACACAAATGTGTGTTTTGGCAGGTTGATGGATGGGGTGTTTTAAATGAAAGGCCTCACAACCATCACGGAAAACCCTCAAGCTTTGCTACTGGATCTCCTGACATCTGCAACTGGCAGTGAGAACACCGTGTTCTTCAGGGTCCTGATGAAGCCTTCCAGAACAGACTATGACCAAATGCAATCCTTTCTTAAATGTATCATTTCTACTCCGCTATTTATCGAGCAGCCCTAATATTTCATACAATAATTTATATTTTTATTATATAGAAATAATTTTAATTTATGTCTTAATACTATTCTTTCAAAATCAACTTTTGCAGACGGCAGCTTCATCAGATGTCCATGAGAAATGAAGAGACCAAGAGCTCCTGTTGTGAAAGCTCCAATTTATTTTCAGTTTTTATAAATTGCATTCATATTTTATTGAATATTGGAGTGAAGTTGTCTGGAGATGTGTATATCTATAAACAACTAAACAAGTTGTTGTAACTCTTCATGTCTTGGTGAAATGTCAAGCTGTGCTTGAATCCATTTAAAAGTTGAGAAAGACTCTAGTGTCTATGTAATATAGTTATAGTATAGTATCCTACTGCAGTTTACTGTTGCCAAGAAAAGACTATTCTTCCCTAAATCACATAACATCTACTAACACTACTAACATCTGGGAACACTTCTCATAAGAACTGATATGGAGTATTTTATCGTTGTGCATGAACTCATGTTAACAGATACAGCTTTTGATTCTTAAAATGTATTTGTTCATTGTTAGCTATAATGCATAATTGATAATATATACAACCTTATTGTAGTGTGACCGATATCAATAAATAATTACAAATAACATAAAATGAGTAGGTGCTTCTCCTATTGAATGTGATGGAATCCATTTGAATTCCCTCCAGACAGACTTAAATGTGCTTAAAGGAAAAGTTCCTTTTTTATTTTATTCCTTATATGCTTTAATTTATCTAGTTATGTTTTAGGGATGTCAAGTCGAACACACATTACATTAAGTGACAAAGCAGGTCTTTTAGTCTCTGGTAATGAACTGATGAGTCGGGTCAAGTGTGTCGGATGAGGGAGACAGACTTTGCAGTACTTGGAGCTTTAAAGTATACAGTATGTTTAAAGATACATTTAGGTATAATAATGCTAATGTGACTGTCCACCATCTAATGTTTAAGGCTAAATAACACTGCATGCTATTTACACTGATTTCATCACAACTTTTCTATTCTTATTCTGTGGCAGAATAACGGCATATATGAGAAGTACCAGCATGTGTTCGATCGATTTTTGACTTCCCACCGGTCGCCAGATTACACCTCCCCTCATTGAAACTGCTGGGGGATTAGTTTATTTTAACCCTTCACCCTAAACCTCAAATTATTGGGGCAGGAGTAATTTTTCAGGAACTGATACAGAGAATAATAACACCGTTAATAAACATTTGTAGTAGTTTTAATCTGTATCTAGGGTAAACTGTATAACCACAGAGATGTGATGGGGTCCTACAATCAAAACATCATTCTGTAAAGTTAAAAGGACTAAATTAAAACTGCATAAAAAACATTTTTCAGAGAAGTGTCACGATATATAATATTCCTTTAAAATTTTGAAGACATACAGACATGATTTATAAACGCATTTAAGTGAATTACTGTTGGATAAATGATCACCTGATGAAATGGGGAAAAATGAATGCGTTCCTTAATCTTACCGCATCTGTTAAATGTTCATAATTCAGCCCAAATGTAAAAACAAATGAACACAGAGCAATAAAGACAACAGTATTTTCCAAGGCGATGTTATTTTAATGAAAATGAAGCACATCTGCCAAAAAGTCATTATGTATGGAATATAATAAAAAACTCAAACGTATAACTGTAATTGGGCAAAAAACATTTTCTTTTGACATGAAATATGATGTTGTGGTTTTTAGCTTCATCTTTTAAGGTCTTATTTTGTAACCATCACATGGCACATGATGACATACGGTACATGTACTGCCATATGTGTAAAACCATAAAATCTTCTTTAGATAATTGTGAAAAATAAAATATAATTTTTACAGTGTATAAAAGTTCTATTCTATGTGTCCATATTATACAGTTATACTTCTGTACAAATAACTCAGATCTTCATCCGTCCATTTATATTGAGGTCCATTTATCGGCGGTTTATTTGGTGTCTGAATCCGTCTGGTCAGAGAACGTCTTCTACTTCATCTCTGTGTTTTCCATAATGGATTTCTGTACACCCATCCGTCACCCTGCACACACACACAAACAGAGAGACGTTGATTTGAATTACTGATATATAAAGAAGAATAAACTTTAGTGTCTTGACTTCAAAGCTGTTGGTTGCATTGAATCTTAAATGTTTCAAAGGTTTGTTTCAGACACGAACAGAGAAAAAATGAAATGTGTTTTTTTAATCGTGAACAGTTGCTTTAGGATGCGACAAAACAAAGGTCTATTTTTAGGTTTGCAGTACCCGGGCGGGCAGTAACACACAAAATCTTTCTTTCTGTTTTCTGTCTGATGTGTGATGTTAATGCAGATGTTTTGTTGAGGAGGAACATGAACGCACCTCTTTGCTGAAGTATTTGGGTTTCCAGCTCATGTTGTTCTGTGTTCTCCTCTTCTCTTCTGATCTCTGGTGTTCTTCCAACACGTGTTTGTGTTCAGAAGCCAAATCAATGTTTCCTTCCTTCAGCGCTCGCGTGACATACTGCCAGAGACGCCTACAGTACATTCAAACATCACAATATCATCATTTGTGTAAATGTTTAACAAACCTGAACACCCCTTTCAGTAGAGACGTGTATTCAGCCGCGGGGAAGAAAATAAACATTTAAAAAAAGAATCTGATTTTATAGGTATGTGTTTAGGTAAAGTGATCCTTTTTGTTTGATTCTGTGAACTATTAACATCATTTTTAAATTTCAAATAAAATCTTTTTTCTATTTGCATTTAATGGCAAAAAATTTCAAATTCACTTTTAAGCAATAAAACAATCATATTTGTAGGCTACATGTATTTAGAAAAATTAAAAAAAAATTCATGTGATAACCTTGATTTTTGATCTAGAAAAGTTTGAATAAAATAATTGATTCTGAGGCTGTATATGTACCCGAGTACCAGGTGAAGTCATCCATATTTTTGCTTAGATCTTTTCCAAGTTGAACAATGCTAATTCCATTATCTGTCATCAAAATATAGTTTTACATTTAGTCATTTAGCAGATCATTTATCCAAAGCGACTTACAAAGAATTCAGGGAGCAATTTAGAGGTTCAAAGGTTCCTTCGAAATGAAATCTTTGGTATGTTCTCTGACCTGGATTCGGTCCGTCCCTGTTTCTCCACGGGACGGATAAGCTTCCTGATGACGGTCAGTTTTGAGGTGTCAATCACTTTAGTCTCTCCGCTGCTGTAGATGAACTCCAACGTCCCGTTCCATTCGCCCTGAGCTTTACACACGATGATGCCGCTGGAGTTCTGCTTCACCTCCGCGGTTATCCTTGAAGACAGACACACACACACATTTCTCACACAAATTGTGTCTCAACTGAATAAAAATCAAACAGAGGATAGTCACAGACTTGTGAACTTTGCCCCCGTAGAAGGGTTTGGTGTGGAATGTGACGTTGGCCGAGTATCCCGTCTGAACGCAGCTGATGGTGACCTTCCCCCCCAGCTCCACCCACGGCACGGTCAGGATGGAGCGAGCGTACGCGCTCGGGAACGTGAACACGTATTCCTCGCCGTGGTCCCGCAAATACAGCACGCCTGAAGGTCAAAGGACAAATCTCAAAAAGGAAACAAACAAACAACATAGGGACTGATGACACCCACCTTCGCCCACCATGGAGACGCCCACTGACATGCCCATGAACTTGCTCTTGGTCCAGACGTGTGTATTGACACACATGCCTCTCTCGGCGCACTCACAGTAAAACCCTGACACCGGAGGATGATGGGACACCTGCTCCGCCACGAATCGTACCCTGTAAAAGTCAGGCCCCGACCTCAACGCCTCCTGACCACTCCTCGTGTTTGTCTCTCGCCCCGCTGACCCAACAGGGTGGGTTTGACCGCTGAGAGGCCGGATTTGGTCTCGTGGGACCTCCCACGAGCAATGAAAGGTTTCGCCCAGCACAGGGTTGTAGGGCTTTTTGGCCACCGCACCTTTACGTCCTTCGTGGAAGGCGGTCAGGTAGTATTCGAGGAATCGCACCATGCGCTCTTCAGGGCCGCTGCCAGTGGAGATGGCCAGGAAGAGATCAGGGTGGGCCATGAAGTTAGCGTACATCTCCAACAGCGAATGCTTCTCCAGGATGAATGTAGGAAGCACCACCTGCACAGAGAACAGACGTTACTTTCACGTTTACATTCATTCATTTGGCAGTTTAAACTATACTTGTTTTTTTTTTATTAATTTGTGAATTCCCTGAGGATGAAACTTAAGAGCAATTTTTTGTCGCACTTTTAAAGCAGTTGAGTTATTATTTATTATAAAATTTTGCATTAGCTTTAAGTTGTATATTTTTTGTTTTAGCAATTTACTAATGTTCTTTTGTCACTTTTGTTTATTTTTTATGTTGCTATATAAGATGAATTTATTAGTTTAGCTTAGTTTATTTTCAATCAACATTTCAGGTATTTGTACATACAGTAATGTGATCTCTGTAATATACTTTACATATTCAATAAATATTATATCTATGTTCATTATATATTACATTAAATATATAGTTTTTGTCTTGTGTACGTGTGTCAGTATTCATTCATACTCGTGTCAGGTCCATTCCCAGTTTGAGTTGAGAACACAGTTGAAGAATAAAACTCCTCTGGTCCTCCAGCACGTCGAGATCTTCCTCCACATTATCTTCAGCATCAATCTCCTCATCGCTGACAGAAATCACCTCCAGAGAGTCCTGTAACAAACACACAAACATCACAGTCAGCCTGTTTGTGTTCTCAAAAATAAAACACAACGTGACCAAAAAACACTGAAGTGTCCAAAAGATTTCACGATGCAGTATTTGAATCAATGTTTGTTGTATTGTTCGCTAACAGTGTGATTATCTTTCAGTATCTTTGACACATGATTCCAATCTTATAAAATCCGAACAGATCAGATCATGATGCTTCGTATCAGATTTGACCCCAAATCACATTTTAGTTCACTTTCTCTCTCGGTCTGATAATGCTGAAGACTGCAGGTCTGATCACGGCTGATCTGGTGTATTTTAGCTCTTCTGTCAGCACACTTTCTGTTGACTTCAGCTGAACTCTCTCCATCTTCACGCTGCTGTATATCAATGACAAACACACCCACATCTACATCCAAAACATCTTCTAGAAAAATACTTTTATATTTGCCATAAAGTGTCTCTCCAACTGTTTTGACAGACACCTCATTCTTTACCTCGGCGGTGTTCTGCCGTGTGTCTTTCTTCCTGAGAGAGGGCGAGGGCGAGGGCTCGGCGGACGGGCCACCGTTTCTCAGACGTTCACCCGAGGGAGACTTTGGAATGCTCCACATAGGAACATTGTCTGAAAGCACGCAAAACACACGAGCAGCACTTAGGAATCACATCTGTCTCGACTCAATGTCACCATCAGCCAATGATCGACCTTATAAAAAGACCAGCGTAAACCAGTCTGAGCTGGACTGGACTGTTTTATTCTCCCAGCCCAAAACTCATTGAACTAGATCTAGAACTAAGCCAATCATCTTAAGCTGGTTTACGCTGTTTTTAAAAACCCAGAGCGTGAGGTGAGTCCAAACATCCCAGTGTTTCATCCTTCTCATCATCTTGCTGACAGTTATTCATTCATCATTGGAGAGCTTGGACTCACATCAGACCTTCATCATCATCATCATCACTCAGGGCTCGTCTCACTCTTCAGCTCTGACGGGATTATTTAACATGCTAGACATTCAGAGCTCCAGCGGGAGGATGATCAAGCTCTTTTTTTTGCTTCAAATAAAGTATGTGTATAATGATGTATGTTCAGTTATACCATGTGTTGTATCTCTATCACCTCTACGTAACACAAGCATGGGATGAAACATCACGGGAATGTTCTAAATAAGGCCTAAATAACCCTAATAAATTCCTACCTTTAACTCATTTTAAAGCACTTGATATAATGTTACGTAAAAGGAAGGCTTTGTCATGTCAACATTCACAGCAAACAATCTTAATCACAGTAAAAAAACGACAGGATTCATTGACTCCAATGAATGACGCAATAATGTACCAAGCTGGTGAAAACATACAGCATCACAATAAACATGCAGAGAAAACACAAACACACAGAAACACATGCGCAGAGCAGAAGAGAACATCAGGAATGATTAGAACCCAAACAGATCATGCACACAAGACAAAAAATATTAAAGGTTTGCATTTACCTGATTGATGTTTCCCTTCTGTCTGAATCTGGAAAAGCCACGCCCCATGAGAACCCCACCGCATCAGAGCCACGACCACTCAGAGTCCCACCCCATCAGAAACACGCCCCATGAGAACCCCACCGCATCAGAGCCACGACCACTCAGAGTCCCACCCTATCAGAAACATGCCCCATGAGAACCCCACCGCATCAGAGCCACGACCGCTCAGAGTCCCACCCCATCAGAAACACGCCCCATGAGAACCCAACCGCACCAGAGCCACGACCACTCAGAGTCCCACTCCATCAGAGCCACGCCCCATGAGAACCCAACCACACCAGAGCCACGACCACTCAGAGTCCCACCCCATCAGAGCCACGCCCCATGCGAACCCCACCCCATCAGAGCCACGACAACTCAGAGTCCCACCCCATCAGAGCCACGCCCCATGAGAACCCCACCCCATCAGAGCCACGACCACTCAGAGTCCCACCCCATCAGAAACACGCCCCATGAGAACCCCACCGAATCAGAGCCACGACCACTCAGAGTCCCACCCCATCAGAAACACGCCCCATGAGAACCCCACCGCATCAGAGCCACGACCACTCAGAGTCCCACTCCATCAGAGCCACGTCCACTCAGAGTCCCACCCCATCAGAAACACGCCCCATGAGAACCCAACCGCACCAGAGCCACGACCGCTCAGAGTCCCACCCCATCAGAGCCACGCCCCATGAGAACCCCACCCCATCAGAGCCACGCCCCATGAGAACCCAACCACACCAGAGCCACGACCACTCAGAGTCCCACCCCATCAGAGCCACGCCCCATGCGAACCCCACCCCATCAGAGCCACGACAACTCAGAGTCCCACCCCATCAGAGCCACGCCCCATGATAACCCCACCCCATCAGAGCCACGCCCCATGAGAACCCCACCGCATCAGAGCCACGACCACTCAGAGTCCCACCCCATCAGAAACACGCCCCATGAGAACCCCACCGCATCAGAGCCACGACCACTCAGAGTCCCACCCCATCAGAGCCACGCCCCATGAGAACCCAACCGCACCAGAGCCACGACCACTCAGAGTCCCACCCCATCAGAGCCACGCCCCATGCGAACCCCACCCCATCAGAGCCACACCCCATGAGAACCCCACCGCATCAGAGCCACGACCACTCAGAGTCCCACCCCATCAGAAACACGCCCCATGAGAACCCCACCGCATCAGAGCCACGACCACTCAGAGTCCCACCCCATCAGAAACACGCCCCATGAGAACCCCACCGCATCAGAGCCACGACCACTCAGAGTCCCACCCCATCAGAAACACGCCCCATGAGAACCCCACCCCATCAGAGCCACGACCACTCAGAGTCCCACCCCATCAGAGCCACGTCCCATGAGAACCCCACCGCACCAGAGCCACGACCACTCAGAGTCCCAGCCCATCAGAGCCACGCCCCATGAGAACCCCACCCCATCAGAGCCACGCCCCATGAGAACCCCACCGCATCAGAGCCACGACCACTCAGACTCCCACCCCATCAGAAACACGCCCCATGAGAACCCCACCCCATCAGAGCCACGACCACTCAGAGTCCCACCCCATCAGAGCCACGACCACACAGAGTCCCACCCCATCAGAGCCACGACCACTCAGAGTCCCACCGCATCAGAAACACGCCCCATGAGAACCCCACCGCACCAGAGCCACGACCACTCAGAGTCCCACCCCATCAGAGCCACGACCACTCAGAGTCACACCCCATCAGAAACACGCCCCATGAGAACCCCACCGCATCAGAGCCACGACCACTCAGAGTCCCACCCCATCAGAGCCACGCCCCATGAGAACCCAACCGCACCAGAGCCACGACCACTCAGAGTCCCACCCCATCAGAGCCACGCCCCATGCGAACCCCACCCCATCAGAGCCACACCCCATGAGAACCCCACCGCATCAGAGCCACGACCACTCAGAGTCCCACCCCATCAGAAACACGCCCCATGAGAACCCCACCCCATCAGAGCCACGACCACTCAGAGTCCCACCCCATCAGAGCCACGTCCCATGAGAACCCCACCGCACCAGAGCCACGACCACTCAGAGTCCCAGCCCATCAGAGCCACGCCCCATGAGAACCCCACCCCATCAGAGCCACGCCCCATGAGAACCCCACCGCATCAGAGCCACGACCACTCAGACTCCCACCCCATCAGAAACACGCCCCATGAGAACCCCACCCCATCAGAGCCACGACCACTCAGAGTCCCACCCCATCAGAGCCACGACCACTCAGAGTCCCACCCCATCAGAGCCACGACCACTCAGAGTCCCACCCCATCAGAAACACGCCCCATGAGAACCCCACCGCACCAGAGCCACGACCACTCAGAGTCCCACCCCATCAGAGCCACGACCACTCAGAGTCCCACCCCATCAGAAACACGCCCCATGAGAACCCCACCGCATCAGAGCCACGACCACTCAGAGTCCCACCGCATCAGAGCCACGGCCACTCAGAGTCCCACCGCATCAGTGCCCAGACCACTCAGAGTCCCACCCCATCAGAAACACGCCCCATGAGAACCCCACCGCATCAGAGCCACGACCACTCAGAGTCCCCCCCCATCAGAAACACGCCCCATGAGAACCCCACCGCACCAGAGCCACGACCACTCAGAGTCCCACCCCATCAGAGCCACGACCACTCAGAGTCCCACCCCATCAGAAACACGCCCCATGAGAACCCCACCGCATCAGAGCCACGACCACTCAGAGTCCCACCCCATCAGAGCCACGCCCCATGAGAACCCCACCCCATCAGAGCCACGCCCCATGAGAACCCCACCCCATCAGAGCCACGACCACTCAGAGTCCCACCCCATCAGAAACACGCCCCATGAGAACCCCACCCCATCAGAGCCACGCCCCATGAGAACCCCACCGCACCAGAGCCACGACCACTCAGAGTCCCACCCCATCAGAGCCACTCCCCATGCGAACCCCACCCCATCAGAGCCACGCCCCATGAGAACCCCACCCCATAAGAGCCACGACCACTCAGAGTCCCACCCCATCAGAGCCACTCCCCATGCGAACCCCACCGCATCAGAGCTACGCCCCATGAGAACCCCACCGCATCAGAGCCACGACCAGTCAGAGTCCCACCCCATCAGAGCCACTCCCCATGCGAACCCCACCGCATCAGAGCCACGCCCCATGCGAACCCCACCGCATCAGAGCCACGCCACATGAGAACCCCACCCCATCAGTTTGTTTTATATTTAAAAAATGAAAATGCTGAGACTTATTACTCAAGTTCATTTCATTCAAATGAACATGACTTTTATTCTTCTGTGGAAAAACAAATGAAGAAATGTTTCTTATTCAACAAAAATGTCCAATGACTTTCCCAATGATCTTAAAGTCCCACATCTGGTTTAATTTTCAATCTGAAGTGTTGAAGTGATGAGACCGTTTAACCTCCAGTGTCGTGGTCCACTCATTCTAACAAAAATCAACAAAAATAACTAAGAAAAAGGTTTTATGAAGGATGAAACAAAAATGTTATTTTTAAACGCACAACAGAAACAGAAAGTGAACCACAATGTTCAAAATAAATGTTATGAAATGACATACGCAAATCTGAGACCTTGAATTAAGAGTTTTGACTGACACGTTTGTTTGGGATAGTTTTTACTTTTGAGAGTTTAATGATTTGCCACTGACAGTCCAAAAATAGTTTTCTTTTGCTAAGAGAGTGAACAAAACAACAAACAAAACACAAAATATCAGATGACTGATGTCAAAGTCATTCATTTGAAGCGTCTGACAGACGGAAGCAGTTCATGTCACGTGTGATGTTTTTATTGGATGTAAAATCAGGCACCTTTGTGTTTCTTTGGCATGTATGTGGTCCAGCATTGAATATCCACGCGAACAGAAATAAAACATTCTCACAAACACACACAATAAAACACTCGCATGCTTTCAAGGGATTTATTTCAACCCTTTCCACTGAAACAGCGCTGTTACAAAAACACACAGAACTAAAAAATAAACACACAAAAACAATTCAAATACAGATGAATGAAGTCCAAAGACCAGAAAACACAACATGCAAAATAAAAATATTAAACAGCCCTTCAACAACATCTATTGCAAACGTTTAGCTGCATCCGCCCTGTTAAATACGGACAGGGACCACAGTCGACCTCACCCTGATCTTTGACGGGATCGGGGTCTGGTGTGCAGGGGGTCTTTAGGGCGTCTGTGTTGGACTCACCGGAGGGCGGAGCGTGGCTGTACACCGGCTGAGCGTTGATGTTGTGTCTGGCGCTCAGCTGTAAGATAGTCAGGCATTCTCCAAGGCAGCTGAGGCTGGCGGCAGACGTGGCTTTCAGCAGAAGAAGGTCCTGGTCCAGACAAGACAGAGGTCCTCTCATGGGTAAAGACTCGATGGCCTGAACCAGATTCTTCTGCTGACCATCGGCTTGATTCATAACCTGAGGAGACACAGAGAGAGAAGTGAGGGTGAATCAGACATGTTTGTGTAGTAACACTCTTGTGGCTTTAAACTCGGATCACGCACACACATGAGTTGTGTGAAAGAAATTCATCATTGAACACTACACACATACAGCAGACGTTTCACCAGCCGTCTGAGAGAATGTGTGTGATCACATTCAGTAACAGTGAGCAACAACATTTCATCACCCGACGGCTGACCGGAAGATTTTAATTCTCTAAGTGATGTTCTGGCACAGATACACAACAGAGAAATACTTTATATAACAGCAAAAACATCACTGGAGCTTTTTACTTCTTTCATGTGTGTGCTTGTGTGTGTCAGTGTTTCTATGTGTGTGTGTGTATGTGTGTGTCTCACCTCTCTAACCTCCAGGAGGCATGTGTGTGTGCATGCGTGTGTGCATGTGTGAGTGCATGTGTGCGTGCATGCGTGAGTGTGTGTGCGTGTGTGTGTGCGTGTGT
>NC_136784.1:811040-852596 GCF_947034865.1 Barbatula barbatula
CCTGGCGAAGGCTCTCCGTAGCTCGTGTTCATCTACTTACACCACTGTGACCACAACGGCATCCCAACTTCATTTCCTCTGTGAGCAAACATATTACTCAAAAACATTTTTGAAAGCTCTCACACAAATTTGCTCAAATTGTCTTAATCACCTTTATAAACAACACAGATTCTCACCAGTGTGGGTAAAATGTCTTATTCCAAGGCCACCAAAAGATCATCTGAATTGTGTAAAAACAACCTTCATCCAATATTGTGTGGTGAAAATGACCTTTAACAATTCTCTTTGTTTGATGTTTTTTTCCACCAGGCATTTCTGGGGCAGCTAATATTTGGAGAGAGCCACATTGCTCTGTGGTGGGTGGGCATTTCATTGACTCTCTCCGGTCTTCTGGTGCTACATCACACTTCACCGCACCTCACACAATCGCACGGCAACAAGAGAGACGACTGACGACAGATATCACTCCTGGTGAAAGTAGCGTTCATAATAACAAAACAATATTGTTTAGATTCAGCTTCCTGAAGACAGATTGAGGTTTTTTAATTGTTTGCTTCACTGCACCAAAGTTGCTGAGGTTCACTTTGAAACGTTCCTGATCTCACAAGTAAAAAATCATGCCAAACTCATGCCAAAGACGAATATATTGAAACGGTGCATAAATATGAATCGCTGTCGGTGTTAGAGATGAAACTCATTTGTGTCACATTCCAACATCAAAACTAAAAAACTATATTTTGCGTAAAAATGAAGACTATTAAGCACCTTTAAGAACTGTTGCACTGTTACATTGTTTTCATAATAATGAACGACAATAACGTCCAAATTCTCACTAAAATCATGCAAAAAATCATCTTGTTTTAATACACTTGTATGTTTTACTTTTAATTTCCTTCATAATGTAAAGTGCAAGGAAATCAATATTAATCTTAATGTTTTTCCATAGAAACCAAGTTTAACTTGGTTTTATAGTAAAAAGATTTAAATGTATATGGAAACATGGAAACTACACTTTTACTAGAGTAAATCCATGCTTTTCCTAAAGGTTCTCCATAAAAAGCAAGTCTTTCAATTAATAAAACACTACAAAATGTATTCAATTCACAACCTCTGGTCTGCATTTCCAGTTTCAGTGGACGGCAGCTGAACGTTCAGTCTTTCTGTTGTGATGTTTCACGACCTTCATGACATCACTTCCTCCTGAGCAGCGGTCAGAAAGCATGAAACACGACTTCGCTGCATGTACACTCATGAGCCTGAATGTTCTTCAACACTGTGATCTCTGTGTGTGTGGAGGATAACAGCGCAATAACAGCAAGAAACCTCTAACACGAGAAGATGATTTTTCACACATATCTTATGCATGCAGGCATCTGATGATGTGATATGAGACACGTTCTGTAGCCGTATGAATGAACACAAACCAACAGAAATCTCTTCTTCAGTCTCTTATACAGACCACCCATCTCCTGATAAATATGAAGAAAAAACAGGTCAAACCATATTAAAGTCAACATTTACATCTGCAATAGACATGTACAGTAGAAACAATGTGGGTCAAACCAGTTCAGAAGCGAAAAGCTGAAAGGACACGGACGGTATTACTGCAGCAGTTTGCCAGTTATTTACTGTAGATTTACATTTATTTAAGTTTGTTGGTTCCCAGAAAAAGTAATTTTATAGTTTTTTTTCTGTAAAGACTTCAGAGTTCATGTTTAATGTTCATTTATCTTTGAACTAACTGTTGCCAATAAATGAGATCAATATAAATCTACAGTAAGTTACTGGCAAACAGATGCATAACTACAGCAAATGTTTACAGTGTAGTTATTACATTTTTGATGAAAGATGATATTTTCTAATCATACCAAAAGAAAGAAAAATCACATATGATACATTTTTCATCTCAATTACTTCTAGACACGACCGAGATGAAATGAAGAGCAAAGGCAAACTTGCTCAATCTGTGTCTCGGATATCTCGCCAGAGAAAAAGGTGAATGTTAGAGTTTGAGAAGAGAAGTCAATGTGTCAAACCGAGCTCAGATTAGTCAAATCTGCAAACAAAAGTCAATATCATCTCAAATATGAACTCAAACATTTCTCATTAGATTGACTCAAATCCAGATTATTAATCTACATTCATTTAACACCTCCAGACTCTTCATGGGTTTCAACCTCAGTACATTCTCATTTTATTTCTCCTGAGCAATATAACATCCCTCTGCTTATTTCTAATAATGTTGACTTTAAAGTGGTTGGACTGGGTTTCTTCATCTAAGCATGGACCAGCCAGGAGCTAGAACTTAAAATGGTTTTGCAGGTGTGATAGAGAGAAGTTTTACTTCCTGTGAATTTCTTTGTTCTTCCTGTGTGCCGGGTCTCCCCCGGAGTCACCACTGTATAGTTGCATGAGACTCATAGAGCAGCCTGATGTGAGATCTTATCAAATAAATGGACCGAACGCATTTTGTGTGTCACATGGAAGTCTAGACATAATGCAATACACTTTCCTTACCCAACGTAACGTGTCATGATAAAGTCCCTGGCAATGTGAAGTTTCTCTGTGTTTAATGTTGACAACGTTCATTCTCCCTAATGCGTTTTATTATCATTTACACATCACATCCGAATTGAAGTTCTCATGAGGGTAATCTGACAATGAAATGCAGTTTTTGTTTGTAATTTATATAAATGACTTATAAAACAATTACGTGTTTAATAAAGCAAACAACTTAATGTCAGGGTTGATGTGATCATCTAATGATTCATTTCAATCTGTTTAAAAACACTGTGTGATAACTGTACTGTGTTAAACTGTATTGCACATGTATACAGGTTTACCATTATTTTTTCAATTAAATGTCAAGACAAATAACTCTGTTAAGTGATGAAATTATACTACAGTAGCAATCCATTAAAGTGTACATAGAGAAACATCAGTTACCATTGATTCTGTGTTTTTGTGATATCACAGAATGACGTAAAACATCATGTTTTCTCACAAAGAACTTACTGAGATGTTTGCGTGTGAACTAAAATCCAACCTAATGTCGACTACTGGACAAAAACTGTAAAAATCTATATTACACAATGTCAATTTCAGATAGACAATGTTATGCGATTAATCGTAATAATCTCTCACTCACCTGAATTTAACTTTATTTCAGGGAGAAACATTGATACTCAAATGCTTTTGGTGTATTTATGTATAATAGTAAAGATATTAAAACTTAGAAGTAACATGAATGGAAAAGTGGAAATTAGCTAGTGACGGGCTGTGCAATATATCGAAATATCGCACATGAATATCGCGATGGGTTGTGATAAATGAGTTAAATTCTTCGTAATCTTATGTATGGTCAAAGTTTTAGGTCGATTCGGACAGTATTGTATCTATCTGGCATGCGGATGTTAGTCAGGATATGCTTGCGTGAGCAGGACAGCGTCAATCAACAATGTGCGTCGCAAAGTGAAATGTGTTTTCATTATTTTTGTTTGAAAAAATGTAAGATTTGTTTGATGCAATAGTAAAACATGGCTGTTCACTTTCACAAGCTTTAGTGATGCTTTCTTTTCCCTAAAATAATGTGAAATATATGTTGGTTATAGAACTTCTGTAATATATCTTAATACAATTTAAATTGATTTTAGAAAAATAAATATCGTAAAGCATTTTTCCTCAATATCTCACAGCTCTATGACAAAGTAAAGTCATTTTTATGTTGTTTCATTTTATTTTTAATTCATTTTAATGTATCGTTATCTAAGTTTGTCCTGACAACTTATCTTAAGCATTCAGGTTTATACCTTTAGCTCATTAGAAACATGCGGTACATTCAAATGATCCTAAAACTCTTGTCTGACATGCATCTTGAGAAACAACCGGGTCATGAAGTTCACTTAAAAGTGAGCATGCACATCAGTCACTACCACAAATCCTGGTCAATGTAGCGCGATTCATTTCAGTTTTAAAAAATGACAGCAGGAATATGAGATCATCATTTTAGACATCTGAATCTGTGTGTGGTTTCATTCGTGTTGATTCACACAATCACAAAACCGGAGGTGACAAACACAAGCCTGGAAAAGAGAAATTTATTGAATTGACTTTCAAAGTGAAAGCACCGCCAAAAAAACACGATCAAAATTCAAGATATTCAAAATACATGCATAAAAAATCATTCACAAAAGACTGAAAAAGAAACCGAAGAAATGGAAAGTGAGCCCAAGAACGTGTGGAGAAGAACAAATTTCATTCTGTGAGACACACACCTGACTCCCCTCAAACCTCAGCAGCAGAGCATGATGGGAACTCATGGTAAATACTGATCAACCATCAAAACCAACACGCAATCCGTCACGTGCAGAGCTCTCTGTGGAGGTTTAATGCTTTATCACAGATTGTGCTGAAGGTTGAAATAACAAAACGAGAAAACATGTCAGATGTCACTCAGTATAATCCGCACAAGGTATCTGCTGGTCTGGAGTAGAAACAGGATTGTGACATCACGTGAACCTGAGATCATCCTGTGCTTTACAAACACAATGTTTGAATACTGAAGTAACACGGTCGGAGCATTTTCACGTGACGCTGAACCGGCAACTCTATTTAAGAATGAACGCTGTCAAGCATTCCCAATAAAATGTCTTTCTTGAAAAAGTAAAAACCTTAAAAGTAGAATGTCTGCGAGAATAGGATTAAAAATGTGCAGTTGTCATGAAAATCTTAAAGGTCCTGAAACTCAACGCTAAAGAGTTCTTGTAGTGATTCTTGGCTGATTTTCTGCAAGATACATTCATCCAAGTTGTGCGGTTTATAAGAAAAAAGATTCTTTCACGAAATGAGATTAGGCAACCGAAGCCTTCTCACACCCGTCGGCATCTTCATGTGCTTGATTTCTCTTTCAGCGAAGGCATTTCTTCATTGGTCAGTTAATATAAAAGGCCGCTTAAAAAGATAAACAGTGGAGTGACCGGCCCCAGCTGACGGGTCTGAAGGGCTGGAATAATCCTGTCAGCTTTAATATCACATTGCCAACATTTTTAACTTCTGTGGAATCTCATTCGGCGCTGTGTGACTGATCAACACGGTCTGTGATGCGATTTATAGAAACTATGATTATAGCTAAAAAAAAAAAATATTTTGTGAGGTGGTTGTCCGAGTCTAATGGCAGCGTCGCCCCTGAGTACATCAATGTCTCTTTGCACGGCCAGTTTTATTTGTACTGGACATGAGTGCAGGACGTCAGTGACGTCTTTGAGAAATAGTTACAGGCAGGAAAACAGAAGCAAACGCAGATTGTGACGTCAGTGTCGAGCTCTTCATGTGCCGTCTCACACCACATACTGGTAGAGATTGGCCTTCCCGTGATCGGGTGTGACGAACGGATTGAACCAGGCGATGGAGAACGGGTGACCGAACACAACTCTCAAATTCATCCACTTTGATTTCTTGACCCATCGTCTCTCCTCCTTCTTTAGCTGCTCGATTCCCTGAGGACCAAACACACAACACCACCATCTGTATTTCGTTTCATGGCTCATAATCAACAGACATGCAACACGCAAACATAAGTAATGTAAACAAATATAGATGTCCATTTACTTTCACACATTTTGCAACCATTAAAATGTAGGATTCATCGTTCATTTGGAGCTCAATAAGTTCCTGTTTTAAACATTTTTACACTATGATTAGGAAATTCAGGAGAAGTTCACTTACGGTCTCATCACTACAGATGGAGTGGACCTGCGTTCCAAACATCACCGCGGTGAAAATGAGGAAGAGGAGACCCTCAAAACACAAGAAGATGAGGAGGATGACCGTCGATGGAGGAGAGAAGTAACCGCACTCTGATGAGATGAGACGAGAACAGAATGAGACGGCGATGATGGCCAATCAAAAGTGAATTCACTGTCTGAGTCTCTCGCCCACCAAAACACCACCATCAGCTAATCATTAATCTGACCGTTACTTACTCGCCCAGTCTTCCTCAAAACAGAAGACAAAGTGAAAGGCCACCATGATGAGGGCATGAAGAGAAATCAGAGCAATGTACATCTGTGAAAGAAAGACCAACACACGCATGATGTCTGAAAAACAGTGAGAGCCGATGACAGAACTAAACCCTTTGGGCAGTGTTTGCTTGGGTCTATGTTCCCACAGATGGAGCATATACACCTCTACAAGAATACTTCAGTTTAAGACAGCAATATTCAATCTGATGTGTTTGTGAAGCCGTTGTGTTGAAACTCACAGTGAAAAGCACAAAATATTTCTGATTGCTTTCTCCGACACAGTTGTTCACCCACGGACAGTGATGATCCATCTTTCTGATGCAGCGTTTACACACACTTAAGACAACAAACACACACATACAGTGTTGAAGGCATTGTGTGTCTCGTGCACATCTCTATGGTGACTGTACAGTGTGTGTGTGTGTGTGTGTGTGTGTGTTACCTGCAGTGATGAGCTCTATCAGGTTTAATACTGCAGCATTTGGGACATTTGTAGACCACCTGTCCCGGCTTTAACTGTAGACTCTCAATGAACTCTTTAGTGGCGTTTCCCTTTGGAACAGCTCCCTGACATCAGAGAACAAATGGAAAGAGAAAATCTAAATACATTTAGACAGGAAACCATTTTCATTTCCCAATTAAATTTGTTTCTACAAAACTCTGTGGCTCCGTGTGGAAAAGTATTAAAGCCACAATATGTAAATTTGGACCGCAAGATGGTGCACTTTCAAAACAACAACAAAAGGCGAAGCTAAATGACGTTATGTAGGAGAGTGGAATTATGGGACATGTGGTTTTCACCATCCAGAGGCGCATGGAGATCCCGGACAAGTGAATGAATGCATTTTATTTGATGTCATTGTAATGAATTAGCTTGCAAGAAACGTCAAATGTAATGCTACGTAAGCCTGCGAATGATATGGGACTTTGTCAATTGCTTTGGTAGCGTAATGCTACACATCGTGCGGAGCAGCGGATATTAAGTCACTGATATGAGACAAATACAAGGGAGATGTTGAACATTATTTTAAATATGAATTTCACTGGATTTGCACATTCTTGGGAACATTTGGGATAATGTATGTATACAACTGCATGAAATATATCACACTGAGTAAGTGATTTGGGGATATTTCACAACAAAATTCTTCCATATTTTGGCTTTGAGGTTTAGTATTTAGGTTGTAAAATACGTTCTTATGCCTTTCTCGTGTCCATTTCAGCTGTTAATAAGCAATTCATGTTCAAACTACAGTAACACCAATGGCGTATGTTTGGGGATGGGGTCCTGTGTTTATTTGACCATAGGTCGACCGACACCTGTCTATCACTCACCGGGTCGGTACACATGGCTTTGAAGTGTGACGCCAGGGCGAGAACGGCCAGAGCGTTAAAGACAGCGCCGTTAAAGATGCTGTACAGCACGTTCTTCGCCGGCAGCAGCATTACAAACACAACGACAAACTCTGCGTAAAACACCAGCAGCCACGTGATGATACCACACACGATGCCGCAGCTGTCCCGGATGAACCACATGTCATCGGCCGAGGGGCCGCGCAGAGGCGGAGGGACGCAGTGCTCCGGCCGCAGATAACCAGCCTGGCGATCGATGTCCCGGCTGCGGTTAGCTGGGAAACTCTTCATTATTTCCAGCAGAACACAGCAGCCTCATCCTCCTGCACACAAACATCAGTACAGTCAACTACACACACGACTCATGACGTCACACTGATTCAGATCCAAATAACTTCCTGGTCATTCGTATTGTTGCAAAGCAGCATTACTGTAAATACTGTCTGCCAAACACCCCAGATGATGGCGAGACACCACTCTTCAGATGAAAGTAGATTAAGTAAAAGATCTATGTTAAACAGAAAACTAGAATATTCAATGATAAAGTCATAAAGCAGGTCATGCAAATAAGACACAAGATTAGAGTCGGCCGCTATCTGCATTAACACACGTGACCATTGATATCAGATGTATTTTACTGTACACACAAAAATACAGCAAGAGGTCATAAGAAAAGATGTAAAAGCATTTAGTTTTGTAACAGGGACTAAACACTATATACACCCACCCCTGAAAAATATTAATAAATAGCATCATGAACCCTTCCATTAAACGCATTAAAAAGCTCCTTTATGTTGTGTGTTTATTCCAGCAGGACTTAATGGTCCAACGCACTTTACCAGTAAAGACCAACAGATCACATTAATATTTTCATTAAAAGAAATATAATTATCATTATAAATATTAAATCAGTTTGAATTTCTGTGATGGTTTCTATAGTTTCTTTTAGCAGAGACATGACACACACGCAAGATAATCAATTATATATACAGGCTGTACACTACACAACACACAGACCACACACGTGCACACACACACACACACACACACAGAGATAAACAGACACACACACACACGCACACACAGAGACACACACACAACAGAGAGACACACACAGAGAGAGACACACACACACACACACACACACACACACAACACACAGACACACACACACACACACACACAGAGAGATACAGAGAGATACACACTCACAGACACAAACAGAGACACACACACACAGAGAGATACACACACACACACACACACACACACACACACACACACACACACAGAGAGAGAGACAGAGAGAGACAGAGAGATACACACACACAGATACACACACACACACACACATAACACAGACAGACAGACAGACACACACACAGAGAGAGATACAGAGAGATACACACACACACACACACACACAGAGATGGAGATACACACACACACACACACACACACACACAAACAGAGACACACATAACAGAGACACACATAACACAGACACACACATAACACAGACACACACATAACACAGACAGACAGACACACACACACACACACACACACACACACACACAGACAGAGAGAGAGATACAGAGAGATACACACACACACACACACACACACACACACACACACACACACACACACATAACATAGACACACATAACACAGACACACACATAACACAGACAGACAGACAGACAGACACACACACACACACACACACACACACACACACACACACACACACACACAGAGAGACAAACAGAGACACACATGACACACATGACACAGAGACACACATGACACACACAGACAGACAGACACACTCACCGTGTTCTTGAGTTTGTCGAGCAGCGCGTGTGATTCAGATGTGTCTCTCTCTCTCAGATTAAATGATGATCTTGTGTGTATTTCTTCAAGTGTTGTTTGATTTCGTATGAAACGTTCCGTCTGTTTCGGCAGATGAGGCGCGAGAACCAGGAAGTATCGGTCTCACACACACCCTGAAGGGTCCATGCTTCCGGTCTCTCCCATTACATTACAATGTAAAAGTCCTAGCACTTAAAATCGGCATGGAATGAAAAAAACGATTCAAGTGTGATCTTTAATGAAAAACGTTCCTCTCGAAACGACTTGACTTCAGTTAATTTAGACCACGTTTTCTCTCTGTGTGAATTTTTTGTAAAGCCTTTTTTGGAGAGATGTTCAAGAATGGTTGCTATCCAGGGAGATTTTGATTCCACCGATTGACGTGATGAAGGTTAAATTTGGGTTGTACGCTGAGAATAAACATTTGGATTTGATTCCTCCATTTTTTATTTGTTTGGCAAAATATTTTATTTATAAATGTAGGTATTATAAATCCAAACCAAACTTTATGCAATGATTGATCGAAGTCAAAAAAGGTATATAAAACTTTAGAAGGGAATAAATACGAAAGCCCTTTCTGTGATTTCAATGTTAGAAGAATTTAAGTTAATTTGAGAGAGCCTCTGTTTAGAATTGTTTTATTTTTCTTCCTTTTATTATTTTCATTGTTTCCGTATGTTTATTTTATCTATTTATGTTTGCGTGTTCAAGCTGTTCTTATTTAATACGTACGATGTAAGCTCAACCTGAAGATAGAGATTTATATATGTAAAGTGGTATGTGTGCCTTTTTGTCTGTAATTGTTTAGCAATAAAAATAAAACGTCTTCACTTCTGGTCACGAGGGCGGGGCTAAAAGTTCAAATCTTTCACCGTTTAACGATCCAATCAATTGTCGTGGACGAAAACTAGCCCCGCCCTACATTTTCTTTTCAGTTTTAATGCATCCGATGCATTTAATGCATTACGTAGGTAAGTAATAGCTAAATGTGATACATTTTTTATTTATTGAAGATTTATTGTTTAGTTTATTTATTGTTTATTGTCTAGGGTTTAAGATTTTGAGCGTCACTTAAACCAACTGAGTGTTACGCAAAGCCCAAATAACGTGACCTTCCACATAATTGGTCAATTTAAGTACAACTTAAAGTCATAGTTCACCCAAAAAAGGAAATTTCCGTCATCATTTACTCACCCTCATGAAATACATACCTGTATAAAAGATATTTGTAATGTTAGTAATTTTCAGTTCTGTGACATCATTGACTGCAATAGTAGAAAAAAATGAATGGTAGTTAAAGGTGCCCCAGAACTGTATGTGTTCCTAAATTCTTCCCAATATCTCACTTACACAACACAACAAAATACACAATAATGTTTTCCTGCTATGGTAGTGGATAATGTCACGGAATTTAAAATTGCTAACATTCTTACAAATATCTCTCTTTGTGTTTAACAGAGCAAAGAAATGTATACAGGTTTGAAACAACCTGGGGCGAGTAAATAAAGACAGAATTTACAGTTTTGGGTGAACTATCCCTTTAAGTATTTTGCGAACGAAGCTGTGTGTGGGACTTTTATTCTAAAGTGAATCGCTAGCTGTCGCTCCTCACGTCATGCGTCATCACGCAACATGTCGGCAGCTGAGCGAGCGCGCGAGGTGAGCGCACAATAAAACACAATAAAGTACAACAACAACAAAACAACACAACACGCGTTTGCATTTGTATGCCTGTCGTATTATAAATGCACATTTCTAATGGAGGGTACAAAATCATACATGTTCGTTTAACGCTTTAATGATAACGTATGGCTTTTATGCATGCTAGTGCATTGCAGCATCACACGTTTAAATGCACGATTTACATGCAGCGTGCTTTGCAGTAACGTTAGCTGTTTATAATAATAAATACATGAAGTTACCAGATGGTCTGTTGCATGAAGTCCGGATGCACATCAGATGTAACCGGTTGTATGTTGAGATTCGTGTATGTAAGGTCTCCGTGCTCTTCTCCTCTAAACTTGAGTTCATCTCTTGAGAGTTTCGTGTGAAGTCTTGTGCATGTTTTTACAGAACACATCAGACTCAAGCTCTTCCCCCTCCAGCCATGAAGGTGAGAATATCATCACAGAACATTACAGTCATGTCTGATTTATAAAGATGCACAATGGATCAGCCCTGGCCAATATTGCTTGTTTAAAGATTCTCCCTTTTGCTTCGATAATGTCAGGACTCTGTTTGAACTGAAAGTTGTCTTTATGGATGGTTTAATTGTTTTACTCTCGTTCTTTATATAGTATAGGAGTTATGATTTTACTTTAAAAGTTATTATTTTACAAGAGCGTCTTTGCTTAAAATGTATTTGTATTTATTTACAATGTGTCGTATTGGTATAACAGTGTTCATTTTACAGGGTCCAAAGCAACTAATTGGTTTTTTATTTCTCTTAACGGTGCTCTTGTTTTGTGCTGTTTTCAGAGTCGATGTCTATAAAGGGAAAACAAACTGAAGATGAGGGGCAGGCTGCCACCTCCAGTAAAGCTTTAGCAGGCGAGTCTTTAAAATGAACGCGTAGTGTCCAATATGGCAAAGTACTCATCAACATTTTCAAGCAATAAAGAGAGTAAAAAATGAAATATTTTCTTTCCTTTTTACAGGCAGTAGTGTAAAATCTCCCAGCTCTATCATATCATCTCCATCTTCAGCGTCTGGCAGAGCCAAGATGAGCGTCTGTGGTCCAAGCAGTAAGACGGCTCCATCTTCATCTTTCTCCTCATCGTCCACAGTTCTGTCTCCAGCAACCCCCCCACCCAAAATCCACCGCGCTCGCAAGACCATGAACAGACCTCCGTTTCCACAGGTGAGCACCCGCTTTCATGAAATCGCTTGTTGTGATGGTGATGTCAGATGGATGTAACTCCTCTGTTTTCCTCCGTCAGGTGAAGTCTTTAGAGTCCACTATTCTAGCATCTACACCTGAGAAACTTCTCATCAGCAGTAAAACAGACACAGGTGCTCCTCTCTAACTAAATATCACTCATTACACTAAACATCTCACAATCCTATGTTAATCTTTGTTCGCAATTCACATTGTTTCGTGCTAGTAAACTTTGGGCTGTATTGCACATTTTGTTGTAGGAAAGAAGCGTAAAGTAGTGTTGGATTCAGATGACACAGCGCCCCCTCCAGGAACTCCAGAGAAGGTCTGCAGGCCGCATTCAGAGGTGAGCGTAGCCTCCAGCAAGAACAGCTCTGTCGTTTTGACAATATAAGATCGTCTTCTAAACGTTATTGTTTGTGTTAGCCTCAGCTGACTGTGTCTCCAGTGATGGAGAAGGTGGAGCCAGTTGCCATGGCGACTAAAGAGCACAGTGGTGTTTGGCTGGAGGATCTTGATGACGAGGCAGATGAGGAAGATTTCCACCTGCTGTACAACACGTATTCTGGAGACGATATGATTTACTCGGACAGTAAGGTAAACTTGCTCTCTCTCTCTCTCTCTCTCTCTCTCTCTCTCTCTCTCTCACTCAGTTTGACTCTGAGAAGGTGCAAATCTATCTACAGCTGCAGATGTGAGATTTGATTATGTTGATTTTTGTAGTCAGAAGACGGGATGGCAGATGAGCAACAGGAGACGGAGCATCTCTCTGAACATGTGAGTGTCCATACCGTAACACACACCTGTTGGTTCACGTTCACGTTAAGACACAATAACCAACTGCGAGTGTCAGACAGCCCGTGTTACTCGTACTGTAGTACAAAGAAATTGTAGTAAAACTATATTCACTGCACAACACGTACGCTCTCTAGAAATGTTTTAAGAAAGTTTGATAGTTGGAGTGTTTACTGTAGTAACGGGTGTAATGTTTCTTGCACTTTCAGAGCTCTGAATCCGACCGGCCCCTCGCTGCTTACAAGAAAGCGGGTGGCGAGAGAGGCGAGTCGCCATGGAAACGACAAGGAAAGGGTAAAGGAAGAGACAGACCCCCTGCTGGAGACACAGATGTTGATAAAGGTGAGAAAGCACACAGGTGTGTGTTGGCGAGGTTGAGGGGATGTGCTGATGATGCAGCTGTGGTTGTGCACGTCAGGTGTTGATTCTGCCGCAGCAGGTGTTGCGACCGCAGCTACAGCGAGCAAGACAGACTACACTGAAGTTCCTCTGGATTCTCTGGACATTTCCGCGGCCGACAGTTTCTCTCACTCTCCAAACGCAGGTGTGTGTTTGTCAGATGTTAATGAGATGAATAATCATCAAGGTTAGATCTGAGTCAGATCTGAATGTGGTGTGTAGACGGGAGCGATGCGGAAACGGAACGTCTGGAGGAGCTTCCTCTGTGTAGCTGCAGGATGGAGGCGCCGCGCGTGGATGGATTCGGTTCACGCTCCGGTCGAACATGCATGGCCATAGAAAGCGTCAACGGAGAGGTGTGTGTTCACAGTGCTGACTGCGATAATAATTTCAATGTGAGAGATTCATCCGCCTGGATTTTGATGTGTGTTACAGTTGGTTGGCTGCACCAATGTGATCGTGAAGGGCGAGACGATGCGTCCGTCCAGCCGCGTGTCTCTCATGGTGTTGTGCGAGACACATCGCTCTCACATGGTCAAACATCACTGCTGTCCAGGCTGTGGATACTTCTGCCTGTCTGTAAGATCAAAAGATTCTGTTTGCTTAATAACAATTAAAAAAACACAATTATACACTATGGAATCATTGTTAGTAAACCTTGCCAATCTATTTTGTTCGGTTCAGGGAACGTTTCTTGAATGTTGTCCGGATGTGCGCATCACTCATCGTTTCCACCGCGGATGCGTGTCTGTGCTGGGTGGTGGGCGGAGTCGAGGAGGAGCGGGCGTCGGCCTGCTTTTCTGTCCTCACTGCGGTGAAGATGCTTCAGAGGCCCGTGAGGTCACCATCCCCACAGCGCCTCCTTCAGGCAGTAACGTGGTGATGGCGAGCGCGTCATCCACCACGGCCACGCCTTCCCTGCTCCCGTCTGCCCTCGCTGTGACGTCACGGATGCTGAACAACGAGAAGAGAAGCGGAGATCCAATCAAGTGAGAGATGCATTATTTTATTCTTCAGAATGCACAGGGAAAGAGTATCCGGTGTTCAGCGATTGAACGACTTTACATTTATTCATCGTCGTATTTGTCATTTTTATGTAATCGTAAGTGCGAGGATGCGTTGTCGTGGAGATGTCAGAAAGGGGGCGGACCTACAACCTCCCAATGGCACTCCAGGAGGAGGTGGGGCAGGGGATCCGGTTGCGCTGGGCGATAGCGGTGTAGACAGCGTGGGACCATCACTTGTCCTGCCCAACGGGAAGCCGATCTGTCCCAGTGCACTTCCACCTGGAGACCAAAGGGCGGCGCTACATAGAGCAATTCTCACACAGGATGCAGAGAGGTGACGCATCCCTTCACTAGCTTACTGCATACTTTGCAGTACACTGTCTAGTGTTTGTTTAATTAACAGTGTGGTCTAAAGCAGTGCGCACTTTTTTTGTATACTACTTTGTTTGATTGGTGGTTTGTTTTCATTTGGGCAGGAGGAAAAAGTTGCGCTTTCACCCACGTCAGCTCTATCCAGCGGCCAAACAGGATGAAGCTCAGCGTGTTCTGCTCATGCTCAGTATGTGCCTGTACAGTCCTAAACACAAGCACACATGTTTTAAGCACACGTTTTAAACTCAGATGAAGTGTTTACAGTCTCTCTCTCTCTCTCTGTGTCAGTGGAGGGCATCGATCCATCGTATCAATCGGACTCTCAGAACAGGCGTTGTGCTCTTCATGCGGCCGCTCAGAGAGGCCTGTTGGAGATCTGTTACCTGCTTGTACAGGTGAGACTTGTTCGAATAATACAACAACACATCTTTATTGTCCACCGAGGTGAAAATTTGTAAGGAGAGCTGAGAATTTTAAAACCGGGGTTGTCTCGTAGGTGTAAATCGCTGTGAGCTTCTCATGAAATATATTCTGTATTTCCAGAAAAGTGTCCAAGAATGTGCCATGTTTACATTTGTCATTAAAGGCGTAGTATGGTAATTGTGCCGCTAGAGGGCGCACATTCAAAATTCACGGCAACGTAGCTTGATGACGCAGTGAAGGAGTGTTAAATGAAGGGAACTGTCATCTGTCACAGACCGTGTTCTTGGTTTAAATGTCAATTACCTTACGATTTACAATTAGTACATTTGGGATATAGTAAATACTCAACTGAAACAAATATATCACTGGCCTAGTGGTTTTGGGATATTATATTGCAAAAATGTTACATACTGTGCCTTTAATGTGATTTTAGAATGGAATTCACTGTGATTGATTATGGCGATTCACACCTATCGTACTATTGCTCTTGTATGACATGTCGCTTATTGCTCCCTCAACTCTTTGTAAGTCGCTTTGGATAAAAGCATCTGCTAAATGTAAATTAATTCTTAATTTTGGCTTGTGTTTCATTTTAGGCTGGCGCTAAGGTGGACGCCCAAGATAAGACTCTGAGGACCCCTCTGTTAGAGGCCATAGTGAACAATCACGTGGAGGTGGTGAAATATCTGATCCAGAGCGGAGCTTGTGTTTATCACGCTGTGAGTCACACACAAACACACAAGCGATTGCTGTCTCTCTTTTGAGCTGAAACTCACGTGTGTGTCGTTCAGGAGGAGGACGGGTCCACTGGCCTTCATCACGCTGCTAAACTGGGAAATCTGGAGGTTGTGACCCTGTTACTGAGCACTGGACAGGTGGACATTAACGCACAGGTGGGGATCACACTTTCTGAATCTGGTACTGTGGAAGTCTGCTGTGTGTAATCCTTCATGTGTCTGTGTGTTGTAGGACAGCGGAGGCTGGACGCCCGTCATCTGGGCAGCTGAACACAAACACATGGACATCATCCGAGCGCTGCTGAACAGAGGAGCGGACGTCACGCTCCGAGATAAAGTGAGTTACTCAGACATCATACAGCGTTTGTGTAGCGTCAGTGTTTGTTTGTGTCATTGTCTTTCTGTGTGGTCAGGAAATGAACGTTTGTCTGCACTGGGCGTCGTTTGCGGGCAGTGCTGAGATCACAGAGCTGGTTCTGAATGCCGGGTGTCCTCTGTCGACTGTGAATCTACATGGAGACACACCGCTACACATCGCCGCGCGAGAGGGCTTCATCGACTGTGTCACGTGAGTCATGATGGCGTAGAAAGAAAAAGTGCCACACTGCGTTTGTGTCTAACAGGGCTGTCTTTTCATTTCAGTTTGTTTCTTTCACGGGGCGCTGACATTGACATTATGAATAAGGAGGGAGACACGCCCCTCTCTCTTGCTAGGCCTGATACGCCAGTCTGGGTGGCGCTCCAGATAAATAGGAAGTTGCGAAGAGGAATAGCCAATCGTGTCGTACGCACGGAGAGGATCATATGCAGGTCAGTGTCTGGGATTTTTTAAATATTTTTTTATGTTCTAATGTAAATGCAATCTGACAGCGTGTGTGTTTCTTTTGTGTAGTGATGTGGCACAAGGGTACGAGAACGTCCCCATCCCGTGTGTAAACGGCGTGGACGATGAGGGCTGCCCGTCTGATTACAAATACATTGCAGAAAACTGCGAAACATCTGCGATGAACATCGACCGCAACATCACACACCTGCAGGTACAACCAGACACAAAACAGAATACACAACACTACACACACAACACTGCAGTAAACATGCAACATTACAAACAACACAATTCTAAAGTACAACCCCAAAACAGAAAAAGTTGGGACAAAGTCTTACACGACTACAGTACACACAACACAACACTGCACACACACACACACAACATGTAACACACAACACAGTTCCAGAGTACACACACAACATGTAACACTACACACAACACAGTTCCAGAGTACACACACAACATGTAACACTACACACAACACAGTTCCAGAGTACACACACAACATGTAACACTACACACAACACAGTTCCAGAGTTCACACACAACATGTAACACAATACTTAAGGACACACATAACACAACAAACACACACAAAACTGAAGTAACCACACGACATGCAACATTACACACAACACAATTCTACAGAACATGCAAAACACTACACACATACAGCTCTAGTGTACACACACACAACACTGCAGTAACCACACGACATGCAGCATTACACACGCACACAGTTCTGGAGTACACACACACAACATGTAACATTATAATTCTAGAGTATACACACAATATGTACTGTAACTCAATACTGCAGTACATACACACACAATACTACAGTACACACACAACATAATACTACTGTACACGCTAAACACTGCAATTCACACAACACAATACTACTTCACACACACACAACACTGCAATACACACAACAAGATACTAGAGTACACACAGAAGTGTGTAGTTGTGTAAAGGGCAATGTGATATCATTGTGTGTGTTTGTGTATTTCAGCACTGCAGTTGTACAGATGACTGTTCCTCCAGTAATTGTCTCTGTGGTCAGCTGAGCATCCGCTGCTGGTATGACAAGGTAACAGCTCAAACTCCACTGAAAGTGTTTCTGTTCTTCTATTAGATAAATAAAGAACAATGTGCTCAAGTTACCTGTCTTCCATCCTCAGTGTATTTACTGTATTTCTCAACTGAGATGTTTGTGGTCATGTGCGGTGTATAATCCATGTGTACTTTATTCCCGTCAGGATCACCGTCTGCTCCAGGAGTTTAATAAAATCGAGCCTCCTCTCATCTTTGAATGTAACATGGCCTGTTCCTGCCACAAAACCTGTAAGAACAGAGTCGTACAAGCTGGAATCAAGTAAGACCATAAATATACACTATATTTGATTAAATAATACATTTGATATACAGTAAACAAGCCGACGTACACCAGTGACCGGGTCAAACTGAGTCGTGTGCTTTTCATTATAAATCGTCTGTGTTCAATGGTTTTTGCATGTCAAATGAATCACGGTTTATTTTCAGGATGATGGTTTTGCATAAATGTGTGTGTGTTTGTTGTAGGGTTCGTCTGCAGTTGTATCGCACAGAGAAGATGGGTTGGGGTGTCAGAGCCCTTCAGGATATCCCACAAGGGAGTTTCATCTGCGAGTAAATATCGCTCATCTTTTTGTCCTGTAATGTTGTAAACAGACGGTCAGTAAATTGTACAGTAAACATGCGTGTTTTTATAACCGTTCACAGGTATGTTGGTGAGCTCATCTCTGATGCTGAGGCTGATGTTAGAGAAGACGATTCGTACCTCTTCGATCTGGATAACAAGGTGTTGTGACATCTCACATTCTAGACAGATTGTAAAGGTTCATTCGCATTAAAACCGTCACAAGAGAATGCAAAATTTACTCTTGATTGTGGCTGCAGTTTTTGCCAGAGGGGATCTGGTATCCCCTGGTTAGTCCTGTTTTCCCTCTGAGGTTTTTTTCTCCTCCAATGGAGTTTTGGGTTCCTCGCCACCGTTTGTATACTGTTTTGCACTGTTTGCCTGGCCGGGGGGCTGCTAGAATTTTATAGTTTTATTTAATGAACACTGCATATAGGAATTTATAGTGTGTCTGATATTTGACCTGTGTTTTGACTTCCATAACCTTTTATGTTTTGCTTATAGACAATGTTTTATGTACAGCTGCTTTGTAACAATGAAAATTGTCAAAAGCGCTAAATAAATAAAGCTGACTTGACTTGATTGTAAAAAGCCAATAAAAACAGATCAGATGCATGATGTGCTTTACAGATCTATTAAATCAAAGACACTGGAAAAAACGACTTTCTTACGTAGTATTTTTGGCTTGTTTTCCAGTAAAATTCTTGAATGAATAGGCATTTTCTTAATGATGAAAATGACCTTAGAAAATAAGTGCTTGTTGTTAGAAATATTCACTGAAATATCACCTTTTGATCTTCAAGAAAATGCATCTTGATTCAAATAATTTTAGACATTTGTACTGGAAAACAAGACAACAATTCTAAGTAAGAAAGACTTTTTCGCAGTGTGTGTGTTCAATATATTACCGTAGAACAGAACTAAAATATAGAAGTTTCTGTACGCAGATTTTTGTCTGAAACACTAAAGTAACTCTTTTAAAAGGTGTTTGGAAAGTTGTTTAATTTGAACATCAATGAAAACATATTTGTGCTGAAATGTGTTGATGAAACTCTGTTCGCTGATCTTTACGCAGGACGGTGAGGTGTACTGTATCGACGCCCGTTACTATGGTAACATTAGCCGCTTTATAAACCACCTGTGCGATCCCAACATCATCCCCGTGCGAGTGTTCATGCTGCATCAGGACCTGAGGTTTCCTCGCATCGCCTTCTTCAGCTCCAGAGATATTTTCACCGGACAGGAACTGGGGTGAGCTGTCATAGAAAGACCAACTCAATACACAAAGAGTTTAAGGACGTTCCACATATAGGCGTCGAAATTATAGAAATAAAAGTACAAAAAAACTGGAATTAAGGATTGGTAAGAGGGTTAAATTGCTGGGCAGATGCCGTCCACGCTACAATTTGTGTGAAAATAACAAAACGGTATTTTAAGTTCATAATTAAAGATTGTCAGAATTACATAGTTTTAAGATGAAGACACATTATAGATTTGTATTTAGTTTTATTAGATGTATAGATAGTTTTTATGTCTATAGTTACTATTTATGGAAAATGTCTATTGTTCCAGTCACTGTATTTAATTGCTTTATGATTTCATGACTTTATGACATCATATTCCCGTCAGGATCAAGTTTTACGATACAGCGTGTTACTGATTCTCTCTGTTAGGTTTGATTACGGTGACCGTTTCTGGGACATAAAGAGCAAGTATTTCACCTGTCAGTGCGGTTCTGAGAAATGCAAACACTCGGCGGAGGCCATCGCGCTGGAGCACAGTCGTCTGGCCCGTCTGGAGGCCTGTCCTGAACCCGCTGCTGAAACCACACCTCCTGTGTTAGGACACTCCTGAAACATCACAGACACTCCATGTTTTCATGACAGACGCACACATTTACGGTCCACACATTAAAGACACGACGAGCTTGTATGTCGTATGAAGGTGAACATTCAGGTGTTTGTAGCTTTGAAAGATTTCCAGCCTGAGAGGAGAGAAAATTATGTTTTGTAGAGGCCTGTATCATACCACACAAATGCTCTTTTCAGAAGTCCACCGGGAAACTGTATTCAAATTTGAACCAGAAGAGGATCGATCATGAAACCAATAATGAGATTATGTTTGTTTGCTTTTTATATGTGAATTTGTTTTAATAAACGCTGTTTGATATAGAAAATAATCTGTTCAGATATGATACTGAAAACAATCCACCATGGTAATTATTATCATTCTCTCAAAATGTTGTATTTACTGCAATAATTGTTATTCTTGTGAAACAAAATTATGCAAACCTCTAGGGTTATTAGTGCTATGGTGCAGTGATGGAGGCACGGAGGATTATGTAACTGTTCATATCATTCATTTTTATATTTATTATTTTATATACTGCAAAAATTACTTTCTTACTTAGTATTTTTGTCTTGTTTTCAGTACAAATGGCTAACAATTCATGAATCGAGATGCGTTTGCTTGTTGAGCAAAAATACCTAAGAAAATAAGTGTTGTTGTTAGAAAACAAATATGAAATTTTAGTGAATTTGTGCTTAAAACAAGCAAGAAAAATGCCAAAGGGGTTAGAAAAATAATCTTGAATTTAGTGACTAAGTAAAAGGTTAACCTTAATCCACATTGGCATTTTTCTTGCTTGTTTTAAGCACAAATTCACTAAAAATGTCATATTTTCTTGTCTTGTTTTTCGCAGTCATTTTTTGCAGATCTATTAAATCAAAGATTTAATCTTTGATTTTTAACTGAAGAGTAACTTCAATGAAATTATCAGAAACACAAGAGGTGCGTTAAGTGCTTTACTAAAATATGCTCAATTATAAAAACAAATGGTAAATTATTCATCGCATGTTTTTATTGAAATCGTATTTTAATTATTAATGGCAATAAGGCAACGCAAACCAAAAGTTATTTTAAGAGTTTCAGCAGTTTCGGAGTTGATAAACGTAGTTTATTTTTAAAATCACATCACGCAATATTGAAAAACGAATTATATTTATTTGTGTTTCTTATATTTCCACGTTCAACCGTCTGCAGAGGGCGCGCGACAGAGGTGGTGCGCGCACACAGGTGTGCAGGAGGAGCGCGCAGCGGCAGGTGCCTCGTGGTGACGTCAGCAGCGCCGCGTAGTTACTCCAGCAAAGATTTACCTCAGACGCGCGCTCTCGCGCCCAACATCGTTTTTTTTAGCGTTTAATGTTCTAAACAGATGAAGATATGGGCGGAAAGAAACAAGATGAAGAGCAGAACAGCTCCGAGTACGGTAAGAGTGAGTTTCTGAGATATTCTGGCGAGAATAATAACATCCGCGATAATACAGTAACGATAAATACAGCGCAATGGAGAACATCATCACTACAAAATAAAAGTTTCTGTAGAGTTCATCCACTTTATATGTTGTTATCACTAAAGAAGTGTATGTATGAATGAAAACCCTCAGGATCTGGAAGAGAAGCTGCTTTTAGCAAACCTTAAAGGAAAAACCATCAATATTTGTGTTACGGATTGGTTTGGATTGAGGGTTGTGTTTTCACAGCTCAGTAAACATCCCCGTTTGTTTGTACACAAATGTCTTGTTTTGTAATGGTCTATAACTTCCTCAGGCAATATTAAATGCTCAAAGGTGTTTATCTTTAGGGATTTTAAGTTTGACCGAAAACATCATGAAATTGAGAACATTTGATCACTTTGTAAGAATACAGGGATGTGAGATTGAGGTTATGAGTGATATCAGATGGTTCAGACACATTCTTTACATTCTGTAACAGACGTCTCGTGTTCCTCTTTGTGTAACAGGAAAGAGCGGACGTTTATGAAATATCTGAGACGCTTTTTTAGTGTCATTAAAGGAATTGAACATCTTCCGATGCATTACATGTGGTCAAACATGAGGATATTATTGAGGGTTTGCTTCATTCTGGCGTTGTTCATCTTCCTCGTGATTTACATGTTTCCAACTGGTTTGGTTTGTTTTTTTGTTCCTGGAGTTCTTCAAAAGATAAGGAAAAATGCACCAAATGTCATTTTTTTTGTGCCGTGGATTTAAAAACATGAAAATTTCCTGTTGGCTTAAGGCCATTGCACATTGCGTCCCAAATTTCTGCACCTAAATAAGACCTCACGTTGTTACAAACTGCCTCCCGTATTTTCGTCCGTCATACAAAAATTCTGACTGGGTTTCGATTCTTCTGGGTTTTGACAATTCAGAGACATCGTACAAACGAGCGTCAAATACGAAACAAGCGTACGGACATTTCGGACCGTATGTGCAAGAAATGATTTGAGACATTGGATTATCAGAAAGACTCGTGGGTGAAGATAAACACCCCGGCAACATACTAAGAACCCTGAAAGTCCCAGAGTATTTTTGATCAACTTCCTGGTCATCTAGCTCACAGTACGTCAGGATCACTGTAGATAAGTGATTTCTCTGGAGATTTAGTCACTGGGTAACCAGCATGTTGGTCAACATTTAAACCAGGAAGAACCACGTAAACGCACACACACGCGTCTCATTTAAAGTATGAAGGCGCTGACATCATTTTATCACTTAATTTGTTGCTTGACATACACAATTAAAAATCGTTTCGTGACTCACACTTTAACACGCGTGTGCCCATTTACACTGGACTAACCCAGACTCTACTAACCTATATTACATTGCTTTATATCATTGTCATTTAAACATGAGGGTGTTTCTGAAGCAAAGGCAGGGATTAAGTTTACGTTTGCGAACTATTTCGTTAAAGTATAACTAAATATACCTACAAAAACACACACACACACACGCAGTGATGTTCAACTAAATTTCATGTGCCAGTCAAATCCCATTTCATAATACGTCAAACGTTTTACTCTAAGCACTTTATAATTGCGACATGTTGTACACACGCCCTGGCTATGTCTTGATGCGGTTTTATGTAGGTTCAAGGCCTTTGTGTGGGATTTTCTTCGGGTCAGGGTTTGTGTGTTACTGTAAACCGTCTTTGTGAACATCATATAAAACTACACATAGCTCATCTTTACACCCATTGCTTTACGAGATGCTGTAAATGTGCTATGTTCCACACAATGAAGCGGATGTGTGTGTTTTGTGTAATGTGATCTTGAATTGTGGATGGAGAGCTGGAAAAACGGGTTTGGTTTGATGTTGCGTGATGTTGGTAGAGCTTGACTCACTGTGTGTGTGTGTGTGTGTGTGTGTGTGTGTGTGTGTGTGTGTGTGCTTTAATAGTTTTCACCTTAAACAGAGATATTTACTTTATCACTTTATTTACAAATATTCGACCGTCGAGTTTTGTTGATTTTATAACCACTCACTTCATTGATATTGGATGACAGCACCTTTATACTGTGATTTATTTTCCTGATGTATATCTGTGGCTTACATGAATCATACATGAATAGATTCTCACTCATCCGCTGCGGTTGACACACTCACGCTTCAGACATTACAGTTTAATACGCATAATACACTTTCTCTCTTGTAGGACATCACGAGGGTGAATGTTAGATCTGTCAGTTCAAATCTTAATCTCAAGTGTTAATGATTTCTATTTTTTATGGTGAATTGGGTTTCAGAGGAGTGCAGGCGTTTCCTGGGAATAAAACCCTCAACTGTGGTGTTACAGGCTCTACCAGCTACACAAACAAGATTTCAACTCAAAGGCTCTTGTTTGTGTGTCAAAATGTCCAAAGTTTGTGACCCACGTTTGTTTTTTGACCATTGACAGTGAATGCGATTCTACAGTTTGCACAAAGACCCTGTCCTGAGATCCCTATATCGCAGGAATTGTGTTATGCAGAAACTTCAAATAAAATTCATAAAGGCTCAGAATTTAAAAGGATCTTAAGATATCTTTAATACTTCTTGAGTTACAAGCCCACAAACTTATGGAAAACCACACAAAAAGTGCTTTTTCACAGTTTTAAAGGGTCGCCATTGCCATTGCCATGTTATGTAATACAGATACTACTAAAGCCCGATTTTTACCTCTGCGACGGGGCTACGCTATAGGCTAGGTGTCGTTTTTCATTTATATTTCTGCATTGTTGTCCGCGTCGACAGGAAATGTCCACCGAAGAGCAGAAGAAGAAGGAGCTAGTTTGAGAAGCATTAGCAGCGATAGCGACAAGTAAACAGTCACTTTTGTTGCAGCTTGAGATGTTAAAAACAGATGAACTAATAATTTACTTAGATAATTCATTCGGAAATGCGTTTGTGTAAACATGACGCTTCACTGAGTTTTTTTTTGCTGAGGGAGGACTTCAAACGGACCGCAATTGTTGACGCGTTGTTATATTCCAATCTGGCTCCAAATGAGAAGAAAATCGAGAGAAGAAAGAAGAAAACTGTCTTTTGGACCTCGCTCTGTGGCGCACTCCATTAATATTCATCTGCTATGTTTAATGTTTTGTCATTCGTCATCATTTTTGTTGTTTTTCTTAAAAGGAAAAGAATAAGCAGAATAAAAACTGTTAGCCGGGGACCTCTGGTTGAGTTGACCTGTCACAGGTTCAATCCCAAACACACGACATTTTAACAGAAGTGCAACTTGTTGGTGCAGAAATAATTTCAGGGGTATTGTGTGTGGTTGCTAGGCCGCTGTGAGTGGTTGCTAGGACTTTGATACATGGTTGTTAACTGGTATGATCATGTGGGTAATGAATCGCATTTAAACAAGAAGATGCAGCCATGCGGGAACGTCTAATGATGAGTTGCTGGTTTGACAGGTTTGATTTGAGGAACCGTAGAGAACACCGAAGCTGAGGCTTTTACAGACTCCATCTTAACATTCAAATGACATTCAAATGATCTCATGCATCTCTCTCTGTATATGTGGAAATGTTTATATTTTAATAAAATACATGAACATGTCATTATTTCAGTGTTTGAAACCCTTGTGAGACCAGAAACATGAAACACTGTTGCTGCCCGGCAACAAACCCTCACGACACACAACTACAATCCCACACCAGTCAATGTGTTTTACACCATCTTTTATCATTAGTCCTGCAGTTATTATGGCATTACTTGAGGCATTACATATTTGTACTTCTTGTGTCACACCGCACCAATGTGAACTACACAAAAACTGTTCAAATCATTCAGTCAGGGGAAGTCGAATATATTTGTAGTTTGATTTAGTTTCGCTTCAAACTGATAAATCATGCAGATATGACTGAAAAGGTCCATTCTGGATTTTAATTGCATTTAAATGTACAACACAGAAATAGAGAAATATGATGTGATGTGTTTGATGTTTTAGGTTCACCGGCTCAATTTGACCCCAAATTCAACGGCCCCATTCACAAGCGGTGAGTATCTATTTTCACTTGTGATTCCTTTAAGGTTATTTCCTGTAATAAACAAAAGATTATAACCATATGTGTTATTTTGTGTTGTGTGTAGGAGCTGTACAGATATTATCTGCTGTATTCTCTTCATGGTGGTCATTGCTGGATATATGGTGGTAGGAATTCTGGGTAAGTTTACTCTCTTTGTCACTCTGTCTGTCTGTCTCTCTCTGTCTCTGTCTCTCTCTCGTACTGTCTCTCTCTCTTTCTCTGTTCTTACTTAATAACTTGAACACACACTCTTTGTAAACATTGAACAGGTTCTGTGTCATATTACGCTGAACAGGTGCATGTCATGTTATAATGTTTAAACGGTGCTGTATTGAAGTTTCAACTGAGCCATCGTTCCTTTATCACAATCGTCCAGTAAAATAAAAGTCAGCAGTGCATTGTGGGTAAATCATTGTGGAACTTCAACACAATTGATCAACTAAATCAGACTGACTCGGGAAGAAAACGTTTAGATTTGTGTTTGTTTTGTTGTTTGAGTTTTTGTTCTTTTTTAATTGTGTTTCATGTCCTGTAGCCTGGCTGTACGGAGACCCTCGGCATGTGCTGTACCCCCGGAACTCCACTGGAATGTTCTGTGGGATCGGTCTCAACAGGTGACAGATCTCCAGAGACTGAAGCCTCTGACTTTATATTCTTCATGTTTCTACAGTGGGTTGATGCTCATTCTGTATGTGTGTGTGTGTGTGTCAGAGATAAGCCCAATGTGATGTACTTTGACATCATCAAATGTGTGACGGGGACTAACATCATGGCTGCTGCGCTGAATGGTCTCCAGTGTCCCACCACACAGGTGTGTAAAGAGACTGAAAACATCATAACAAAGAGATCTGAACCATGTTTACATCTAGAGTTTCAGAAGAGATCTCGAAAGTGTGCTCAGATTTCACATTTACATTTAGTCACTAAACAGATGCTTTTATCCAAAGTGACTTACAAAGAGTTCAGGGAGCAATAAGCGACATGTCATACAAGAGTAGTAGTACAATAGGTGCTAATACAAAAGTGACTACCATTTTGTATTCTTCAGTACAACTTTGTGTGTTTTGTAGATCTGTGTGAAGTCGTGTCCTTCTGATTTCTGGGGTTTATCTCCTGCCGCCTATCTGCCCGGAGCAAATCCAGCCAATTTCTTTAGACAAGTGTACTGCGTGGCCTCATTTCAGCTGAAGGACACAAAACTTGTAAGTTTGGGTCTCCCTGAAGAAACACAAAAAACATCTGTACATGTCCGTGAATTTCTCTTGTTTCTCCACAGACGGCTATGGATATTATAAACCGAGAGTTGTGTCCATATTTCAACATGCCTACATCATCTGGTGAGTGACGGGTGACATCCAGTCTTTGATTGACTCCAACAGCTCGGATCCTTTAGTGTCACGCTCGTGACTGTGAACTTCCATCTGATATATTTCATTTCAATATATCAGTTTTTACCATTCAGTATAATTTTATACTGTAATACTTGTCCTATTCGCATTCATTTCCTATAGCAGTCAGAAGTAAAAACGCGACTTTTTTTTTTTTACATTTACATTTACACGGGCAGATGCTTTTATCCAGAGCAAAGCTTTTATACATTGCATTGTATTATACATTTTGATTCTGACTATGTGCAATCCCCTGGGATCGAACCCACAACCTTGACATTACTAGTGCCTTGCTCTAACCACTTTTCCTTTTACCCATTTATTTCCAATGATCATTTTTGATTAAATAATGTTCAGTTTCATAAAACGTCATTGGCATGATTGTTCATATAGAATCTCTCTCTAGTGTTGGGCAGGTGTTTGCCTAGTTTCGCCGGAGATGCTTATAATCCCAGTAACATTCCCTCAAACTTCAGTATTCAAGGGATGAATGCAAACCAGTCGGTGTCAGCCATCTTCAACGCAACAGGGTAAACACAAACACAAACACACACACACACTGTCCTCCTTCACAGGTTCAATGTCACACATTTCCCTACATTTGTTTATTGACCTAGAAATACTTAGATGTTTCTTCGATTAAATTCTTATCTTCTCATTTCTTCATTCACACCGGTGAACAAAGGTTTCATTTCAATTTCTTATGTGACACAGATAATCACAACAAATCATGTGGAGTTATAAATGTCACTCCTTCAGAACAACACAGAAGTGCTGTTTCCTTCAAATCAATGATCTCACAGCTGTCACACACATAAACACGCACGCACACAAATACACACAAACAGACACGTACACAAACATGCACAAACACACACAAACATGCACACACACAAACAGGCACACACACAAACAGGCACACACACAAACACGCACAAACACACACAAACAGGCACGCACAAACACACACAAACAGGCACGCACACAAACACGCACAAACACAAACAGGCACGCACACAAACACGCACAAACACACACAAACAGGCACGCACAAACACACACAAACAGGCACGCACACAAACACGCACAAACACAAACAGGCACGCACACAAACACGCACAAACACACACAAACAGGCACGCACACAAACACACACAAACAGGCACGCACACAAACACGCACAAACACACACAAACAGGCACGCACACAAACACGCACAAACAGAAACACACACAAACAGGCACGCACACAAACACGCACAAACAGAAACACACACAAACAGGCACGCACACAAACACGCACAAACACACACAAACAGGCACGCACACAAACACGCACAAACAGAAACACACACAAACAGGCACGCACACAAACACGCACAAACAGAAACACACACAAACAGGCACGCACACAAACACAAACAGGCACGCACACAAACACGCACAAACAGAAACACACACAAACAGGCACGGACACAAACACGCACAAACACACACAAACAGGCACGCACACAAACACGCACAAACAGAAACACACACAAACAGGCACGCACAAACACAAACAGGCACGCACACAAACACGCACAAACACACACAAACAGGCACGCACACAAACACGCACAAACACACACAAACAGGCACGCACACAAATACGCATGCACACAAACACACGCAGATACGCATGCACACACACAAACACAAACACAAACACACACAAATACGCATACACACAAACACACGGAGCATCAATGCAAAACATATCAGTATTTTCTTCTCTCTTTAAAAGATAAAGCAGAGTTTATATTTATGCATTGCAACATGATGTGTAAATGAAAAGATGCATGACACACACAGACACTCGCACATCAGTACGTGTGTTATAATGAAGTGTGTGTGTCTCTTCTGTTGACAGTGCTGGAGGGGCAACACAGTGAGTCAGAAAGTGTCTGTGTGTAAGAGTAAAAATCTGTCTGTCTGTCTGCTGGTGTCAGATCACATTTCTCTCTCTCTCTCTCATTGTATAGGTGTCTCTCTCTCTGCAGGTCGCAGTAGTTTGTTAGCAGGGGTCTGTGTGTTTTTGTTGGTAGTTTTTAAAAACATGTTTGTTTGTAGAGCTTTAACAGGTGGAAATGATCTGCACTCGCTGGGAAGATGTGCTCAAGTGTCTGTACTGTTTGGTTTTTATTCGTTTTTTATATTAACTTATCTCTTCTGTTGTGATCACAGAAATGTGATGAACGGTTTTAATGCCAAAGATGTGGGCTTGCGGATCTTTGAGGACTTTGCCAAATCGTGGCAGTGGATTGTAGCGTGAGTTGTGTTCTTTAATTCTTTCACGTCGCCCTCTAGTGGTGATTGATTCACACACCCGATAAAAACTAGCAAAACAAAATAACCTTTATGTCTTGTCTGCCAATGACAGGTGGATTCAGAATAAATACTGTATGACAAAATAAACAAGGCTTCCATTGTGATTGTGTCATAACATCTATGTTTTGGTGTCTTGACATCAGAAGTGTTTTGTCACAACTTTAGAATTAAGTTACAGAATTAAGACAAATATTATGCTCTTATGTAAGTAAAACATGTTATAAGCTGAGATCAGATCATCTGCAGCGTTCTGATTGAAGGTTCAGTTTTTCTGCACACTATGTAGGGTTTTTAATCAATAATGGTTTAACTGACCAGTAACATTTCATGTACATGTAGCTAGTTTTGAACTTTCATCTGGACCTCAGAAAATGTTCATCGTAACACTGTTTGTGACATTCATGTTTTCAAGCACTGCTTAATATTTGACATTCTGGATTTATAAACACAAATCTTAAATAGATTTACAGTCGTATCAAATGTCTTATGTTGTCTTATGTTTTTTCAGGGCACTGGTCATTGCGATGGTGGTGAGCGTTTTCTTCCTCTTGTTGTTACGCTTCACAGCGCCCGTCCTCGTGTGGATTCTCATCGTTGGGGTTTTGGCTGTCGGGGCTTTTGGTGAGTTTTTCAAAACATCATGAATGTGACTTGTCAATCACACTCTCTGAGTCTGAGATATTCTTGATCATCTTTGATGTGAACTGGATTTATCTTATGCTGGTTTTCTGTTCTCTCTCTCTGTCAGGTATCTGGTACTGTTATAATGAATACATGTCTCTGGCTAACTCCAGTCTGACCTTCAATAATGTGGGCTTCACCACTAATGCTAACGTTTATCTGCAGGTGCGAGACACCTGGTTGGCCTTCTGTGAGTGACATCACTTTATCGTTTCATTCTTGACATTTTTGCCTCTTTGAAGTGTATAAAGTCTTTTACTTTCTCTGTCGGTAGTGATCATTCTGTGCATCGTCGAGGCGATTCTGCTGTTGGCGTTGTTCTTTTTGAGAACACGTATTCTCATAGCCATCGCACTCATTCAGGAGACTAGCAAGTAATCCCACGCACACACACATAAACACATGTGAACACACACAAACATGCTTTTACTCTTCATTGATCACACACATAAGAAAAACTTGTGCTGATGCATTTCTGTGACATTATGAACATCGAATCATATACATTTGTGTGCGTGTGTTTTCTCAGAGCTTTAGGTCACATGATGTCAGCGCTTTTCTATCCCGTCATCACATTTGTGCTGCTGTTGGTGTGTGTGTCATACTGGGGCATCACGGCACTGTATCCTTCTGCTGTATTTTAAGTCCAGTGTGTTACGTACAGTTGTGCGTGAGTGTACGAGGTGTGTTCTTTGACTCGGCGTGTGCGCAGATATCTGGCGACGTCTGGCGGGCCGGTGTATAAGGTGGTTGCACTGAACGCCTCGCAGGGAGATTGTAGCACCATACGTGCCAATGAGACCTGTGACCCGGAGGTGAGAAACACACACACGTGATCATGAGTGACAGCTCATTAAAGTATCGTGATAATATATCATCTTTTCTCTCCAGACGTTTAACAGCACCCAGTACCCGGCGTGCCCGTCTGCCCGCTGTATCTTCATCAACTATAACACGGAGGGGCTCTTTCAGAAGAATCTCTTTAACCTGCAGATCTATAACGCTGTGGCTTTCCTCTGGTGTGTGAATTTTGTCATCGCTTTGGGTCACTGTACGCTGGCCGGGGCTTTCGCCTCATATTACTGGGCCTTCAGCAAACCGGCAGATATCCCAACATTCCCTCTGGTGCAGTCTTTCATGAGAGCTCTACGGTAAGGACGGCCAACACAACGGCCTGACAGCAGTTCAGCTTTGTTTATTGTTACATGACTCGATGCATGAGATGTAAGAAAGTTGATCCTGATTGATAAGTAAGGGATAATCGATCCGAATGTCATCACAGAATGAACCTCATCAGAGGAAAGTTTTACATTTGACTTATTTGTAACAAATGCAAATTTTTTGAGAGGGGAAAAACATTTCCTATCTGCTTTAAGCCAAGTCACAGGCATCAAACAAGACGGACTCACAATCTGGTTTAATCATTTGTCAATATCATCTCATGTTATTCATTTATATGCAAGTAAATAATTTGTGAGGTTGGGACCTGGATGACTCTGGGGATAACTGACCTTGAAATTTTACGACCGGCCATTCAGAACCAGTGCAGTGTGATCAAATATTATCTTAGTTTCACAGAAATATGTCACTTTACAGAGTTTAAATACAAACACTGTTTTATGTCTATTAGAGTCAGCGTTACAATGGTTTATAATAAATATATGAAGGCACATTTTTTTGCAGAAAGAGTCCTTAAACTAAAATCTTTTATAAAAGCGGATATTTACCATTTAATATAATCTTGATATTTTGTAAAATAAAGGACCTATGGACACCTATGGATTGAGGCATCATGATTATTTGTGGTTCATTGTACATGTTGTTAATCTGTCGTCTTCTCATCAGATATCACGTGGGTTCGCTGGCATTCGGGGCTTTGATTCTCACGCTGGTGCAAATCGTCAGAATCATTCTGGAGTATCTGGACCACAAGTTAAAAGGTAAGAGATCAGAAGAACAGTCAAAAAACATCACGATAACCTGTTCAGTAGTAATAACCGTGTGTGTGTGTGTGTAGCCACTCAGAACCCGTGTGCACGCTTCATCATGTGTTGTCTGAAATGCTGTTTCTGGTGTCTGGAGAAATTCATCAAGTTCATCAACAGAAACGCTTACATCATGGTACACAAACCTTCTGTCTGTCTGGATGTAACACAATGAGAGCATCGGCTCAATGAATTCACCTTTTCTGCTTTCTAGATCGCCATATACGGGAAAAACTTCTGTGTTTCAGCGAAAAACGCTTTCTGTCTCCTCATGAGGAATATTGTGAGGTGAGCTTCTCTATTGCTCCAGAAATCATACACGCATTAATGAGAGCAAGATCTCCACCCCCAGAGAACCTTGTTTCTGTTTTCTCACATGTGTTTCTGGTATCTTCAGGGTGGTTGTGTTGGATAAAGTGACGGATCTTCTCCTGTTTTTTGGAAAACTGCTGGTCGTCGGGGGAGTTGGTGAGATTGTTGTGACATCACACATGTTGTTAAGTGATGTGCATGCGTGTGTGAGGTCTCGGTGAGATCTCTCTCGTGTCTCCTCAGGTGTGCTGGCCTTCTTCTTCTTCTCCGGCAGGATTCAGTCTCCAGGAACGGTGTTTGAAACGGCGGCTCTCAACTACTACTGGATGCCCATCATAGTGAGACACCTTCATATTTCTGACAAACATTCATTCTGATGGTTTCAGTGTGCTGGCAACTGCTGGTCTTTTTTTATACATGTATAAAGGTCTATACATTATAAAGTTTAATAGAATTTGACAGAATGTTCAGCATCAACAGCTTTATCATAGTGATAAAATTTGGTTAATGTAATATTTGCATTATGATTTTAAACGGTCTTATCTTCTTAAATTATATTATGCAAACTGTTCACAGACTGCTGGATGTTAAAGGAATACTTCACCCAAAAATGAAAACTCTGTCCAAATGTGTATAAATGTGTTTGTTCTGATGAACACAGAGAAAGATATTTGAAAGAATGCTTATAACCAGACAGATCTCATCCCCCATTGACTCCCAAAGTAGGAAAAAAACAACTAGTCAGAAGTGCCTCAAAACGGTTTGCTTTCCTACATTCTTCCAAATATCAACAGGAAAAAAAGTACTTTTTCACAAATCTGTCTGTTTATGAGCATTCTTCCAAATATCTTTCTCTGTGTTCATCAGAACAAACACATTTAGAACAACTTGAAGGTGAGGAAATGATGACATGAATTTTCATTATTGGGTGAAGGATCCCTTTAATACCTCAAAAATGTGGATTGCCAACAACATATTTTTATTTTTTACAACACTTCAGCACATTTCACTCCCAAATATTGGAGGATAAATTATTAAAATAATTAATATATTATTCAAATGATACGTGTACTATATATATACTGTATGCTTATTTTATATACATTTATGCACAATAAGTATTTATACACATTGGTGGTAAGATTAAGGTAATGATTTATTAATTAAATAGTAAATTGGGTATTTCCATTAAAATAATTTCTCACGCAAAATACTTTCTGACTTGATTCATTTAGATTTTGTCATGAATTTTGACCGTTGTGAGATTCACATAAATTGTGCATTTTGTGTCATTATCGATGTGTTATTGATGAATTTACATTTCATTGAGAAAATACTTTTTTTCAAAGATTTTGTAAAGACATTGTTTTGTGTGTGAAGATAATTGATTGTGTTCTGACAGACGGTGATATTCGGTGCGTATCTCATTGCTCATGGATTCTTCAGCGTGTATAACATGGGTGTGGACACACTGTTCCTGTGTTTCTGTAAGTCACACACACAGACGCAGTCCTGTCTGATCTGTTTGTTGGTCACTGACTGTTTGTGTTTGTGTCGTGCAGTGGAGGACCTGGAGAGGAATGATGGGAGTGCAGAGAAACCTTACTACATGTCTAAGAATCTGATGAAAATATTAAACAAGAAGAACAAACAACCCAAGACAGGCTGATGATGATGAAGGTCTCAGCCCTTCATACCTTCAAGCACAGTCACTTTTAATCTCAATCTCTGAAGATCCACGTAAATACTTTTAAAAATCTCTTGATTCTAGTTTCTGTTTGTGACGTGTCTTGAGTCAAATTTACAGCCCAACAGACACAAACTAATGCCTTAATCCACAAAGATGAAGAATGACGTTTTGCTTTCTTTGAGAAAACTTTTAATGCATTTGGGTTTGAGACAAAACCCATTATTTATAGGTTTACATCTTTTTATTTGACTAAATTATACACTTATTAAATTACTTTGCACGTCTTACCGATTGTGATGTTTGTGCAGAATAATATCATGTTCTTCCAACACGTTTTATGGACTATTTTAGTTTGAAGGACAATTTTAAACATTAAGATGTTTTCTATAGGTCTGAAAGTCCTGTTTGAAAAATGTTTGAACATCTAAAGAAAGATAGTTTTGGATTGTTTGTTGTTTTTATAGTTGCAGTCGGATTTCAGATGTAAACATTGTTTTGTATATTGATTTGTATATTTGTTTCTGTCTGATTGTGTAAAATTAGCAGAGATTATTTATTCTGATATATTCAAGTTTAATAAAACTGTTGCACATGAACTCTGGTGCTGGTTTTGTTATGTTTTTGTTCTCAAAGCCAGGTAACTAAATTTTTGTCTCATTTAAACAGTCAGTGCCCCCAAAATGCTTCGTCCCTTTGGCATTGTGTAAGCACTGCAAGTCAGAATGTTTAGATGTTTTGTCACTATGGCAGAGGACCATTGAAACATCCCTCATGTCCACCTTTCAGTCTTTGCCCCCTCCTTCATTGACAATGGTTACTGTACTGTCATATTGTAGGTGAGGCCCTACAAGACCTCTCTCATTTTCAGGGATCAAATCAAAATGAAGGCGGTCCAAGAAAAGAAGGAGCTTCTGTGTGTTGTATGGACCAGGACTGGGGATGTGAGTGGCCACACCATTCTCAGATATGCCAGCACACATAGTTATATTGCCCCACTCACTGGCCTGGGACATCCACCGTGGCCCGGTGGCCAATAATATTACGGCCACGTCTTCGGCCCTTGGCCAGGTTGAAGCCAGATTCCTCCACAAACACGAGGATGTGAGGGGTCTCCTTTCCTTCCAATGACATTATTCTCTACAATAGCGGAAAAAAAGAAAACATCAAATCAGTTATACAGAAGAGTCATACACTACAGTTACAGACAATTACAGAGGAATGTTCTATGTTCTCCACTAGTTCAATTTACTACTGGCCACTACTCCTGTGGTTCCAAACCTGGGGTACATGTACCCCTATGCAGAGGTATAACAGGGGGTATTTGACAGAAAGGGGAGGGGGGAAATCATCAATGACTAGGCTTACTGAAATGTAAATCAAATATTTTCATACCTGGATACACAAATCACGTAAAGTGGATACTGAAGCGAAAAAAGTTTGGGTACCACTGTAGGCTACCTGTACTTAATCATTTGCAAAGATGTGGTGAGACATTTGCAATTTGATCAAATGAATGAGAAATTCAATTCTGTTGTTAACAATTGCCAAGTTGTTTGGAAGTTTGTCCATGTTGTTTTGAGAATGTAATTTCTGTTTCAAGAAATGAGCCAAACCAATGGAGAAAAACTGTAACACAATGAACTCGCAACGTCTCCAACAAACCATCTGTCCTAACTGATGCAATATTTGATCAATGGTTTCTCATAGTCCAAGTGCTTAACTGATCCAAAAAGCAATCTTTTTCAAAACAAAGTGTACTTGTATTCAATCTTGTCATGCAGATATACTGTAAATATAATGACATATTCTTAATATGATAGTTGTGGCGTTTACACTTTCGTTCAATAATTTTTTCACATAGCTTTACATGATGTCTTATAAACTTATAATGTTCAAATTTATACAGTAACAAATGAGCTTTTAATAAATGGAAAATGAAATGGCAAGACTGTTAATAGAGAATCTTTATTTACTCTAAACAAAGAGATGTTTTTATTATGAACCAAATTTAGTGCCTCATGAACGGGTTTAAACTAAAAAAGGCTTTTATTGAAAATCTTGCATTGATTTCTCGAGCATCACTGAATGTTTGTATCTTTTATAATAGTATTGTGAGTTTCTGGATTTGTCCTCAATATGAAAAGATGAATCTCAACATCATACAGTCACTGCTTGACAGAAGATATTGAAGATTGTGAAGGATGACCAGTGGACAGTTTAATCAGCCATCATCTTGTTCAGGCCAGAGAACATTTCAACCTTCAGATTCAAAATGGATGATCTTCAACATTTTCCAGATTGCACAAGGTGTACAGTATGTATACTTAAAATAATGCACTTTATAAAAGGATTTGGAAGTCTTCAGAGTTGAAGGCTATCGGTTCATAAGCATACTTGTAAGAATGTAAGAGAAAATTATTGTGTTACAGTTTAGTACGCTTAAAACAAAACTGATCCAGCTTTTAGAAAAATAACTTTAGAGATCACAGGGGTCATACAGGGGTCAGAATATTTCCTCTCAGAGGTCACAGAAACTTTTAGAAGAAATGAGAATTCAAACATTTTCTTAAGTTAAAATGTTGTTCATTCTGTGTGAATGTGATTTGGCTCATGTCCCCATCATGTCGATATATTGACAATAAAATAATCTCAAAAGATTGACGTGGTTTTCATCGTCATCGCTATTTTTTCCCATCATGTCTTCAGTTTCCCTTAACTTGCATGTTTTGTTTTTACACATGAAACCTGTGTCTATAACTGTGCCCACAACTATGTGATTCAAAACAATAAATCACACCAACACCGTATTAAATGTTTATTTACCAAGTGCCACTCCCACTTTCATTTCATCCCCATTTGCACAATAATTATAATCTATCTCAAGACTTTAATAGCAAAAAAGACTTTCTTTACAAACATATATGCTTCGATTAACCCGTGATATGTTAAAAGAAAAAAAGCCACCCAAAATCAACAGTTCATCATAACGGTGACATCACACAACTGGGTGTTATCACATACTACTCATCTCTTATTGGCTCTCTTTCAAAAAGAGGATTAAACAGCCAATCGTGTGCGGCGGAAAGTGTTCTTTCACAGGATGTTTGTTACATTGACAAACATATATTAAACCAACAGCAGTACAAACCATCACCTCTCACCTGTCAATCAACTTCATTTACAACATCCAAATACACACACACACACACACACACACACACACACACACATATATATAACATTACCCATTACATTGTTCACCAGATGCTGTGTGACGAAGTCAAATTCGATTTTACAAATTCACTCAATTTACTTTCAAGGTTAATCTTCCAGTACATTAAAATAAATTGCATTTACTCAACAGCTACATAATCAAACATTTTCTAAAGTCCTCCTCTTTCATTTAGTCTGTGAATCATATAGTTTAACAATGAAGATCTGTGTTAACATGCGAGCCGATTAAGATCAGAGGTTCCTGTTAGCTGTGTGTGTGTGTGTCATTGAAACAGCTTTACACGACAAACATCACACATCAGATTCTGTTGTGAAAACATGACACTACACTCGGGTTAGTCCACATCTTTAGTTCAGCTATTCTCAAACTAACCCACAAAAACCCTTGACACTGGAAAGCTGAATCACAGAACGCAAATATCAAATCAACTCTTGACGGGTGAATGAAAACCATCACATATAAAGAGAATCAAGCCATTGATGTTTTATGCATTGGAACATTCTTTTCTACACATAACTCATCACAACTTTAGTTAATTTCAAAAGTCAATAAAATATGACTAAAATATCAAAGATATTCCCCATACGACAGCAGTGAGAATAACGTCACAATGCAAAGATATCATAAATAAAACGTCTTTTCTTTAGATGTTTCAGGTGAAATAAGAGCGGGTTCTGTTCTCGTGTGACTGAACGTGAATGAATGAGTACATCACTCACAGTATTAGACATTTCTTCATCCTGACAGAATGTGTTTTAGACGGCACAGTGCTACGGCCTGAACATAAAATAAAACTGTTTCTTCACAACTCGACAGAAACTCCTCTGTCGTGAAAACATAATTCTGTCTGTGCGTGTCTCTAACGTCCCAATTTCTTTGGCATGAGAATCTCAACAGAGAGTGATTTGAGTAGGAAATCTCACACACACACAACTACCAGTTTTCCAAATAATGAATACTGTCATTATTTACTCATCATGTTATTTCAAACCCCACTGCTGTTATTTTACCCCAAAACATGACAGTCAAGATGGAAATAAAGACGTTGGCATGCGCCGTGTATTCCAAATATCCTCAGATCATAATAAAGGTTTTTATGAGAATCCACATGTAAAATAATATGCACATTCCAACATTTTCAAAAATCTTTTCTTTTCAATATGAACACAATGTGATTTTGGAGGGGGGAGGACGACCGATGAATAGTCGTCTATAATCGCACAGCTTTGAGTCACGTCGACTGTCCGTCACACATTTAAAGCCATGTGATCTCTCCTCTAAACTTCTGTTGTGTTCCACAGAAACAGAGTCTTGTGGGTCTGAAACCACACGAGGACGAGGGAATGATTTGTTTGATGAACTGTTCTTTTAATAAATTCTTGAATACTGTCTCTGTTCTTCAACACTGATACCAGCAGACGTGTGTGTGTGTGTGTGTGTGTGTGTGTGAGTGTGTGTGCGTGCAGATGTGTGCAGTGTGACAGACAGACAGAGAAGATGAAGAATTTTCCTCCGCAGAAACACAGACTTTCATTTCTGCGTCAAGCAAAGACGACTTGTTTTCATCGCTTCAGCCCATCACACGCTCAACATCCAGAAGAAGAAGAAGATCGCGAGGAAGAGGAAGAGCGAGTCTTGCCAGTTGTTGGGGTTTCCGTTGCCGTGGTGATCGGCTGCATAGTGAGGATCTGCGCAGACGGACGAAACGTCATCATTAGAATCATCGAGAAATAATAAATCAACATGAGATAAGAATTACACTTGAGCTTTATGACAGGATGACATGTTCAACAAAACACATTTTCGAACACAAAACATTTAAAAGCAATTTGGCAGACACTTATAGTAATAGCGAAGTCAGTTTTTTGTGTGGGATTCAAGCCCTTGACCCTGGAGTTGCAAGTCCGATGGTTAACCAGGACTATACGTGACTTGCAGACTTGAACATTAATTATATCAAAAATCCAAATGTACCGTCCGTTAAATCTTCCATGAATCTAAAACAAGTTGCCAAAGCTGAATTTGTTGAAAGATGGATGAAAAATAAAGCTCAAATCTGCAAACTCATATTCAAGCTCCAGTGACATCACTCCATCGGAGCGTGCGGAACGTGACCGTCCAAAATAAACACGTCCGGCTTAAACAAACACACATGACAGGAACACGAGGACTGACCTGCTCTGTGAAAATGATCGTTGGTATTAAAGACTGTGGTGAAGAAACCGAATGGAAAAGCACCGATTCCAAAAGACATGTGAAACCCTGTGTCGCCGAAACCCTGAAACGGCTACACACACACACGCGCGCAAACACAAACACACGCAAACACACACACACACACATTATTACATGTAGCAGCTGCACATTCTTAATGACACAAAAGAGTTTGTGTGTAAAGAAGCCACTGACCCCTCGACTCTCTGCTTCTGTTCTCTGACCCTGAGGTCGAGGAGGTGTTTTTAATCTGTAACACACACACACATTCGTAACATACACAAGCAACTGTAAACACACAATCATTGAGCAGTTGAACTCTTTATGATGTTTGGATGAGTTTGGGTACCTGGGGTCTTCCTGACTGGTGCTGCCACGACCGTACAGCGGAATCACTTTATCCCGACTGATTCCTGCTTTACACACGGGACACTGCTGCCGACTGGGCCGCGTCTCCAGCCACTGAACACACATAATTGTTTCTTTAAGATTTTAATAAAGATTTCCATTCAAAAGCATGTTTGTGCTGTTATATCACAAACAATGAGATGTTATCGGTGGATACTCACCTGATGAAGACACGGCCAACTGCATGAGAGAGAGAGAGAGAGAGAGAGAGAGAGAGAGAGAGAGAGAGTCAGTGATATAATATAAATACACAATAATATAAATATATAGTTGCTGACCTTGCAAAACCCCGAATGTCCTAATTCCCTTTCCCTTACTTATTGATAAGATGTCTTTACCCAGTGACAAATGTAAAAGGTGTAACAAACATTCAATTCAATTTTATTTATATAGCGCCTTTCACAATTTGCATTGTTGCAAAGCAAGCATTACAGGGGAAAAACGAAAACCAAGAAAGGGTAAAACACACTACATGGTGTGTTATATAATAAATCCAATTATTCTAGTAAATAATATCTAATGTCAGCATCTCCTGGTGGTTTATTTTGCTTTAAGTGAATGCTTGGCTGTAAAGATGTGTCTTTAATCTAGATTTAAATTGGGCGAGTGTGTCTGATCCTGGAATAATATCAGGAAGGTTATTCCAGAGTTTAGGTGCTACGTATGAGAAAGCTCGACCCCCTTTAGTGGATTTAGTTATTCTAGGTGTTATCAAAAGAGTTTTGAGATCTTAGAGAGCGTGATGGGTTGTAGTGTGATAGAAGCTCTGTTAGGTAGGTAGGGGCTAAACCCTTTAAGGCTTTATAAGTGATTAAAAGAACTTTAAAGTCAATACGATACTTAATGTGTAGCCAGTGAAGGGTTGATAACATTGGGGTTATGTGATGGTATTTTCTGAACTAACTGTAGTTTGTTTATTGATGATGGAGGACAAACACTAAGTAGTGCATTACAGTAGTCAAGTCTTGAGGTCATAAATGCATGAATAAGCTTCTCCGCGTCAACAACACACAGAATATTTCATCATTTGGCAACATTTCTTAGGTGGAAAAAGGCTGTTTTTGTGACATTTGAGATGTGATTTCCAAATGACAGGTTGCTGTCTAATATAACGTCTAGATCTTTTACTGTATTTGTAGGAGAACATGACTTTAGGATCACGAAACAAACATATAATAATAAACAAATCAAGAAAGATTTCCCATGACCACCTCACAATCACAATATTATCGCAACATTTATCCAAATGTATTTTTAAAAGTACGTCTGCTTAATGACTAAATGTAATTATAAGTTTTGCCATCATTCAAAGACTTTTTTTGTCGTGTATTTTTTAGTTTTTAGTCAATAAATCAGTGAGAGAGTGTGAGAGAGAGAGAGAGAGATGTATTGTGTATCTATATTTAGTCTCTCACTATTGTAAACTCTGACGGCCTTAATCCTGTGTAATCTCTCATTAACCTCATCATCATCATCACCGTTCCGTCCATTTAACACTAAACACCTCACTTCATTCTCCATCTGAGACACACGACGTGTCCTTCAG
>NC_136784.1:852796-882796 GCF_947034865.1 Barbatula barbatula
TGCGACTGTGCGAGTTCACAGCACTGATGATTTTGTTGGGAAACAAATATTTCCTCTTTATGTCAGCTGATAGCTCTGTGAATCTTTAATGAGTTGAGATTGTTGGGTTGCATTCTCTTAACCAAAAACACCTTTGTGTGCAAACAAACCAGTGCAAGTGCAATAATCGGTGTTGTTTTGCACACTTACACATTAGTGCCCACTAGGAAGTAATCTGCCATACTAGAACACTGAAAAATAATGGACACCTTGAATGACCTGCGAGTGCTTTTGGATAAAAACATCTGGCAAACAAATGTAAATGAAACAAACTATTGGTCTGATGATTTGATTGACATGAATTACCTCCAATCACGCTGCATCTGGACATGATCTCCCACAGAACGAGAGACATGGAATAAACATCAGCCTGTTTGAAGGACTCGATGTTCTCCAGGTCCATTCTGGACTCCAGCACCTCGGGAGCCATATATCGAGCTGTGCCGACCTGACAGAAGAAAACACATTTCACCTTACAGAACATCGTGCAGTCCACACGTGACAACAGCATCTCTATGTCTCACCTGTCCGCTGTTGGCCAGCTCTTCAGGAGATATGAAGTTATCCAATCGCAGACTGAGTCCAAAGTCACACAGGCCAGCAGGTGAGATCCGTCTTCACCAGAACGTTTGAGCTCTTTAGGTCTCTGTGCACGATTGGGCACTTTGGGTCTCCGGCACGCCGTCTGGTCGCTGTGCAGATGTTGCCACGCCCCTCGCCAGTGACCCGCCCAATCGGCAAAGTTCCTCCCAGCTCAAGACATGCCGGGACAGGAAGTCCTGCAGGTTCCCTCGCTCGTGATAAGCTGTTATCAGCCAGTACTGCCTTTCCGCCTTCCGTTCCTCGGCGGTCAGAAAGTGCAAAATATTGTCGTGCCGAAGATTCGTGTCGGAGAAAATCTCCCGTTCTGTTTTCCACGAGGCGTATTCTTCATAAGCGAAGATCTTCACGGCGACGGTTTGGAAGGGTTCTCCGCTGATGTTCTGCTTGAGTTTGGCTCTGTAGACCTCAGAGAAACGGCCTTTCCCCACGGTGACGTCCAGCTGGATGGGCAACAGCTCCATGTTGTGATTCAGACTGTTGTCGTTGCTGATGATGGCGGTGTAGGTCTCGATGTCCGTCCCTGTTGTCTTGCGCTTGATGCCTTTGAGATGACGGGAGACGCGGTAGCAGTAGAAGAACGAGACCATCACGAGAGCACAGATCACGGGAGGAACCAGAATGAACAATAACGCCAGCTCCACGGCTTTCCTCTCTTCTTCTGCTAAAACAACAGAGAAATATGTGAAATGATTGAGCAATAAATCTTTATTCTACATGCAGTAAATATCTCACTCCTGCCTAGACATGTTTGACATCTTCTATTTTGTGGGGGAGAGAGAGCGCTTCATCCTGCAGGTGTGTTACTGGAAACATGCAGTATGCAGGTGTGACCCAAACACCACGACACGCACGCACACACACACTCTCTCTCTCTCTCTCTCTCTCTCACAACCACCCACACACTTGCGCTCTCTCACACAAACGCACACACATACACACTCTCTCTCTCACCGGCGTCAGTGAAGATGAGTTTAGTGTTGCATTCTTCAGTGTTACAGGAGCAGATGTAGAAGTCTTCAGAAGACTTCACTGGTTTCATCAGACAGATGCTGCTGTTATAATCCAGTAAATACTGACCGTGAAACTGAAGCTCTGGATCATAACACACAGTCTCTACAAGACTCATTCCATTCCTTCTCCTCCTGAAACACAACATGTGAGCATTCTGAGCACAGACCCATGAGAGAAATATACACAATATCTGGCATCCCTCAATCTGACCTCTGAGCCATGACACATGATGAACACACGTTACATTTACATTTCATCTTTTAGCAGACGTGATTAACGCAACCAAGTCTGCAATAGGACACTTTTATAAACGTTTTATAAAATAGATAAACAAATAGAACAGAAGGAATAGATCAGAGCTTGAATGCACAGACGCTGACGCTGGGTCAACATTCCAACCGAATGCATTAAAATTGTTGTTTTTCAATATTTAGCCAAAATATTCTGAGACTTCAATTGAGGGAAAACAACACAAGGAGTTGAAATGAGAGAGAAATGACGGTAAATGGTAACAGAGCTGAACTCATGTGTTTGTGTGAACTCAGAGATGTCCCGGTGATGAACTGGAATTATTTCCCAAGGGATTTCCTCAAACAGACGGAATTCCTGTACAGTAATGAGACATTTCCTGTTTGCCCGCAAGAAAGACACATCTCAAATAAACTTCGCTTGTTCTCAAAATATAAATAAACGGTTTAATAAGAATACTTCTTATTCCCAAAGATTTACTTATTCTAGTAGTGTCACACAACCTCTATTAGATCGCAAATGTGTTTTCAGAAGACCGCCGTTCTCTCAAACTGCTGAAAATCTGCCAAGAAAGTCAAAGGGTCTGATCTGTGCTTCACATCGAACATACGTCTCTTGAGCCCTGAAAGAGCAAACGGTGAGAAACAGATCGTACCAGGAGCTGGCGCACACCTCACGTGGACTCTCGCACACAGATGAGATGTTACAGGACGATTCACAGATTCCCGTGTTGTTGCAGGTTGTAGATTGAATGTCACAGAATCTACAAAGCTTTGAAAGTTCATAAGGCCTTTTATTCTCCTTGACACCAGCTACCAAAACAAAAACAGACAGAGAAAGAAAGAAAGAAAGACGTTTTTATCCTGTATTTGATTGATTCATTCACTCGCTCTCATACACACACTCACATGTTATTTGGTTGTCGAAGAGCACACGATCATTACACGCGTGTCCTGTGCATGCACACAGACGGAGGTCATGAACTTCTCTGAAACTGGATGTCAGCAAACAGTGTGGGGTGCCAAAGTTCTCTAACATCACTCCATGCAGACGCTTCGTGGGGTCATGACACATGGTTTCTATAGTAACAACTCCAGCATCCCTCCACCTGAAAGAGTCAGACGGTGTGAATACAGCTCATGCTAATGTTGGCTTAAAACATTCTTCCGCATGATGTCATACCAGACCCCAGCGCAGACGTCATCTGGATTGGGACAGATCTTTGACACGTTACAGTTTGACTTGCAGTACTGTCCACTGCAGCTGCCTGCCCGAGGGTCACATGACCTGCAAACACTGTGTGGATTGGCTGTATGGAGAGCAAGCGCTGCACCTGTGCGACAGACAGAGAGAGACCTGGATTTCACCTTCAATCTCTCCGACACAACACACCGAATGTTTTATATAATTATTCCATAAACAACATGTTTACACTATTACACAAGTAACAATGATGCTTCTTTTTTGTTCTTTACATTATATACCGTAAAAAAAACCAATAAGTGTGCAGAAACGTCCGTCAGTGTATGAGTGTCATTTTATTAAATAACAGAATATTAAAACAAGTGCCATTATTATTATTATTTAAGCATTATAAAAGCATTTTAACTCGGTTCAATGTAATTATTGTTAAAAACATTCACAAACTCAGAATAGTATTTTGGACAAGCAGATGTTTAAGAGTCATTTGAAACTTAAAAAGAACGTTCAGCTTTGTGTATGAATCGGTTGAACCGTGAATAAATGTGCTTGTAATGAATGTGAATGTGTGTTGTTTGTAATAACAGATGTTCGACAAAGTTATAAAGAACATGATGAACAGCCCCAAGTGTCTGAACACACAGACTGTGATGCAGTATGACGTAAGAGTCTGAACATGTGCAAAAAACATCATTTCAATATGAAACATCAACAGCCGTAAACATGAAGATAAGTGGACAGATCTATGGATTATATTAGGAAAAACTCAACACTGCCTGCAGCTCACGTGATTAAAGTGATGTGACGATAAAAAGTGATTTACATTCTTTATTTTGTCCAAACACAAACCTAATTCTGTTCATTATTTTCCTCACATAACAAAACATTGTGGAATACTTGAGTATTCACTATAGTAAAGAGTAGTAATACCATTTCTAGATACTATAGAGTTTTTTTAATTAACCACAGTAATAATAAAGTCAATATTTACACCAGTTCGCAAGACGCTTCGTCTTAACAACAGAAACGCGCATGCGCAGTAACGTCTGTTTGTGACCCACATTGACTTCCGGTACACATTCACAAACAATAGACCGCCTGACGATTATTTCTGATAACAATCGAAAGAAACCGAGAAGAACCGTAATTTACTAGCCGCTAAATGTTTACTTTTAGACCGCGATACCGAGCTCAACCTCTAGATGTCAATGAACCACACGGTTTCTTTAAATGCGTCAAACTTAAAAGACCCATTCAACAAACTGTTTAATTGATCTAATGAACATACAACCAAATTCAACAAATTGTTTGTTTAATACAATCACTATACAGTAAAATAATAATACACATTAATTTGAACACATTTTAAATATAAATAGTAATATTTTTAGACACTAGGAGAAACCGGAAGTTAGCTGCGGGTCAGGCGCGCGCGTCCGATGAAACCATCTATACATACAGTATACATAAAACAAACTGTACTCATCACATTTAACAATTCACCGTAAGTGTAGTTAAGCATCGTGGCTGCTAGACCTTTAGTTTTTTTACTATATATAGCAAATATTAAAGTACACTAAAGTGTTGTGATACACATGTAACATGTATGTCAATATGTGTCGAACATTGAACTGATCTGCGTTCAGTATTAATAACGCTTCAAACGTGCACACACAGTGAACCGCGCGCTCCCGTTATAATCCAGCGGTGATAAAATGAGACGCGCCGCGTGCGTCGCGTCGCGTCGCTTTAAAGTTTGATCTCAAGCGGAACTCACCAGACGCGAGAAAACATCCGAGAAGAAGCGATCCAAACCCCATGACACATCTGATCCGAGTCCCATCGGTCTGATCCAGATCCTCGCGCTTATATAAGAGTGATTCGGATCGAGAGACAGACGACACGACGTGAGTCAGAGTGAGACAGGAAGCGTGTCTGTCTTCCTGATTACACTGCTGTCTGTTACAACACGAGCTCGATGTCTATCTGGACAACATGTCTGAACGTATTGAGCTGCATGTACAACAGCATATTTAAGTCACTAGTTAGTGAGCTACCTACTTAGACAGCGTTATTGAGCATCTTAGTGAGTTTACCTGGACAGCATCATTGAACTTCTTTTGACATCTTGAAACCCAAAAGTAAATAGACAGCGTTTCATAAAAAGTGATATTTAGTTGAGGGTTTAGTGGTTCAACGTCAGAGCTAAAGGCTGTGGGTTTAAATCCATGAATGCATCTAAAACAGAATAAACATCAAAATATGACCCTGCGTGGAAATGGCTGACGAAGAAATACTGAACTAAACAACAACATGTGTCTGCCAATTGACACAGAGCCGAGCAAAAACATCTGCATCTTAGCTGCACTTTACCAAATAAATAAATACATGTCACTTTATATCTTGGATAAAGTTTTTGTTTTATGTAACTGAACTGCAGAATTTTGTTGTCAGTGACTTGATTTTCCAGGAATTGTTTGCGTACGACTATTGTGTGTTTCTCTGACGTATGTTGGCAGGTGTCATTGCACAGACAGGAGACGTCATCTCGACTGAGGCTGTTCGCCTAGACCGCGTCTTCCATCTCTAACTGGAAATTATTCAGATTCAAAGAAAAAGAAGTTTCACAGAACTAACAAAACCACAACAACATCCAGGACGGACAAAAGCACGCCTTCACTTTATGAACTTCACTGCAGTCAAATCGAATGTAAGCTCTGTCACATCATGTGGTCTTACAACTGCTAAACTGAGACACTAAACAATAAGGTTGTGTGATGTAGTAACTACATTAGTCGACGTAAACTAATAATGAACATGAAAAGTTATTGACATCATTAACTCGCCCTCGAATTGTTCAAAAATGTTAAATGTCTTTGTTCTGCTATGTGAGGGAAACCTGACAGTAATGCCTTTTGTCGTAGGGCCAACTCGGGTACATCTGAATGTTGACGAATGTACACTGTCACTTTAAAAAAAACATAATATGTGTAGTTTATAAAGAAAGAATTTCAAAGATGAAACAAACAAGATGTACATTTAAAAACAAAGACCACGATGCACTGTTTGCTGATCTCTCTCTCTCCTTTATTATCAATCCCTCCCTCACTCTCACAAAAACATGCAAAGAGTCTGTTTGTGTGATGACAGAGATCTATCTCATGTGAGATGAAAGCTTGCCGTCGTTTCCTTAAACCTGCAGGATTTCACATCTGGAATGATCAGACCTGGAAGTTTTCTGAGCACACCTGTGGTTCAATTTAAAGTGATAGTTCGACCAAAACAGAACTCACCTTTATTTGATATTAATGACACTACACCTATAACTTTATAATATTTCAACATAATTGTTTATTAATCGCGCTACATTGTTGCAATGTTCTTTCATCATACTGATAGTGGAAGGTCAATATGAGCGCATTGCATTCTGGGATAGAGTTCCCAGCACAGTGCTTATTAGTTGTATCGTATTAACATTTGATCAGATGTAGTAGATCACTCAGATCAACTAAAACTCTTTTTACGTAAGAAACAACACTGCCTCCACGTGGACATTTAAATACAACACAGGCTCTGCCAAGCCACGTGAAATGCATCATGGTTCAGGTAGTTTTATTTTAAACTATTATCCAATGTCTTTGCACCAATGTAGCAGTGGAGTACAAACCTGAATAAACTTTCAGAAAAACTGCTTCCACTTTCTCTTCTTATGCTGGTCTGACATAAACCAGATAGAGAGAGAAATAAATAATGAGTTAGAGAGAGAGATTGGGAGCTGATGTGTTGTTTAAAAATGAACAAAACATTTAGAGAGGTCAGCATACACAAACGTATAAATATCACACACACACACACACACACTTCCCAGAGAGAGAGAATACAGATGATTTATATGTATGATCCGTGTGGTGTTTACAGCGACTCATTGGCTGCTGACAACCTTCAGATTATCTCAAAGTCAATTTAGAGAATATGCAGTTTTGCACATCATGTCTAATTCTGACATGTTGAATGACAGGTCTTAATGAAACTGTCACGAGTCAAAGTCTCTCTCGGCCTCATTTTCAGTCGCACTTTCTTTTTAAGGGTGTAAAAAGCAATTATCACCAAACTTCCTCCCTAAATCTAATTAAAAAGGCAAAGGCCCAGCAGATATCAGAGCTGTTATTAATAATCCTGCAGCAGCTGCCAAGAATGACAAACCCCAAGACCCTCTTGTGACCCTCTTATGAAAGCATTCATCATCTCTCTGCGTTATCTGTGATAATAAATCAATATCTATATCTGCATTTTTAATTGTGTGCATTTATTTGAGTCTAATTAAACTCATTAAATGCATTGCTTGTGGGACCCATTACATGGAATCTGCCGAATGCTCAACGTGTTAAAACACAGAATTGCTTATCTGAGTTAATCCAACACATACAGTTCACAGCAAGTGAACCTTCAGATCTACTGAACTCCTTAACAGAATTCAAAGAGAACCATCAAGGCAACAAAATGACAATTATTAAAACTATACCCAAATTTAACATGGTACATTTTTGCCAAACACCACAAACACATGTAACTTGTTATTATAAGCCATTACACATTTTCTGCATTCTGAACTGGGTACAAGACTTCTTTAGATCATTATTCATATCATTCAGATCATATCATTATACATCTCTTCCTGAAACATGTTCGTAACACATTCACATGTTTTGAGCTCCAGTGATCTCTCGCGCTCTCTTTTTTTTCAGGTAACGCTGCATTAGAAGGAGAGAAAGCATAACTATATGTGATGTTTTATGAACACAACCAAGTGTTTTTGCTGAAACAGCTCTATATCCGTTTAAAGCTATATAGGGAATTTATGTTTTAGTCTGCACAGCTGTGAAGCCATCAAGTTTTATTCGTCTACTATTAGTATTTATTACACAGCAGTTCAGTTAACAGATTTAGGATGGGCGGACAATAAAGAAGAAGGCAAGATTAGAAATATTAACGGATTTACTCACAGAAGCACAACAGCATCACATTTGATGCAGAATAACTTAACATTAAACAAACACAATCATGGCACAATAAAGAAAAAATTGGAGTGTTGACAGAAAAATTTTGTTCTCATGTTAAAGACACAAACATGTTCACTACTTTTTAATTTCCACGGTTTCATACTTAATATAATGAATATTATCTTGTTATCATAATAAAAATACACATAATCTTTCTGCGTTATCTGTGATCAATAAATAAATATCTATTACTGCATTAACATTTCTAGTAATGCAGAAATATATATTTATTTATTGATCAAAGATAACATAGAGAGATGATGTGTATTTTTATTATAATAACTTATAAGTTATATTTATATATGATCTGTATTTTTTTATATATATATTTGTATTCTGTGTAATGTTATGTGGCTGAGAGTGAATTTCAATCTTCCATACGTATGTACTGTACATGTGGCAGAATATACTTGACTTTGATGAAGACATTTATTCAAACACATGACTCGTGTCTTGCGCTTATAATGACATCAATAATGAAAAGATGAGATTCAGCAATGAGAGAACCAGAAGTTCAAAGCCCCCGGATATCAGACACATACATTTAAGAGAATGATAAACAAATGTCTGTCTGACTCACGGCCAAAAAAAACCTCCACACAGAAATCCTAAAAGTAGGCCTACATGTTGGTGGAAAAAATGAGATGGGAGGAAAGAATGTGTCTCCAAATGATGTTTGCTCCAAGACAACCAGCCTAGGTTGAATGTGCATAAATGATATCAAACTAAACTACGTGAAAACATTGTTTATAAAGCGTTTGTCCTTACCAAAGACATGAAGATATATCAAATCAACTTAAAAACAATATAGCCTCATAATTCATAGATTAACACAGAAAACAAACGTAATTCAAAGAGAGCATCACACCACAGACACACATACATCCCGTTACACACAAGATTTGATAGAAAAATGTGGTCAACAGTATACTGCATAAATGCATAAGAGACTAATAGTCTATATGCTTACCAATACATGAGTAAATTCAGCAAAGCGTTTTTAGCCAGCTGAAATAATACCTGGTGCTCTTCAGAAAATGTCCAGCTGGTGGCGCTCGAGAACCCTTTGGAAGCACTGCGCGTTTTTCCGGAGACGTGTTGTTATGATTGGGAATATCCATGACAGTAACATGTTACTAAAGTGTCTTGTTTTAAATCATATTACTGAATATACCGCTATAAAAAAGCAGTTACCATCAATTAACTTCTCAATTGGTGTGTATGATGGTTGGTCAATGTAGTGTTTGTCCCGCCTCTCCTCCACTGTGGTTGGACAGCTGCGCAAAAGGGACACTGAGCGTAAGTGAGTTAAAATAAAATAAAAGAAAGAAATAAAGAAAGAAAGAAAGAAAGGGCAAAAACTCGAATATAATTATGATACACAGTGCATCAAAATGCAATGTCAACAATTTGTCTAAAAGAATAAAGAACGTTTGAATATTTAACGCACCTGTGGTGGTAGGGAGCGTGTGCAAACTCCTTTCGTAACAACTTACGTTAACACACACTTATGATATGATGTTGTGTTGCGTGACCCATCGTCTGATTTATACAGTAGATACACTTAATGTCAGACTCAGATCTGATCTCTTATCTGAGACGGAGAAACAATCAAGTCTGAGTTCAGACCTCACTACATGACGTCATTCTAGTTCGCGCTGCATAATGACTGACAAAACACCGCTTATGTTTTATTCCAAACCCAGAAAGTCACTTATTACTACAAGTCCTTTATTAATATTACTATTGATTGGGTAAAACTAATTGACAACATTGTCGAAAGTCTTGTTGTCACAATTCAAAGTTGCCTTCGATAAATGGATTTGACCTGCTGGTGAGATCACGGCACGGGTAAAAGGTTTCATGACGTCACGTCCGTGCCGCGCAGTTTGGTCGCAAAGACAAAAAGTAGATTTTAAACGAAACACACATGTACAATACACAGAAAAATACACATAAACGCACCACATTCCAATAACAACAGTCCCTCTGGAGATGATGATGACGATGATGGACGGGTCTGCCAGGAGGAGGTGATTATTTTCACCACAAAATGTCCTCATGGAAATTAAAGTTTATAAATAAACAATTGCAAGTATTCTTTGCGATAAGTCATACTGTGGAAATTGTTCCCATTAAACTTAATAGCGAACTTTATGGGGATTCCATGGTTTTGTGGCTATAAATGAAACTTTTTTACTTTCAACAAACATAATCAGACGATTTAAATACAAATATATGCATAATAAAAACCTTTATACACAGCTGCATAAATTTCAATGTGTATTTACATTTATTTAATTTATCCATGGCTTTACTTTAGTATATAAGTAAGTTTTTTGTCATTTATATAGATCATTTTGTATCTATATTGAGGTGATTGGTCAACGTGCGTTGTTTTAATGGAGCCATGATAAAATAGAGATTCGTAATCATAGATTTTTTACATTAAATCAACTTTTTTATGTGCTACTTTTGAAGTCATACGTGATTGTTTTATATCCTAAAGAATACATTTAAAACAGACTGAATAAATAAGATGAATTGCCACAGTAACAATATCAGACTTTAGTATTTAGTCTTTAGTATTAGTATTAGCTGCCTTTTAGTATTTTTATTGCTTTTAAACTAATATGTTGCTTTACTCGGCGAGAGTCTTGATAACCATATATAGAAAACACTGAGAGTGTTAACGTTCACTTGAACACCAGCAGATGGAGACGGTACATCACACATTCAGAGTTCATTTCTCTGCTGATGTTTGAGAGAAAATGACCATCTGTACAATATATGAGAATATTCAATGAAATATATCGATAACAACAGCACACATCAAGCTTGTCGATGCTGAACCTCATGGACTTATTCTGCGTTAAACCGTATGGATGGCATGACTTCATTTATTAACACACTATTGAAATTGATTATTTTCTGGGACATGCATGGGAATGTTTATGTTGGAGTAACTCATACACCAGCACAGCCATGACAATTACAAACAAATAACCAGTAAAGTTTTCATTTCTGTCAGGTGTCAGATGTATTAATGGTTGGAGGAAGAGATTTGGGTGAATTCAGTTTGTTTGACAGGATTATTGTTCTAGGACGAACAAAAGATGTTGATCCAGGAACACGTGCTCCTATTTCAGGCTAAATCGTGATCACCATTCTTTGTCTGATGTCAATTTTGTTACATAATTATCAAAATAATTTAAGACATTTTAACACCAATTCATCACTAAAACAATAAGTTGCACAGTAGCCAACATACATTGACTGACAAATTTCAATTGATTATGTTTACAAATTCAGCAGTACATTTTGTTTTAGAAACTACATCATCACAACTGACCAGCTGTGTCTCACAACAATGTATTTTTTAAATCACAAACACAGTTGAATCTGTTTTGAGATCCTCGGTTCTCCAGCAGCATGCAGTCAGCTCGGTTTGAATAGAAGTGAAGCTCTCACACCTCAGCTCAACAGCTTGTGGAGTTGGAGGCGATTTTCTTTAAGGGATTTCTAACAAGGCTCGGTGCGAACGAGGATAATTTGATCGAACGCAGACTTCTTCCAGAGCCAATTAAACAGAGTGAGTAAGACTTCACACAATGCCACAAAAAAACAAAACGCTCCAACACAAGAACGACAGAAACACCCCTGTAATCATTCCAATGACAAAATCTCCTAAATGAAACCTGATCGGAGCTGAGACGCTGCTAACTGAAAATGCTTCAGGAAGATTCATCCGACAACATGAGATCAGAACAAAGAGTCTGTTAGTAAACAAAGGGAAGTCATGTTGAGTGTGCTGTTTCATAAGCAGGGGTCCGGAGCTCACGGGGGGGGGCTTTAAACTTTCAGAGGAGGCCTCAAGGTGACTTCAACATATTTTAAATCAGACAAAACAAGCATTTAAAATATAGCCAAAACAATAACTAGATTTTTACTGTTTGGCGATATTTGAATATATGTTTCTCCCTGCCTGTCTGTCTTGTGTCTATCTATCTGTCTGTCTATGTGTCTATCTTTCTGTCTTTCTGCTGTCTGCCTATGTGACTATATGTCTGTCTGTCTATCTTTCCATCTGACTGTCTATGTGTCTATCTTTCTGTCTTTTTGCTGTCTGCCTATGTGACTATATGTCTGTCTGTCTATCTTTCCATCTGTCTGTCTATCTTTCTGTCTTTTTGCTGTCTGCCTACGTGACTATATGTCTGTCTGTCTATCTTTCCATCTGTCTGTCTATGTGTCTATCTGCCCATCTGTCTGTCTATATGTCTATTGAGCTGTCTTTCTGCTCTCTGTCTATATGTCTGCCTGTCGGTCTACGTGTCTATCTGTCTTTCTGCTGTCTGTCTATCTTTCCATCTGTCTGTCTATGTGTCTACCTTTCTGTCTATGTGTCTATATGTCTGTCTGCCTGTCTGTCTGTCTATGTGCCTATCTGTCTGTGTCTACGTGTCTATATAACATACCTACCAACCCAATAGCCACCATCCATCAATCATCATCTGTCTGTGTGTATTGACATATCTATTACTGTAAGAGAGAGAGAGAGAGAGAGTGTGTACAGTACGGTATGTGTCTATCTTTAGTGTTGTGTGTCTGTGGTCTGTATGTGGCCTACAGGCTGTTCCTGACAGACCCACAGCGGGGGCGTCACATGTGCGCTGGCTGCACTCTCTGCTCAGCGCCGCTAAACGATCCCGAGCCGTTCCAAAGCATCCCAGGCCGCGCCAAACCAGTACAGAACGCACAACTGCTAGCACATTTGTCCCTGCGTCTGTGTTGACGCGTCGGATGCCAGGCGCGGGGGTACGGGCCCCTCGTTCAACTGGGTTTGGACCCGTTGCCCAGCCGGTTGAGGGGCTGTGTTTAATTTAAACAGGCACGCAGGGACAGCCCGGTGTGGGTCCTCATAGGGCCTCATACACAGATGTTCTCAGGGCATTGTTATCCAGAGAGCACACATAATTGCTTTTCTCCTGGATGGGACGAATGATGCTGTTGCCAGTGTGTGTGTTTGTGTGGGTTCTTTTGGGTGTGGGGGGTTTGGGTTATTAGGGTACATGTGTGTGTTTGTGTCTGCTGGTTGTCACCATATGCCCGGACCTGTTTCCTATGGTTTTACAACGTTAGCACATTAACACACAGAGGTCAAATTCGTCACTATATTTGATAATAATTGATGATAATGTAAGCGTATAAAGGCACTGCAGTGTAAGTCGGGCCGTTTAGCGCTCTCGTGAGATTTCATGCGGTTTCTCTCTATCGAACCTCTGAGGCACAGCTGAGCGTTTCCACTTCTGAATTATTCCAATTAACACTTCTGTCGGCCGAAGGCCTGCACCCGGCGTTCAGACCCGACTGATCTCTGATCAGCTGCTCATAACCAGGAGTTCCTAATGAAGAAGGTGAATATCTGCTGAGTGTTCTCACCACTAGAGGGCAGTTTGTCACTTCACTTCTGGCATCCACACAGACCTGAACACAAACACAAGAGCGCTCAAGAGATAGATGAATAAGACCAAAAATCACACATTCTGTGGGTCCAGCGGGTTTCTCATGAAACACCTAAAGAAACATTAAAGACAATTGTTGAGATACAGAGCTCAGATCAGTTTGATATGTTTCTTTTGTGTGAGCATATTTGGATCTCGGAAAAAACTGAACTGCATCTTTGACAGCTGTCATCTCTTGATAAAGGAAGGAAACAAAATTACATGTACATTTATCTGAAGCTTTAATCCGAAGTGACGTTCAAATGAAAAATTATATTTATAAAACTACAAACATGAACTTAAAATGTCAAGTGTGCAAAACATTCAGAAGGGTTTAAAATATGATGTAGACATGTCAAATTAATACAGTATATATTTTTGTATAAGGTAGTAGATTTTGTCACACTAGACACATTGTTTAACTCTTGTAGGTTAATATTATCTTTTTGATTTAAAAGAATGTGTGATGTGTGCATATCATTTTATTTACAGCTACATCTGTGTGTGTGTGTGTGTGTTCATCAATGTGGATGTGCACAAGGTTGTGTACATGAAGGTGGTTCTATTGTGTGTGTGTGTGTGTGTGTGTGTGTTAACCAAATTCTCTTGACTCATATCTGTCAAATCCATCTCATGCGATGTTGTGACTCAGACTCCGCCCCCGGACCATGTGACTGACAGCACACTAGAACAAGCAAAGTTCAGTCATTAATGATGGTCACTGCAGACACACACACACGCGCACGCACGCGCACGCGCACACACACACACACAGCAGCTGGTGATGCAGTGGTCTACAAACAACACATGTGAGTTATCAGCTCGTACGCTGCAGCTTTCAATCAAGTCATTTACATCACAAACATAAAACAAGCAGAAGAGCTGCAACTCATCGTAAACATGCTCATCATCTCATATTAATTGTTGACTTAGTTTATAAAATGTAAAAAGTGCAAAAAATACTTCTGAAATATCACCAACCCCTTATATAATCATATACATGAACTGAAATTGATTTATACATACAATCACAGTGTAAAAAACTATGATGCGTGCGTGTGTGTGTGTGTGTGCGCGCACATAAATTAGTTTGTCAGTGTGTGTGTGTGTGTGTGTGTGTGTGTTGGAGGCAGGGAATATTGTGCTATTTTGGAAAAAGAAAGCTCATTAGTGATGATCTGGTATATCAGGGTCTTAGCGTGTGTTCGTGCGTGTGTGTGTCACAGAAATGTGTTTATTAGACATATTGCTCTAACAAGGTCATCTTGTGATTTAGCGTACATCACGGTGTATTAAGAATCTGCGTTGTGTGCGTTGAAAAATGTCTGTTTATTGAAGCTGTGTGTTTGTGCTATGTTGTGTTTTAAATTATAATAGTGTGTGAAATGATAAAACAATAAATACGGCGTTGAAAAGAGAAAGTTGTGCGTGTCTCTGGTGGATGTGATGATCTACACATGTGGTTACACTGCGAGACGTTCATCAGCTTTTGGAGATTTGCAGGAATCGCAGAATGTGAAGTTAGTCGTCATTCGTTTGCTTTGATGTTCGTGAGATGTTCAAAGTGAGCGTCCGGGTTGTGTCGGCCATCGCAGAGGTCAGAGGTGATCATGTCATCGTGTGAACATACAGTACGCTGCTGTAAAGTTCTGGTTTGGTCCGGCTCTGCTCTGGCACCTGCTGGTGTCAATGATAAAGCGACCACAGATTCACACCCATTCTTTCTCAAACGGCACGTTTGCCAGCTCTCTCTAACTTTAGCCGAAGCTCACAGATGTGTCAGAATGGAATAAAACACAGCACTGTACCACACGCGGAGAGAAACTAAAGTCACCTTTACAAGCATCATGTTTCTCTGTTTATTTTTCTACAGTAAACTTTCAATGAATTAAAAGTCCAAATGTAATGCACATTATCCACGCGTATATTTCCTCTTTATAAACCATCACTCATATGTGTGTGGGCAAATTCAACTCTTCATTATTAAATGTACTTATTTTTATACATGATTATTTATACATTTAACCCTACAAATTACCGCACAAATAAAAGTCATTTAAAGGACACATTACAATGTACAAATACGCTTCACAATGCAAATGCAATATACAAGGTTGCATTTATTAAAATAAATGTATTAACTAACAATGAAGGATATAGTTTTCATCATCTTTACGGATCTTTGTTCACGTTCATTTTTTTATTCCGTTAATATTTGTTGATTTACAATGAAACAACATAAACAATTGATCGATGATGAATATATGCTGTCAGACAACATTGCTTATTTTTAGTTCATGTATGTATTTACTAATGTTGAAAAAAACAACCTCATGGCAAGGTGTTACCAATATCTAAGGGTTTAAGAGCCACAGACGAATAAATCAATTATTCTTTATTGTTTATTAATTATTGTGTATTATTGATGTTTAGTCTAAATGTTTTTTTAATGTGAATAATCTTTGAGCATGAGCCTGTGGGGCAGTATGTATGTGTGCTTGTATGTTTGTTTGTTTGTGTGTATATTGTGATTTCAGTGCAGGTGTCTTCACAAGGGTGTGTGTTAGTGGTGAAATTGTTATTTAGCTGCGCTGTTGTCTCTCACTTCAATGCAGTGATATTTGCACGCAAGTCTGACTGTCAGGTAAAGTATGTGTATGAACGTGTGTGTGTGTGTGTGTGTGTGTTGTGTTTCACAATAGGAGTTTAATGATAATGACCGGCTAACATGTGAAACTCTAATAGAGAGGCAATGTCACCATTAGCAGGGGAGGAAAACACTGTGTGTGTGTGTTTTGGTAATGACAGTAAAACGGACACTACAGAGAAATAATTCCCCAACTACACGTAAAGGAGAGGTGTAAATTAAAGTAAGAAAGAGAGAAAGAGGGAGTCGGAGAAAGAGGGACTCTAATGGGTTTGAAATTTTACACGTTTCATTTTCCCTGTAAGATTTGAGGTCACACAGAGACACTCACAGTTTTGTCTCGGAGGCCTGGGGAGATTTTCTGAGAGAATTATATTCATTCTTCTCTTGGGCTTTTTTAATGACAAAACAAGTGAAAATAACACCAACACACGAATGGAGTTCAGAGTTTGATGAAAACACTATTGTGTGTGTGTGTGTGTGTGTGGTTGTCAAGGTGTTGCTATGCAGTTGTTCTTTAAGGGTGTGTTTTTTAAGGATTGCTGCGGTCAGGTTTTTCTGTGATGACCAAAAGTGTAAATCAGAAAATCAGAAGCGTCACGCTTCGTGTGTGTGGGGTGAAATACACACTCGTGTTTTAGAGGTTTGCTACGCTAAATATGAGCACAAGCCACAATGCTGCTTACATTTACAGAACCCCCCAAAAAAAGATTTAACAGACTTATCAAAACCTCAATAGTTCCTCGAAGAATGTTAAAATGTTTTACTTCCTCAGAAAGCAGAAGTTGTTTTTGCCATTTTCTTCCAACCAGCCATAGACCCCTCGTAGAAGAACGGCTGAGGAGCTTTATGTTTAGAAACGCATCTTCACAAAAACCACGAAAGAAAACAACAGGAAGACGCTCTTCTTGTGTCTTCCTATAACACATCTGAACTTGACTAAAGCTTCAACATCATAATGATTAAATGAGATGCACGAGATCACGTGTGGGTCATCGAGGAGAAAACGTGAAGATGTGAGATTTCTCAGCTCTTTCTTTTCTTTTTTAACCCGAGAGGGCCGCGGAAGACTCTTCAGTAAGAAACTCTTTCACTATCAGACACGGCGATCTTCATTTACCTCTCTTCACCCTGCTAATGTATTTCTGTCCCGCTGGCTCGGGATTTGTGCTTCAACATTACAGTCGGGCAGAATGAGAGTTTGCGGATACGGCAAGACGTCTCCCCGCCGTACGCAGCTGTGATCATGTGTGAGACGCTCCCTACAGGCCTGTGTCAAACACACCGTGGAGATGCGTGCGTGTGTGTATTAACCAGATGAGTTAATATAGCCGTTATATTTACAGAGAGTCCGGACCTTTGAGTTTGAACAGAGAAAGTGTGTGTGTGCGCGCGCGTGTGTGTGAAAAGCGTCATTAGAATGTGTCAGAAGTGCCCGGGGCTACACTGGCCTTACACAATGATCAATTCTGGAGAACACTGATGACACACACACACACACACACACACACCACCCGCTGCTTTAATTACCAGTGTCCGTCCCCCGTCTAAACTCCATCTGAAGCCCAAGCAACAAAGCCTGCAGAAGGAGGCCAGAAAGAGTCGTGGAGCGTGAGAGAAGTAAAACGCTCATTAACGGATGATAATCTGCCGTCCGAGAGCCGTTCGCTATAAAGAGCCACATGTCAGTTTATTCAGAGCGACTCCGCCCACTCCATCTCTCTCTTTCACCGGACGCATGGCCGCGGGGCAGAACATGTGTCATTCCGTGTAAACACGCGGTACCTGTCCTGTTGAAAGCCTCTCGGAGAGAGAATACAATGAAGCCCCTTTTCGTCATTATTTCATTGAGGTTTGATGGAAAACTGATGGAAAGAGTCTCATAATCTCACATTTTAGAGATCTCAACGACGTCAGAGATTGAGCTCGGATTTATCTGTCATCAAAAGTCAATGTTATTGAATATCTCAATGTGAACTTTCTCATTAAACTGACCCAAATCCAAATTATTTTACCTCCACAATCGACGTTCATTTTACACCCGTTTCAACAATTACACTCTCATTTGATTCTCTTTTTATTCCCCCCGCACGCAAATTTTAGGAGAAACACCCGAGATCAAGTTGATACTGTCAGAAATCCATCAAATCTCCTGAGCTATAAATGAGAAACATCCGAGCAATAATATTGTTGTTTTAGAGAAATCACGTGACCCGTCAAGGAAAGTTGTGATACACCTAAAAGTCTGAACAATGACGTGAGTCATATCTAGACCAGATCGTAGAGATGTGAAGGTGGTCTTTAGTTCTTTATCTATAAGACCCTACAGAAAGTGAACAGGAACATATTAAAAACTGTACATCACAAACTCCATCCAGCTCAACATGAGTTTGTGAGAAGTGGGCTGTTCGGTGAAGATGTTTTATTTTGTGTGTTTCTGGGAGGTTTGGGCTGCTGTTATTGTAGATGTGGTTGCGTAGGCAGGAAACACAAACGTTTGGTTTCTGTCTGTTGTGAACAAAACGAAAAGAAGAAAGAAACAAAATCACGTGCCTTACTAACAGCTCGCTCGCTTTACAAACACAGCACATTCAATGTCCAAATCCATCTTCTCGTAAAAAACACAAATCAGATCGCTTTATAATCTCAGCTGTGGCTCACGCACGGCAAGACGACATGAAGAGCAAACGCTTTCGTTAAAGAAAAGAAAAAGAGCTCACATCTCAATACTGTGCTCGTGATGAACAATCTAAACGCAAATATTTCTTCAAAGTCCGAACCATTCAAGCTACATTTACATTTACGCTTAGTCGTTTAGCAGACGCTTTTATCCAAAGCAATTTACAAAGAGTTCGGGGAGCAATAAGAGATATGTCATACAAAGAGCAATAATACAATAGGTGCTAATACAAAGGGGCAATGTAATCTTCATTCATTTCACAGACAGACAAAGTCACTACCTAAATAAAAGTTAACCAAGAAGTCATTTAAATCTGTGCAATAAGATAAGTTATAAAATATGTTTTTTTCCAAAATAGAAAACGGGTTCCAGATCAAGTGTTTTCGGCGTCAGATATGCGTATCTGCATATCATTTTAAACAACACCGGTTTCACAGGTTTTCCCTCATTGGACGTTATAGTCCACAATTGTAAATGTATTACAATTGTAAGAAAAGAAGTCAAATTAAAAACCAAAAAAATCCCAAGTGCACGAAACTCACAAACAACTTATCACAAAACAAGAAAACAGCCATTGATCATTCAGGTAACAGGGTATGGACATTTTTATAATGCAGTAATTTGTACAAATTAAGTCAGTTCGTCTTGTTCTATTATGTGAAATACTTAGTGAATAAAATGACCATTCAATTTCAATGAAACCAAATCCATCTTATTTTCTTTTTGCCTTTATTTGGACAGAGGACAGGAAGTGAAGTGGGCGAGAGAGAGAGGGGGTGGGATCGGGAAAGGACCTCGAGCCAGGATTCGAACTCGGGTCGCCAGGAGTGGAACAACATATCGGAGCAGTAACCACAGGGCCATCGGCTCTGACAGATCTCTCTTATTTTGTTAAAATGATTCCAATTTCGCAATTTGGGGAAGGGGTACAAAACTTATGAGCAGAACTGTAGTATAGAAAACTTGTCCGAAAATCACCCATTGCTGTTTACAGTTTATATTAATGTAAAGTAATCACTTTGGTGATCTGAAATACTGTGATTCGATTAACACACATTTAAAAGAAACTATAATGAAACGCAGTTACTCAAATTTACTCTATTATAGTTAATTTCTCTACTCCCGAGCCCTCTGTCTGTCACACAACTTTACCCTCTTCAACAGTTACGTGTTCAATGTTATATGGTTGTGAATGAATATTGTTTTTTAAATAAGCTATAGTTCATCGGCGTGAGTGTAGCACGCTTGGAAATGTGTGTTTGTGTGGTCACGCCGGTTCAGACTTCTTGGGTGTGCGGCTTGTCCTGCAGAAAAGTAACACATCAGCACAGAAACTCACAGTTCTCACCAGAATGCTCAAAATAACTCGCCTTGCAGCAAACACGCTCTCTAAACGCTCTCGATGCATGCACAACACTTCACATTCTCTTTGGGATTTAGCTGAAATTGAACTTGCAGTGGAACTTTGTTTGTCGCCCGTCAGTATTAAATCATGTATGTTAAGTCACGTTACAGCAGTGACGTTATATCAAAGCTGCAGTTGATGACACGACCGGGGCCTACAGGACTTGTTCGCATAAAGTTGTGCATGTTTGTGTGCTGCTGGCTGTGCCCCTGCTGTCCGTGTCCCTCACTGAAACTCAAAGTTGGCATCGGAACGGCGGGCACCCACTGCTCCTCCTGGCATCACCGGAGGCCCCTCGGGGCTTGGTCAGCACCCGGGTGGGAGTATTTCCAGTCCCTAAAGAGAGAGGAGGGGGGTCCTGCACCCCGGTGAGACACCAGAGAGCCACAGTCCAGTGCAAGACAGACCCATCTGCCCTACAGAGCATGCCCACTGCACCACACACACACAATGCCACCACATGGAAACAACCAACCGTCTGGAGTTTGACATCTCTTTTGTTTGATTCTTGAACATTCTGAAGTGATTCTTGCTTTCAGCACACGGTGCCTTTGGTTCTGAAATGGACTGTACAGTTTTTGGACGTTAAAACGTCAACTATATTTGAGACGGTGCTCTGTTTTCACACACACGTTTTGTACATTTAGTCGTTATTAAGATAAACTTGAAGATGATGTTAGTTTACTCAACTGTGTTTTTGAGACACCATGAACAGAAGTATAAAATACTTCATTTTAAGTATGTAAAGTAAAAACTTAATGTGTGAAAATAGAGCACTTTAAGAACACTTATAGAAGTGTATTTCTATACCAGAACAACTTAGACATGTTATATCTGTAAACTTAAGCGCTGCATTTATACTGTATAATATTGAAAGGACATTTCTCTCAACCATCTAAACTCAGTCGTTGTTTATTCATGTGGTTGTGAATCTGTATATTTCTCTTTGTTCTGCGGAACACAAAAGAAGATATTTTGAGAAATGTCTGAGTGTGTTCATACAACGGAAGTCAATGGAGTTCAGTGTCGTCTTTTGTGTTCTGAAAAAGAAAGAAACTCAAACGGGTTTGATCGAACATGAGGATGAATAAATGATTTTTAAGTGAACTGAATGTCCACCTGGCAGACTCTCACGAGACAATCTCATTATTGTGCATTGATTTCACAAAGCTATACCTAGACATCTTAGAAAATCTTAGAAACGTAGATAATGGCTTATTTTTGTCTAAGGCCAACAGCCGTGTAACCTCTTACCCAGAACACCTCAGAAACTGAGACAAAAAGAGATTGCCAAACAGAACTGTGTGCTTGTGTGTGTGTACACGAAACATTTATTCATCAAAGCAGAGCGCTATAAAAACATCCCATCAGACTGAAATTAGACAACCGAGGCTCAGGGTGCGACAGGCGCACCCTCACTGTACTAGAAAGCCAGTGAAACGCTTATAAAAATGAACATCCTCATTTTTATGGTCTGTGGTTGCATGATTGAATTGTGCAATTTCAGCTAATATTCACGTCTGTCTGGTATTGTGAAGGTGTAAGAAAAAGCAGGAGAGAAAGAGGAACACTGAAAGGGAAATGAATTTCGGCCCCTCGGTCAGCGGACCATCACAACAGTCGAAGATCCTTAAAACACAGCACGATATTAAAGGAGAGAGTAAAACCACAACATACGCTCTGTCTCTCGCTCACCGTTTGTCATGCAAGCACACAAACCCTCAGTCAGACTGATGAAACACTTCCACACCGACAGAGAGGCCCCAAAATACCCAAACCGTCTTCAGTTACATCTTTCTAAAGTCAAACATCTACCAAAATAAATTACAGTTCCTGACACGAAAAAATATCTTTAATGTCACGCATCAGATATTTCATAAATTTCATAAATGTCAGAAATGTGTCTGTCATGAGAGTTTGAGAAGAGACGTCAACGACGTGTCAAACTGAGCTCAGATTTATCAAGTCTGCAATCCAAAGTCAATATTAGTGAAGATCTCAATATGAACTCAAACATTTCTCATCACATTTACACAAATCCAGAATATTTGACCTCTAAAATAATCTACATTCATTTTCACCTCCATTCACTTCATGGATTTCTCGACATTCACACTCATTTATTTCTCTTTAATTATAAGGAGAAACATCTGAGAACTATAAGCTTTGAAAGAGGAACCTCTGAGCCATTACGTTTTCCAGCAGGTTGTTTTGATATTTTATATCAAGGAGTGTTGTTTAAGATTTGGGGAAAGTTGTATATGGAGTGATGTGTGTGTGTGTGTGTGTGTGTATATTCTGAGTATGTAAAAGTGTTCCACCGGTGTGTGTGTGTGTGTTTAATGCAGAATAGCTTTGCAGGAGTCTTTGTAAAGGTTTGCTTGAGATCTAAGATGATGAATAGATTCAATCGCTCCTTCTGTTCTCTAAACAGCTGCTGAAAGAGACCTGCCGAGAACACACACACACACACACAAGTACACGAGCGCACCCACACACACACACACACACACACAACTGCGCACATGCACACGCACACACACACACACACACACACACACACACACACACACACACACACACACACACAAGTGCGCACATGCACACGCACACACACACACACACACACACACACAAACACACACAGACAGACACACACACACCCCATTAACATAGGTAAATTAGATCAATGCTACACGGACACACACACACACACAATCTGAATTATTCTCATTCAGCACAAAAGCCCTTTTTACCCCCTGAAAGTGAGTTAATTTACCCCTCACACACTCTCTCAGCCGAAAGAATCTTTTCTCTCTAGTTCATTTGTTCGTGAAAGATTCGTTTTTATTCCAGAACGGTTTGATCTTATAAACAAACAGCTGTGAATATCAGGAGTTAATGAAGTGCTCGTGAGATTTAAAAAAATGATGTAAATAAAATTAACTTAAAGCGAAATAACATCAAATAAAATAGATAAATAAATAAAGTGACTTTCTGGGTTGGCTTCAGATCAGGTTGAGGATATGTGTATAAAGTAATTGAGTCCAATTTAGATTTTTACTTTTGAAATAATAAATAAAATAGTCTAGGCGACTAAAATGAATATTCGTAACATTTTCTTGAACTATTTCAGTGTTACATTATTTTGTTCATTAAAGCTTGAAAACCTCTTGTTGGCCTTCAATGATTCCTTGCATCGGTCTGTTTATCATCTATACTGCATATGAAGAATGATCTCCTAACAATTGAGGGACTTTGTTGTTCAGAAACGTCTCTGTTTATTTATCCATATCTGGATGTTTTGGGGCTCTCGTGAGGTCATCTCTCCATCATCTCTTCACGTCCTGTTTACTTCTCTTCGCTCTTTTGTGCTTCTTGTGTTGTTGTCTCTATTGTTGTGCATCACTCGCTGGCTTTCATGTGTGCCAGTTCAGTGTGACATTTCAAGAGTAAAGATGATCTATATTTAAAAAGTGCTTTAAAGCTGGGTGGAAGGGTGTTATCTGACATCTCCAGTACACAGGGTGTCAGAGCTTGTGGTTAAACTGCATTTCTTCAGACCCGAGGAAGAGACACACTTCTTGTTTAAAACTGTTCATTACAACTTCTGTTCGCATATCTATTATTTATAAAGCGCGTTTTCCTAATACACATTACAGAAATAAACACATGCCATTGACTGTTAAAACTTAAAAAAAGTGATTAAGATAAGTTTAGGGATCCCACACACACACAATGTTTCATGTAAATGTTCATCCAAACGGGCCAAAAGCTTGTTTTTTATCATTATATCTCACTCAGAAAAGAAAGTAAAATATATTATCAAGACACCAAAGAGAGAGAGAGAGAGAGAGAGAGAGAGAGTAAGAAAACAGACAGCTTTATATGAGCGTGGTGTTTGTAGGGCTTTGGTGTATGTTCACGGATTCGGGAAGGCAGAGGTGAGATGGCCAGGGTCAGGTTCCAGCTCGAGTGTGTGTGTGTGTCTCATTTGGAGAATCTCATTCGCAGCTCGACATTCAGTGGAGAAGAAATCGAACCTGTCAGAGCCTTCAGGCAGAACACAGCGAGGTGTGGAAGAATTCAGCTCAAGACGAATCAGGACACACGCACACACACTGATAACACACTGAAGGGGTCCGTGCCACACACACACACACACTGATAACACACTGAAGCGGTCCGTGCCACACACACAACACAACAGACCTGGTTCTGCTTTCGGACTTTGTAACAGATCAGAATGTACAATGTCCTGTGGTGTAGTGACACTCCGACAACACGAATCATCTTCACACTGTGTTATTGGCCGGCATCTGTCACATGACCTATTATCATCATCATCATCATCATCTGAGCCAGAAACAAGGGTCAAAATGCCAAAACATCTCGCTGACCTTTCAGCCTCACAGCAAACGTGTGGAAGTGTTAAAATCAGACCATCACCAATTATGTCAATCAATCTCATATCTCTGTCTGTATATTTGAACATTTCAATACTCACTTCATGTGCTGACGTGCGAGTAAACCGAGATCTGCTCCGTAAATGCTGTTATTGCTGAAAAACGTTTTGTAAAATCATATTTCCCCAAATCAGACCAAAGATACTTAAACCATTTTAACATTCAGAAAGAAGTTTAAATCACCAATACACCAACTCAACTGATCTCTTCAGCTACTGTAGTTAATATTTGACATCACCAACCCAAAGACAAAGACTGTAGTCCATCCCTTATGTCAATATATAGAAAGTTTACAATTCACGGACAACTGAGAAGAAGAATAGAATCATGATAATTGAAATATATATAAATCAATAACAATATTTATCTTTTCTCCCTAAACCAATTCTTTAAAAGTTCACTTGAAAACGAGAAATCTTTAATCCTTTATTAATCCTAATGACATGTCAAATCTAAGACTTAAACTTAAAAGTATGAGTTTCTCTCATAAGACATTTTGTTCATCACAAAACACTGAACCCCTTTGACTTCCATTCTCTGAACACAAAACCACTGAAACATTTCTCTTAATATCTTCCCTTGTGTTTCACTGAAGAACTATATAATACCATACTCCCTTTAAATGTACAAATACGTCGCACCACATTTCAGTAAATATTCTTGTGTCAATAACACTCATATGTGTGTAAAAATGAAATCTGATTTTTTAAAGCTATTTTGGGGCAAGTTTAACTGTGCGATGGGGGTGTAATGAAACACTCAGCTCGCGCTTCGATACCATACCGGGTTTGCGATATTTGAAAAAAACAAAAATATGAAACTGACACCGAAATGTTCAGTTATTTCTGTAAGATTTGTTATTTTGTCAAAGAATTGACAACATTCAAGATTTATTCCAACCATCTCTGTGTTAACTAATAAAGACTGAATAGATCTGTCACAGAAAAATAAAACAGAATTTGAACAGAAAAATATTTCATTTAAAAATATATTGCCATAGCTTTACGTCACATATATAAAGTATATATATATATATATATATATATATATATATATATATATATCTTGATGTTTTTGAATTACGATATGCGATACTTTTTATCTTATATATTAAATATATTGTATACACCCCTACTGTGCGATCAACAACTTAAAACATAACACAAAAAAGCTTAACACTTAAAAAATACTGTTTTTGGGTATTCGATAGATGGGTAAAATATGGACAAATCCAAACCGTTACTTTAAATAAACCTAGAAAATGACCATATTTGACCCAACCGTGGGCTGTTAAGAGGCAACGTTAGGTGTAAACAAGGCTTTATGAAAGATAAACATTTCCTCAAATTAACACACAGAAACAAAAATGTGATGATATTGATAAAGAAAAGAAATAGAGTCATTTACGACAGCTTCAAACACAACTCAACCAATCAGAATCAAGGACCAGAGCTCTAAAATATAATACAAATTATCCACAGGGTTGTGTGAGGGGTCAGTGATGAAAGATGTTGTGATAGCTCAGCTGGACAATATGCTAACACACACAAGCACACACACACACGCACACACACACACACACACACACACACACACACACACACACACACACGTGCGCTGGGCATCAGCTTCAGTGGAAAATGTAATATCAGCAGGTGGGGTTGGTCACAGCGTGTGTATATTATTGCGGTACACAGGGATTCTGGCTAAGACACACATGCAGAAGTGACATCACACACACACACAAACACACACACACGCAAAGGGACTCCCACAGACCTGGCACATAAAAGCATAACAAAGTTAAAGTGTTGCCTGCCTCTCTCACCTCAAACATGTCACAGTGCCAAACACTCCCAGACGTTTCCATGCCAACGCTGAAAGTACATCAGCATGTACAGTACGAACACCTGATGTACACGACACTGAACGCATCGACAGTATTCATATTCACACACACATCTGCGGACGCTGTTAGGAGCTCACGAGACAACAACGACAAATACAAACGTGTGAAAAGTTGCATGCTGCATACTATTCGAGAAGTATGCGCTTGGTATACTTTTGGGTCATTTTCTTTCAAATAAAAATATCACAAAGAATATTGAGAAGAGCTGTACAGGTGTCTTCAGCATCACACGCGAGGGCAGTAATGAATGACCAGATGGGGCTTCTGAGCGAACGGTTTAGACAGACAGCGGGTGGCTAACAAAGGACACACACACACACCAGGATTGACTCACAAAAGCACAAATGTAAAGTCGACGGGGTTCACAGAAAGCGGATCAAATCTGAACCCTGATGTGTGTAGTGCATTCACATCTATTAGTCTGGTAGGCCAAAGGTTTTTCGGATGCTTTGGGAGTATTTTCCTCTGTAAAATAACATCACATTTACATTTAGTCATTTAGCAGAAGCGACCGACAGAGAGTTCAGGGAGCAATAAGCGACATGTCATACAGGAGCAATAATACGATAGGCGCTTATACAAAGTTTGACATATCTCAACTCGTTTCAATGCACTGATCTAATCTAATCTTCATTGTTAGACTATTTATTGAACTAAAGAACTGTGAAAACTCACACATTTAACTAATTCTTTTTTGGGGTAGTAATTGTGAACATGTCTCTACGGCCGTTTGCATTGACCAATGTATGGTGATGCGTGCCATTATTGTGGATGTAGAATCATGTTGAACTGTATATAGAAGTAGTTGTGGGTTAACTTACTGTGTGAAAACAGCATCAGTGTTGAGTCACAGTCCAAACAAGACAACAGAAGAAGAAGCTGTGTGTCTGTCAGCTGTCTGTGTGGATCTCCTGGTGTTGTTCTCCAGCGGTGAGTCTCATTGCACACCTGCAGGGAAGAAATCAAACGCATGTTTGACTTCAGGAGGAGATCTTTATGGTCTCTCACCTTTCTCTGTGTCTCTCTCTGGGGTTCATGACCTTTAAGGAGGGGTCAAAGGCTTTGCTCCCGGGGCTTTAGATTGGGGGGGAGCATACAACAGAACACAGCTCTCTTCCAAACCTAGTGAGCTGTCTACCTAGGGACCATGGTGAATAACTAGGCTACTGACGCAGAAGAAAATAAAAAATGGCCCAACATAACCTCTACAAAAATGAACTATGGTTTTACTACAAATAAACGTGGTTATGATAGTAAAACCACGGTAACCACAAACGAACTGTGACTTTACTAACCATTCGAAGTCAAACTGTCATTATGAACCAAACGAATCGAGCAAGAAAATGGTTACTACAATTTTACTGTAATAAAACCATGGTGAATTTTCATAAAGGAATGCTGTAATGCGTCTCTGTATGGTCACAAGAGATCTCTCAGGTCTGTATGATATTTTGCCGTCTAATCATGGCTCATAAATACGTTCAGAAGCAATCCCATGATTCTTTGCATTAAGCCTGGTGACTCTGTCTATGTAAAATGGTGCGCAGAGAAATATATCAATTACAGATACACGCTAATGGTCAATTTTTACACATTTTAGTATTAATAACTTTATAATTTTCCTATGAAATAAAACAAGTGTTACTGTGGAAATCATGCGTGACAAAGAAATCCACAATAAAGCAAATCTGTCTTCAGTCTAAACTTTTTGTCAGGTTTATGTTAGAATGGCCTGTAAGAGAAGCACGCACGCACACACGCACACACACACACACACACACACCAGAGCTGCCTTCACAGTGATTAAACTGCACACACCGGCAAACGCTCTTCAACAAGAGCACAAGAGAATCTTAAGGCCGGTCTGATCTTCCTCCCCAATACCTCGTTCACACAGAGAACAGATCAACCTGACAAGCTGTCCCTCCACACACACACACACACACACCGACAACACTCCCATTACCTAAAGATTGTGTGTGTGTGTGTGATGCATCATGCTGAAGGGCTTCTGCAGCGAGACAGTCTGCCTCTCCTCTCTCAGCTAAACCCTTTGACAGAGTTTTTAATTAAAACTACATTATGATTAACCAGGCAGAAGCCCCCCACCTGCCTCCCCTCTCTCTCTCTCTCTCTCTCTCTCTGTCTTAGAGTTTCTTAGAAGGTCTGATCACAGTCATGAGATGAATCTCTCTTCTCTCTCTCTCTCTCTGTGTATCTGTGTGTGTTAAATATTGGTGCTGGCTAAATATCCTCACCAACATGAAACATTGTGAGGACATGTTACTGATCACCATGAGGTACAAAGACTCATAATTTCAATGAAATGTCACGCACAAGTTTGTGCGAGAGTTTGTGAGATAAAAAAGATCATAAGATCCATAAAAAAACTCTAGGAATCTAGGAAATGACCAACCTGATCTAACTCGTAAGGAGGCCAATTCCTTTGAAATCGTATGTTGAAACAATCGTGTGTGAGTTCACCCCCATTGTTAGATTGACAGGTTGAATTAAAACCCAGGAGGTGGTACAGGACTAAACAACAACACACACACACACACACGATGAGGACATACCATCAACAAAATATTATATTGTGACCCTTTGCATTATTGAGAATTGTTTTAATGAATATATAACACACGCACACGCATTATAATCACTAAAGCATCACATAACTTTGAATGTGTGAGTTTTGGTGTTTGTGTTCAGGTGTAAGCGTTGTGTGTTTCTTTCCTGTAATGTTGTGACCTCTATATAGGTGAACTTTATATTAAAAGTGTGTGTGTGTGTGTTGTACAAAATATCTAAACTAAAGACTGAAGACGAGAGGACGTGACTGTCAAAGTCTGGATTTGACAATTCGAGGGCCAGATCAGGCTGACAATTTGTTAAACAGTTGCTGTGATCGCTTGAAAACGCATTCATTAAAAAACGGCGTCTTAAGACGAACGGCATGATGTGTTCGTCCAGAGAGAATAAAACAGATGCAGTCTTTACGGTGAGAGTTTGGACTGGAGGTGTGAATAAATGCAATCCTCCATAAGAACAGCATTCTCACACCATCTTACACCCGATCTGACAGCAGCGCTCGTGTGTGTGTGTGTGTGCCTCCGGCACAACCGTGTGTCTCGCTGCCCTTCACTACAGGTACCATTTATCTCCACAGATTCATTTCTACGCACAAACACACTTCACCATGATTCCCAACACATCTTGCATCTCAG
>NC_136784.1:887796-1177796 GCF_947034865.1 Barbatula barbatula
AAAAACACATCTGAAGATGTCACAGACGCATTTACACTTTCTGCAAGTAAGCCACAGTTTTGGAGGCTTCATTCTCAATAGAAACTTAATTAATCAAACAGGGCTGTCTAAACATCTCTCTCTCTCTCTGGTTCTTCACATCCCATGATTCTAGAGCATCTCTTGATTTTCATGTTGCATATATGCATACACTGACTTCCCCCTTGGAGAATTCATTACCAAACACATACACACACACACACACACACACGCACACACGCACACACACACACACACACACCCGCGTTACCCGGAATATCACACACGACATTTACAGGTGTTAAAAGATACATATTAAAAATACAGCGCGAAATTCCTCTGATAAGCGAGTGTCTTCCAGCACGCTGCTTCGAAAGAGAGGGAGAGAGAGATATTCGCTGCGCGAGTCGTCTGGTTTTTTGGCCGTGTTTGTTAAAGCGAGTTGAGTCTTAAGAGAAAGTGTTAAAATATACAGCGAGAGAAAGTGAGAGAGAGTGATCAGACGCCTGCGGAGGGACGGGGGGTGGAGAGAGAGAGAGAGACAGGGAGAGAGAGAGAGAGAGAGAAAGACGCAAATGTACAAACACAAGATCAGTCTGCTCAGGATGAAATCATTCGAAACGTTTGTACAACCTCTGAAGAACCAAATATGTCCAGCGTGTGTGTGAGGGTTTACTTGTAGACTTTAGGGTCAAAATGATGTTCAGATGAGAAATAAAAATAGATTTATAATCAAACAACATGAAGTTTTCTTTGACTTGTGTAAAAGAAATTGAAGAATGTGTCAATCGTCTAAACCAGTGGTTTCCAACAGGGGGGGGGCAGGGCCCACAAGAAGACCTCAAGATTATTAAAATAATATATTAAAATATTTTTTATAATGAATAAAGTTTTCTTGTAAATGAGAAGCTCTAAAATATTTTATAGGGTAAATATTTTATAGGAGAACCCCTGTTCTAAACCACAGCTTTTGTTTGGGTATAATCGTAAGATCATAAAAACAAACTCATCTATAACTATAAAGCTATCGAATGACACATTATTTGGGATTCCTCATTCAAAACGCATGCCCACTAACGTCCCAACCAGACCTCCAGTCTTTCCATCTCCACCACATTCTCCGTCAGTAACCTAATGGAGCAGAAAAGCAAACAACGAGCGCTGAATAAAAGAGATCAACGGCTCGACAGATTCAATGCCACTTCAATATCTCTCTCTCTTGAAAGATGTGGCCCTTCCTCGAACCCTCAGCATCTCTCCTCCCCCTCATGTTAGATCCAGGGGCCCAGAGGCGATGTTAATTAATGGCCCCGCTCACGGGCTCTGGACCAGTCTAAGCTTCAGTGTAATGAAGGGATTAAGTAGCTGTATTAAGAGCTCTTTAACCCTCGGCACTTGAACTGTATTAATGTGTATTAAAGAGCTCTTTAAACAGAATGGCGCTTTCAATTAAGACACACAAAGACTAACATGCAGAAAGCTGCATGCGGGAGGGGGGTTAAGCATCTGCCCGACGCGCCGTGGCCTGCAGCAATGACATCAGCAATCGCAGCTTTCATTGCAGGACAACCTGCATGCTCGTGTTCGAGCGTTTACGTGTGTACGTGTTTGCGCTGTATTGTCTTTGCACGGCAAAATTTATTTCTATTCTGAGTCTCAGCTAGTGCCGTCGAGACTCTCTATTGCTAGTGTTAGTTTAAACAACCAGACTGAAACAAAGACGCTCGCTGTGGCGCTAATGACAGACTGGCACAATGACAATGAAGCGAGGTCTAATGCTAATGCTAGTTCAAACACTACAACTTAGCTTTACATCCAAGCGTATCTACTCAGGTCAGTCCATCAAGGTGCTGTACATTTACAGTGAGATGAGTTAAAACAAACATGTAATAATAATAACTTAGTTCTAAAAAGAACAACTTCTAAAAACATGTTCAAGGATGATAATGATACAGTATCTATAAAGCAGACTTGAAGTTTTAAATCATACGGTTTATCGTGATAATAAATTAGCACAATGGTCTGCAAAAATATTGTGACTAATTCTATATAACACATGATCAAAGTTTGTTTTATATTTCAAGATTCAAAATGCTTTAGTAATCTTTAACACATTGAGTCTGGGGCTCATCTAACTGAGAGCGAGTGTAAACAAAACCTGCGATGAGAAGCATTTATAAATATTTTCAAGAGTGCATGATTTTAACGAAATCAGTGAATGCAAGCAACGCCATGTCAGTCATTTGCATAAAACCGTATTGCTATTGACAACAGAATGTGAAAACGCAAATCTACTTTGCATGTTTGCATTTTATAAAGCATCATTAAATTGAAAGATAAACCAAATTTTTCATGTTAACATTTCATTCAAATGTTCAAAAGCAACAGAACACCGCAGTGATACGGTATACCGTGACGAAAGACATTAATTTTAACATGAAGCGCCACGGCCGTTACATTGAATGGCGAGGAATGCAATGCTCAATATGGGCGTTCTAGCAAAGTCCCGCCTTCCAGTAAAACGAGCCAATCGTCAATCAGTAAAGACTGATGATTCTCTGGGGTGGGGCTCTCATGAGGACTACGACCGGCGCAGTAGATGAGACGACCTCATTAAAGTTGTTTTTTAAGCTCGGAAAACTAAAGTTTTGATACATGTCATGTTTAATTATTGGTTGGAAATATGCTATTTGATTCAGATTTTTGCCAGCAATTGTAGAAATATCTGCCTTCCCCCAATCAAGTAGATGGGACTGTGGACTTGCTATGGCGTAAATACCTGCCCAGGGGTGGTACAAACATGCCGTAAACTGACTTTGACCGTGACAACAATGAACTTGACCGTTCTAGCACTTATCGCAAAATAAAAAAACTGATTTTAAAAATTGGGGTCAATTTTCAGTCCACACCACAACAATAATACAGATAGTGAATGCTACACAAGAAAAATAACGTCAGATTCACTTTCCAAGTAATTCTTTTCCAGCTTATGAATTATAAAACATCGACAGCTAATAAAAAAATCTATCCAAAGCTTAAAGCGCTCGAGCATTTAAAATGTAAAACCTCAGCGCATCTGTTGGTACGGATGTAAATATAGATCTCTTTATAGTTTACTTTCCGGATGTGAATGATTTTATTGCTACCTGAAAAAGACAAATCTAAAGACTATCTCTCTAGCAGCTCATTCTCTAAATGTGTTTGATGTTGTGTTCACTGAGGGTCTGTAACTTGTTCACCAGAGTTTGTATTCAGTACGTGTATGTGGGTGTGTGTTGATGAAAACTGGTACAACAAACAATGGAACCTGGTTGCAACATGTTAATGCTAGTTCTAATACAAGAAAACCATCACAGAAGCATCGATGTACAGATATTTAAACGTTCTGCTCAGCGAAAGTCGTGAAGTACTAAATCTAGAACTGATGTAGACAATACTTTTATTTATCCATCTTCAACAAACCCGATTGATTGTCATTTTCGAATATAGTCATAAATTGCTCAACAAACTGTCTTGCAAAAAATCTTTAAATGACCGTGTTTCACAGACTTCCATATGCACGGTTTACACACACACACACAAATAATGAAATCTATTTTCTAAGTTGATCTCCCAAGATGCCGCAGAGCGCAAAGTAGGTGTCGTGCCAGCTCCCCTACCGAACAATACTTCCATTGTTCACTTTGGTAAAGCAAGCTGTCACGGAGGCACGCTTCCCTCTTGTCTCTTTTTATCGCCCACCATTCGTTTGTTGGTGAGGCGATGAGGGCCCAATGTGGCCCCAGTGGGGGGCCAAAAACGTTGCGCGTGGCAGCGCCCTAAATTTAGACGTCGCAAAGTCAACCATGGGCTTTTTTCAACTCTGCGTTCGGGCGCAGTTGCGGACGAAACGAAGCGGAGCACGGCCGGCGTAGCACTTTCCTACAAGCAGTTAAATGCGATTATATTAGGTGCTTATTATAATTCTCTCTCATTTCTCTGTTCGTTTAACAATAGGCCTGTTTCACACGTAGAGGAAGGGGTTGGAAAGTGTTAATGAGCCCGCAGATCTCAGGACAAACTACTCCGTGCTAACACACGCTAATCCCTATCATTACTCGAAACCTTTCGTCTTTACCAGGAGACCTCAGAGAAAGTGGCAGTGGTCGCAAACACACTTAACCCGCATTTTCAGTTCAGAAAACAGCCGGCACGTGTGAAGTAAACAGAGAAGCCATGTTGAGAACAACATGACCAGTCAAGAAGAGCATCTACGATTCGATTCGACTGTAGTGCCATTACAAATGCTAAGACACAAATCCCTCAACTTCCTTTACAAAAGGAAACATGGCGAACCATTATAAATTCCAGCAATGCAAAGATGAATTCTGACACCTCCAGTCGCAATAAATACCTCCCCCATCATAAGCCATTGTCGTATGGCGCACAAAAGGCTCCAAAACATCTTTAAAGGCTCTCTTGCGGTTGAGTCAATTAAGCTAACGCTAAGCCAGACTCGTGATTCCTGTCAGGACGCCGCGGTGCGATATGCGCCCGCTCAACTCGATTTAGACGGAAGGCTCCGTGCTGAACCTCCCCACTGGCCGAGGCGAAAGCAGACACCATGAGACCCATCAGACTCCATTAGGGTCTAGCACGCTAGCATTTTACCGCTAGCCCCTGGGCCTTCCAGAGGGAGGGGCTTGTGAGGATGATTGACAGCTGACAGTAGGGAAGGTGAGTTGGAATAAGAGGTTTACGCTTCAGAAGAGGAGATGGCCAGATGAGGGCTGACACGGAGACGCGGGCAGTAAGATTTGCGTTCGCGTCTTCATTACACACTCCAGTAATACTGTCACTCACGCTAGCGATCACAGAGCGGCGGGACCGTGGAGGGCGATACTCTCGAGCACGTGGTGACTGTACTTACAGGATTTCTGAAAGGAGTGAACCATGAACTGATTAATAAAACGGTGACACTGAAAGTGAGTATACAAATTGTTTAGCCAAACAGAATGTTTTAGGTAATGTGTGTTAGGGTGGTTTATTATGTTAAAATGCGATGGATTTGCTGCGAAATTATCCACGCTGGACCACGCTGCACCAAAATGAATGGAGAGATGTGTTATAGGAAAGCAGTCAGGGGGTGACCACAAACCCCAACACCATGACACCTCCAGCAGCATGAGGAATCCCCCAGCATGCACCTCACATCATCACACACGCTCGCCCCCTCCCTCCTCTTCCTCTTCGTGAGCTGCAGCTTTCAGATGAGCTGTCATTAAGATTCGAGCCTCAGTTAGGTGTTAAACCACACAACTTTCCCTCTCTATCTATCTGTCAATTCATTTCTCTATTAACATCGATGTGAATGGCAGGCTAAAGATCATCATGGACAGATGTCAAAACTATTGTTATATTCTACTAAAGCAAAGCGCTCTGTTGAAGTGGAAATGACGGAGCTAAACTTCACAGAAACAGGCTCAGTATTAAAAGTTTGACTTTAATGAATATGATGAACCACACTTCAACTTTAGTGACCACTACATTCAATCCGCACATTTAGCATATTTACACACCCCACAACATTATATTGAAAATAACTACTGGCTTTGTCAACTGTTTCTATTAAAGGCCGGTGGTTGATTTGTGATTGAATAAAGAATTGCATGACATGATTTTATAGAGACTGCACTTACCACAGATATTTCTAGCTGATAACACACATTAGAAGTGAACAGAGCTAAAAATGACACTAATGTGTCTTAGTGTGTAAGAGCATGTGTGTGTGTGAGAGAGTATGAGTGTCTATGTAAGAGTGTGTGTGTGTATGTATGTGTCTTAGTGTGTAAGAGCATGTGTCCATGTGAATGTAAGTGTGTGTGTGTTTATGTGTGTGTGAGAGAGTATGAGTGTCTATGTAAGAGTGTGTGTGTGTATGTATGTGTCTTAGTGTGTAAGAGCATGTGTGAATGTGAATGTAAGTGTGTGTGTGTTTATGTGTGTGTGAGAGAGTATGAGTGTCTATGTAAGAGTGTGTGTGTGTATGTATGTGTCTTAGTGTGTAAGAGCATGTGTGAATGTGAATGTAAGTGTGTGTGTGTTTATGTGTGTGTGATAGAGTATGAGTGTCTATGTAAGAGTGTGTGTGTGTATGTATGTGTCTTAGTGTGTAAGAGCATGTGTGCATGTGAATGTAAGTGTGTGTGTGTTTATGTGTGTGTGAGAGAGTATGAGTGTCTATGTAAGAGTGTGTGTGTGTATGTATGTGTCTTAGTGTGTAAGAGCATGTGTGCATGTGAATGTAAGTGTGTGTGTGTTTATGTGTGTGTGAGAGAGAGTATGAGTGTCTATGTAAGAGTGTGTGTGTGTGCGTGTGTGTGTGTGTGTGTGTGTGTGTATGTATGTGTCTTAGTGTGTAAGAGCATGTGTGCATGTGAATGTAAGTGTGTGTGTGTTTATGTGTGTGTGTGAGAGAGTATGAGTGTCTATGTAAGTGTGTGTGTGCGTGTGTGTGTGTGAGAAAGTATGTTTGAGTGTGTGTATGTGTGTATGTACTGTATGTGTCTTTGTGTGTAAGAACGTATCTATTAAAGTGTGTTTATGTATTTAATTTTACGTGTGTCTCTATATTGGTGTGTGTTTGAATGAGAGTGTGTCTTTACTTAAATGTGTCTCTTTGTAAGTATGTGCATGTTTATGTACGTTTGTATGAGAGTGTGTTTGTGTATGTGAAAATGTGTATGTCTTTGTAAGTGTGTACGTCTTTATGAGAGTGTCTCTCTGTGTGTGTGTGTGTTTGCATCTCTATGTACGTGTGTGTTGAAATGGCAGATCAGATCAGGAGGTGATAATGAGCTTCAGTCATAGAGTGAGCGAGCGAGCGAGTTCTGTCACTCATTCTGCCCGTCACCAAATCTGAACGGCCAAATGAGAAAGATCAAGCGGCTGTTGTGAGCAGACGGGCACCCAGACCGCACTGATGTCACATCCTGTGGCCCCCGGCCCTGTCATATGACTCAAACCCCCTACTGAGGGCCCAAGAGGTCCCAAACTATGGACAAAATACACACTGCACATGTGCATGCACACACCTCCAATCCAGTTAACAAGAAGCACTCACAAAAACTGCACAACACCCTAACTGTACTAAAATTGTATGTTATAAAAGGGCATCGTATAACTTAATTTATACATTTATTCCTTTAAAAATGGAAACGAAGAATTCTTATTGTTCATTATGTGTGATCATACAGAATATATCACCAACGCATCAATGACTCGATATGAGACAAGCGAACTGAACCCAAACACATTTACACAGGTGAACACAACACACGCTTCCGTGACAGTTCAAGCACAAGTGTATCTGCTGCATTAACATGACTTGAATAAACCTACAGATGGAGAGAAGGTTCAAAGTTTACCTTCTGCCAAATAAAAGAATCGAGAAGATCGTGAACTCAGCCATCCTCTCGGCTCTCAATGTCATTAGAAAAAACGGTTACACAATACACATAAAGGTGCTATTTGTTAACATTTATTGAATGCATTAGCTAACATTGAACAATACTTCTACAGCATTTATTAATATTAATTCATGTTAAATTCAGCATTTACTAATACATTATTAAAAGCAAACGTTGCCGCTGTTAACATTAGTTAATGCACCATGAACTAACATGAATAACCGTATAGACATGAACCAACATTAACAAGAATGAACAAAAATGATTGTATAATGTTCACTAAAGCATTTACTAATGTTAACTAATAGCACCTTATTTGTAAAGTGTTACCGAAAAAACAAATGCATTCTGTTAGATAATGTAGAATAAAAACATGCATCATATACACAGGCGATTTCATGCAAGTGCTTGTAAGTGATAACTGATGAATCTTTGATAATTATATATTTCATGAGTGATAAACTGTATAAACGTCCTTTCATTTTTTATATTATATAGTGTCAGTGCTGGTGTCACAAGTTTGAATGCGCACACAGTGATAAATGTATAACTAGAATGCATGAATGCAAACACAATATGACATGAGTCAAGAAACTTTAACTCAAAGTTTGTTTCCATCGTTCACACAAACTTAAGTCACTTTATAGATACAGTAGAAAAGAATCATTTGAGATCTGTTAAGCATATAATTGTGAATTTCTCTCTCTCAAGTGCACATAAAAAAATCGGCGCTCATTATGGACTCTGGAGATGTGTCTATTCATTAGCTTCAAAAGGGTGTCATGCACATGAATTATGCTAACAGGATCTAATTAGCAGATGCAAATGAGGTTAGTCAAAATTGTAGAGAAAAGACAGAAGAAAAGCTCCATGGGATAGTTGGAGCGCCATGGCTCACGACCGCCCCCACGCTGGGCACCAAATGTGATGGTTCGCCCCTGCTGCTCTCCCTTACAGGAGACAGGACCGAACCATAAACATGGACGGAGGGGAGCGAGCGCAAACTCTTGGAAAGTCCACACGGGGAAACTCTGCGCGAGGCCGGCGGTGGACGTTTTCCTGTCCCGAAGCCGCCGCGCCTCCTGGAACATTTCGCAGCGGCTGATGGAACTCCGGAATCCGGATGCGAGAGAACTCACCAATGGCAGCCGCCCACCAGCGCCTGCCATTATGACATCAGTGGGCCCGGCTCCAGGCTGCTGGCACCGGCCCGGAGAGCTGCTTGCCTTCTGGCCTGCCCAGGATGGGTGCGGGCTGGCGACGGGGCCAGGGTCAAAGCCCTCTCCGGCCGAGAGTGAAGTTACGCTGACATGGAGGTCGGGGGACCGGAGGGGGGGTTCATTTGACCCCCTGTTGGGAACGTTGCGGAACGGAACGAGCGCGGTGACCGTAGATAAACGCACGCGGCGAGGAGAGCGCGACCGTGGCTACCCTTCCTGTGACCGACAGGGCTGAGAAAGCATGCCAGGGTGTGTGCGCGCGCGTGTGTGGCCGTCATCGTTGAGTGAGCGCGGCGTGTGTGTGCTGTGCCAGGTTACCACATGAAGGTGAAATCAGTAAAGCAGCACTCACACACACACACACTGGACAAATAACCTCAGTGAGAGCTCAGGTCGGTTATGGATGATTAAAATCTGCAACTTTAGCACAATGACATCATTACGTCAACACAAAAAATAAACTCCATCGAATGACACCACAAACCACATGACATGACAATACAAATAAAACAAAACGCTATCCAGCCCTAATCCGTTCAAACCCCAACAAACATATTCGAACCTTTACATCAATATTTCCATCCCCACATCCAACTATTTCCAACATAAAAAGACTCATTGCATCATCATAATTCTTTCCACAATTGTTTATGTTTATATATATACATATTAAAAGTGAACCAACAGCTCTGATAAGTCCATAGCTTGTGCTTTTTATCACTTGTTTGGTCATGAAAAACTAAAATTACTGTTTTACATTTTATGCAATTTTATAATTCTTACATGTTCCATTGTTGAACTATTTTGTGGATTTGATGCAATGCACAACATTAATTTTAGTCTAATTCACCTATTTTTTTTCCACCTGTGTGTGTATGAGTTTCAATCTCCTTGCCCTTGAAGGTAACTGCAGGAAGGGTACAACACGAAAAGGGTTTTCTCAGATAAGGGAAAAACTGTGTTGTTTTTATTACTGTATTAATTATGTTTGATTTAAACGGCTAAATTGACAAAAAACTTATTTTTATGTCCCTCCAGATCTTACACTACAAAGTATATCTACCCTTCTTAGTGCTCGGGGCACATGACTTCGATTGATTTCACCCGAGGATGAGATAATGGCGTTCAGTTTTTTGCACAGATCAATTTTATTTTTGGGTAAACTTATGTATCAAGGAATATAAAATTAACTTTAAAAGACAATGTCCCTTTTAACTAAATATGCAATATCCGATTGCATGTTTTAATATGTGACCTATAACATTAGTTTATGTCTAAGGAATCACCAGCATAAACATCAGGCTTTAGTTTGATCTTGTTGTATAGTTTATAACAGCAGAGTTTTAAAACCACAAAAGATCATCAAAAAGTGAACATGTCACTCGTTGGGTGGTTATTTCTGGTCACCCACATTCCTCCAGATTAATTCATTTAACCAGAACTCACCACCACAGGTGAACACACCCACACATCACTTGACATAAATGTCATCTAACCATGGGCGCTTACCCTGCACCGCTATACCTGCTGAAGCAAACACACACACAACATGACACACGCATGCACCTTCATTGCCTTTTTCATTTCTCTATTCAAACTGAGATGCGGTGAATGTAAATACTAAAACAACACTTAAACAGAGTAATAATGTGTGCACCCTCTAGTGTACAAGCAGCACTATGCTCGTACACCATCACTTGTGGTGATGTTACATCATACCTCCATCATTTATAAATCACTCAATGCACGGCATGTTTTACTGTTCACAATGCCAGAGCGAGGCCATCAATCCCACAATCCACCACAAGAAAGAGCTCGATGCTCACAACATGTAAAAATAAAAAAAATTGTAGCTCTGTTGCGTGAAGCAGATAAATGTAAGATTTTCAATTTCCTCAAACCGCTGTTAGCACTTTCACTGCAGTCCCACGATCCAGCGTGAGAGCATATCACGGCCTCCATAGAAGTGGATTTTCACTCAAACACGTTAGAGGAAATGCGCTGGTATTGCATGCAGAAAATCGTCCCTTAATAACACTCAAACATTCTCAAACATAAACACAGGCCGCAAAGTCATTTTCATGTCATGTCAAACCTGTATGAGTTTCTTTCTTCTGCCGAACACAAAAGAAGATATTTTGAAAAACGTTGATAACCAAACCCCCATTGACCTTCATTGTATGAACACAACACCACTGAGACATTTCTCAAAATATCTTCTTTTGTGTTCCACTGAGGTACAGTCGCCTACACGTTTTGAACAAAATGAGGACGAATAAATGACGTTTTATCACTTTAAGAAGAGGGCTGTTTGCTGGACCTAAAAATCAGCAAAACATCATCACAGGGCTTTTATTTTTATAAGAGGTGTGTGGGTGTGTTTGGGTACTTGAGAGAAGCCTTTGTGATTCTGATGGTTGGCGTCTGGGACGGGCCCTCTTGGCAAAACATGGCACGCCTTGATGCATCTGTGATGAATAAGAATCAGTCCTGTGCAGCAGAAGCATCAATCAGCTCAGAATCACACCTTCAGGCCTCCGCCTGCGCGAGGGGGAGTCCTCCATGAGGTCAGCAAGCGTCTAAACCTGAGAGTGGGAGGTGTAAAGACAAACGGGCAACAAAAAGAAAGAGAAAGAGAGACGCAGAGAGAGAGAGATATGAGACATGGGGTGGGTGGGTTACTGTGGGCTGCACTGAACACCACAAATCTGTGCTTTCGTTTTGGCTGTCAGTGTTCACAAACACACAAACACACACACTTATAACTTCTGATGCACGTACACGAACATATAAACACACACATGCTACTTTTTACAGAATGGTATTTGCCCACTGCCGTTAATGCAAAGAAATGTTCCTTTCGGAAACGGGTAACACTTTACATTAAGGTACCGCATTTATAAATGTGTTCATTGATGATTAATAAGTCAATTACAAATGCATAATGAAGCAGTTATAACTGCATGAATAAAAAGGGGGATTCTAACAAAAAACCTGCAATATAGTGAGCACGGAAACGTTATGATGTCATCAGGTTCCTACATACTTTTGTACTGTAGAATACTTTTGTATGTAAACTTCCTAGATACTATAGTGTTTTTGAGTCTTACCTTAATAAAAATGAACAAGGAACATTGTAGCATACATTAACAACGTGTAGTATTGACTTCAATATTTACTGTAGTATATTAAAGTATACTAGGGTACAGTTTATCAACTTACTATAATAATACTACAGTAAACATTCACAAAGTGCAGTATTTACTTAGAATTTACCACAGCATAGTACAGTAAATATGAAAGTATACTACAGTATTTACTACAGTTTATGGACTTACTATAGTAATACTACAGAATGCTATAGTACACATTCACAAACTGTAGTATTTAATTCAATACACCACACCATACTGCAGTTTACTAAAGTAAATATTTAAAGATTTTTCTTTTCTAACTTTTTTTTTATTTACTATAGTACATTTTAAAGGGGTTATTAATGAACGAAATAAATAAATAGGAATAAAGTCAAAACATTGAACAGTCGTACTAGGTCTAGTTGTCTACTTATCATATTTACGATTTGTAAAGAAAGAAAAGAAAACCTACATTATAATGTTTTGGATAATCCCAGTGTCTCTCGAATACTCTTGGCTGTTGGTACATGTGTGTATAAATACCTGTTAGCCTCTCTCTCCCGATGTGCACGGGAGAACACACATGTTCAGTCTGTCTATTGCTGTGCGTTTAAAAACACGTGCGGTTTGTGGATAAAGGAGAATCTGGGGGTTGCTACACAACAGATTTGTATTGGAGGAAAAAAAGAATATTAACACCAGGTCTGAGTCCAAACTGGGCCGGCTGTTTCTAGACTGAGAGGTCCAAATTCCTCCAAGCCAAGACCTCTCTCTCTCTCTCTCTCTCAGGCAGAATGTTCAGGGGGATCTGGACTCCCGTCATGGCTAACCTAGAAGCACAGAAGGAAATACAAACACCCAACAGACGATCCACAGAAACACACTGCTGTCATGTGCTGATGGAATTTCCCCGCAGCAGCTGATCTGAGAACAGTTTGGAGGTTTCTTGTGCTTGTGGGGCGACGATGACTTAAGAGGCCTTTTTAAATTCTTCTGAAACAATCTGGGAAATCTGAAGCGGACTGTGTCAAGTTTTTATGAGGTTTCTATTTAAGATTACTCTAAAAGTGAGGTCTTATTTCAAGAGTTTAATGATCGTGATGTCGAATGACTTTAAACATTAAGCAGCATCACACACGGATGAGAATCTCAGGGATGCAGGTGATGCCTCCGTGTGCTGTGTGTGTTGTATTGTGTTGTTTTGAAGGGGGGGTCTGTTTATCAGGAGAGCCTGCTGTCATCAGGCCTGTTGGGTGTGTAAAACTGGCTGCTGGAGACCCATCTGATGAGCGTCTGATACTGATCTGAGTCCAGTCGACAGGCGGCCCGTCCAGACTGTTTTACACCATTTCCGATAAATACTCAGACCTCTTCTGGCCTGCACCTTCAATATTGAGACTCCTCATCAGAGATCAATACTCTGCCAAGTAAAACAGGCCTGCAACAAAGAGCTGGAGAAATGAACGTGATGCTGAAGCGATGCACAATGTAAACATTCACAAAGATAGATAATCCGTAACTACTTTTATTTTATGTCCATAGCAAATGTAGTACATGTTACATATTTTGCACGTAAAATCGCAGAATGCAGCAAGTGTCTTAAATTCAACTATTCAAATGACCATCTTTCAACGGTTTAATTATGAAATGGTGAGACGTTGATTTTGTATCTAGAGAATGAAAGTGGATGACAGAGAGACAGACAGACAGGGTCGTGAGATTTCTCTTGCTCTCTCTGTGGGGTCAGATTTAAAGCACTAAACATGTCAACATAAGCAGCGTATGCCTGAGTAAACTGAAAGTGTGTGTGTTGTGTGTCTTGCGTAGAGAAAGGTGTAAAAACCTCTGACTCACAGAGACGTCTGCACACGGCTGCTCCTGCGCTGAACTGCAGCGGAAAACTGCGTCTGCTCGCCGTCCTGAAGAAACAGAGAAACCAAATGCAGTTTGTGAGTCAGAGTAGAAGAAGTGATAAAAGCCCTGCTTGTTCCAGAGTAACACACTCGCCCCGCGCGCACGAGTCACCGCGTGAACCCTCTAAAGTGCACAGGTGACCCGTCCACCACACACACACACACACACACAGGGAAAACATTGAATACACTGCCAATTAGCACATTATTCTCAAAGAAACACACACATTTTAGTCTTGACAATATTTTAAGAATAAGCTTCCGTTACGGCTTGATTACCAACACCACTCACAGAAGCGTGAAGAATACCACCAGAGCACACTGCACGCTTTACTGTATCCCACAATGCAATGCACCAGACTTGACCTTTCATTTTCAGTGTGACACATGATATATTAAAGGTGTCGTTCGTTGTTATTTATTTATTCTGTTGTCTACTTTTGCTCGCTTGGTTTTTACATTCGAAAACATCTAAATCTAAAAGTAATAGGCCTATTTTCTACCCGGACTTTGAGGCGGGCTCGACAAACGCTCGCTTTTATGGGCGTGCCGCATTGAAGGCGTGGAAGTAAACGCCCACTGCTACGACTGAATAGCAGTTTGCATAGCAAACTTAGTTGGAGCCTTCTTTCAATCTGGTTAGACATGTAATGTTAGGTTACACATTATCAGGACAAAACAAGAGTGACGCATAGTGCAGATATGTTTTACTCAAATAAGATTGCTGTGCCATTCCTGTCGGATCAAATATTGAACATTTTATTTTATTCTCTCCGCAGATACAGAGCTGGAACGTAAAGTTTAAAAATAAACTTTAACCACACATTCCTAATGTCCTAATCTGCTTCCGGGCCACCTCTGTTACTTCAGTAGAGGGCCGGAGCGGAGGGGTGGCTTTTGGGGCTCAAGCCACGAATGCTTTTTCAAAACCCCCGAATCTATCTCAGGTTTCTAATATGAATTCAGCTCTAAACTCAGTCCAACACTCCAGTAAATTTGACCGAATTAAAAGAAAGTTAAATTACATGTGTGCAAATTTAAATGATAAACACGCTTTTCAAATGGGTCAGTATTACAGTGGCATCATTATTATTGTGAAAGTGTCTATGTGATGTGAAAACTGTTAGCTGATGCAGAGATTACCGGTTAATGGCTAATGTCAACACAAGGTCAGCTTGTGCTCATCAAATAAGAAAGACAGAGTTTACGCAATTCCAGCCAATGAAATTAAAGAGGCTAAGCAGAATGTCAGCTAATCAGACTGAAGAAGACCAAACTTCCGCCAATCGGCAGGCGGGCACGTAACAGAAACCGTGCATGAATTCCAGTGCGAAGATGACTGTAGTAAAACGTAAGAAAACAGACATAGAAAATGGTAAGAGAGATGAAAACTACTCAACATGATTCAAGATTCGATATTAGTGATGCTCCAAACTCCTAGTCAACCTTTCTGATGTCACTTCATAGTTACAGGCTTACAGCAGACTGTATTTTGTCTGTTAAGAGAAGAGAAAACGTCATTGTGAACGTTTGTATTGTTATGGTTTCAAGATGATGATACAAAGAACAATTACATGAAAAAATAGTAATAAAGCAGCCATAAATGGGGAGAAAATATTCTCCTTGGGGGACCGTGCCCCAAATTATTTGGGATAAGCCCCCAATGTCTACAACGTCAGGCTCATCCCCTGCTTCGGTACTGTCATTCGCAAACCAGTGGGCGGGGCTAGAGAAGATTCTTTTCCGTGGAAGAATCTATGTCATCGATAGGTGCATTCCAGGACCTGGTGTTCGCTGGGCCTGGTGTCAATAACAGTTTTCATTTCAGTAACAAGGGCGTTCTCAGTTCTGACACTTAAAGGATGTTCGCTTGAACACGACTACCTCTTATATGACAAAAGCTCGGGTTAAAATTGATGTCTTAATTCATCGCCCCTTTAATGTGGCTGAACAAAATGCAACATTTTAGTGTTTGCTACTCAAAAATGTGTAATAATGATGCTGAATAACCAATCATAAACAAGGCCCTTGAATCTCTCGTTTTGAGTCTCGAGGTTCTAATCTCACACGTGTCTCCTCTAGAGATCTCAAGCACTGTCAGTATGAACTTAAACAATTCTCAACACATTCATCAGAGTTGACAGCTCTGTCATTTTCTTTTATATCAGCCATTTAATTTCTCCCAAGGAATTAAACATCTGAGACAACGTTTATACTTAAAAAAGTAAGTGAAAATCTATTTTAACGTATGATTTTCAAGCAACAGCACTAGAAAAATATTGCGTAGACAACGTAATGTTCGTTACACCGTAAGCTTTCAATTTCATATTCACACACACATCTTCCCGGCTCTTCTTACCAAACATGTATCTCTGGTCCAGGCTGTCAAACTTTTAGCACCTGCCATTGTACAGCCCCGGTCGATGCTTTCGCCATTCTGCGAGGAGATATCGGAGGTGAGAAATGGGTCACCGGCAGGCCGTGATCAGACCCTGGCCGGGGTCAGTCAAAGGTCAGGAACTAACCAGAATCAGATAAAGATCAGTCAAGCATCTTCACAAAGCTAGAAACATCACACATACACTGCTCATGTTTGGGGTTATTTACGAGTATTATGCAGAAAGATTCACCCGTGTGTTTCGTCATGTTATTATATGTGGTGCGAGGGTCCGGTTCCCTTGACTGAGTACAGCACACACATCTGATTGAAGTCACTGCATCGACACGTTCAAACCCACAGAATGTTCAATCCGCAATCTGCATTTGTGCATACGGCTGCTGCCGCGCATGTCTAATCCACCCGCTTTATTGTTTTCCTTCAAAAACACAATCCGTATTAAATCAAATGTGGTTTGGATTGAACACTATACCTCTAATGCTGTTTTAGTTGAAATGAAAATTCAAAAGAATCTACCGTCATGTCGTCCGAAGCATGAGTGTCTTTGTTCGGTGGAAAACACACAAACAAAAACAGATTCCTTTCTGCTGAATGGGTCTTGAACATACAATAAAAACAGACATGTTTCAATAACCAACAACATCAAAGTTGTACAAATCTTGAACTGTTATTTATAAACATTCATTTGTTTTGAGTTAATGTAAGTGAGAAAACATTCAGGGGTCACTTGACATTAAAGATTATTTATAGAAAAGAACAGCCCCTCTGAAGGGCACTTGATACTCAATGACTGCAGAAGTGAAGTACACACATCCATCTCTTTAAAGAGCAACTGTGAGGAGGAAAAGAGAAAAGATGAGAGCGCACAAGACCAAGAGGAGCGCAGACAAAGTGCAGATAAGAGCAGTCGATGCAAGACAGAACAGACCGGAGTACAAACAGAGCAGACGAGAGTGCAGTCGAACATGCAGACAGAGCAGACGAACATGCAGACAGAGCAGACGAGAGTGTAATCGAACATGCAGACAGAGCAGACGAGAGTGCAGTCGAACATGCAGACAGAGCAGACGAACATGCAGACAGAGCAGACGAGAGTGTAATCGAACATGCAGACAGAGCAGACGAGAGTGCAGTCGAACATGCAGACAGAGCAGACGAACATGCAGACAGAGCAGACGAGAGTGTAATCGAACATGCAGACAGAGCAGACGAAACATGCAGACAGAGCAGACGAGAGTGTAGTCGAACATGCAGACAGAGCAGATGAGAGTGTAGTCGAACATGCACACAGAGCAGATGAACATGCAGACAGAGCAGACGAGAGTGTAGTCGAACATGCAGACAGAGCAGATGAGAGTGTAGTCGAACATGCAGACAGAGCAGAGGAACATGCAGACAGAGCAGACGAGAGTGTAGTCGAACATGCAGACAGAGCAGAGGAACATGCAGACAGAGCAGAGGAACATGCAGACAGAGCAGAGGAACATGCAGACAGAGCAGACGAGAGTGTAGTCGAACATGCAGACAGAGCAGATGAGAGTGCAGTCGAACATGCAGACAGAGCAGAGGAACATGCAGACAGAGCAGAGGAACATGCAGACAGAGCAGAGGAACATGCAGACAGAGCAGACGAGAGTGTAGTCGAACATGCAGACAGAGCAGACGAGAGTGTAGTCGAACATGCAGACAGAGCAGAGGAACATGCAGACAGAGCAGAAGAGAGTGTAGTCGAACATGCAGACAGAGCAGAGGAACATGCAGACAGAGCAGACGAGAGTGTAGTCGAACATGCAGACAGAGCAGACGAGAGTGCAGTCGAACATGCAGACAGAGCAGAGGAACATGCAGACAGAGCAGACGAGAGTGCAGTCGAACATGCAGACAGAGCAGAGGAACATGCAGACAGAGCAGACGAGAGTGTAGTCGAACATGCAGACAGAGCAGACGAGAGTGTAGTCGAACATGCAGACAGAGCAGACGAGAGTGTAGTCGAACATGCACACAGAGCAGACGAACATGCAGACAGAGCAGACGAGAGTGTAGTCGAACATGCAGACAGAGCAGACGAACATGCAGACAGAGCAGACGAGAGTGTAGTCGAACATGCAGACAGAGCAGACGAGAGTGTAGTCGAACATGCAGACAGAGCAGACGAGAGTGCAGTCGAACATGCAGACAGAGCAGACGAGAGTGTAGTCGAACATGCAGACAGAGCAGACGAGAGTGCAGTCGAACATGCAGACATAGCAGAGGAACATGCAGACAGAGCAGCTGAGAGTGTAGTCGAACATGCACACAGAGCAGACGAACATGCAGACAGAGCAGACGAGAGTGTAGTCGAACATGCAGACAGAGCAGACGAGAGTGCAGTCGAACATGCAGACAGAGCAGACGAGAGTGTAGTCGAACATGCAGACAGAGCAGAGGAACATGCAGACAGAGCAGACGAGAGTGCAGTCGAGAGAGAGTAGACGAGTGTGCAGACAAAAGTGCAGACAGGGCAAGAGAGAGCAGACAAGAGTACAGACTGAGCAGACGAGCACGCAGGCAGAGCTGACCAGAGTGCAGACAGGGGAAGAAAGAATAGGTGAGCTTGCAAAGAGAGCAGACGGAGGGAGAAAGAGAAGATGAGAGTGCAGACGAAATTGCAGAGAGTAGACGAGTGTGCAGAAGGCGTACAGACAAGAGCACAGACAACAGCGCAGACAGGGCAAGAGAGAGCAGACGAGCACGCAGGCAGAGCAGACAAGAGTGCAGACAAAGAAAGAAAGAGACGAGAGTGCAGACGAGAGTATAGTCAAAGCAGGAGAGAAAATTTGTTTATTTACACATATTTACCATATTTTATCCTGTACGTAACACCTTACTTTAATTTCACTTTAATGTTGGTACTTATTGTATATCTTTTGTTATATGTTCAATGCTTTGGCAATATTGTAAGAACACGCAATCATGCCAATAAAGTACCTCGAAAATGAACAGATGAGAGTGCAGACAAAGAATTAAAGGGAGCAGACAATAGTGCAGACAGAGCAGGTGAGAACGCAGACAGAGTCAGAGAGAGCAGACGAGAGTACAGACAGTAAAAGAGTGCAGGAGAGAGCAGGTGAGAACGCAGACAGAGTCAGAGAGAGCAGACGAGAGTACAGACAGTAAAAGAGTGCAGGAGAGAGCAGGTGAGAACGCAGACAGAGAAAGAGAGAGCAGACGAGAGTACAGACAGTAAAAGAGTGCAGGAGAGAGCAGGTGAGAACGCAGACAGAGTCAGAGAGAGCAGACGAGAGTACAGACAGTAAAAGAGTGCAGGAGAGAGCAGGTGAGAACGCAGACAGAGTCAGAGAGAGCAGACGAGAGTACAGACAGTAAAAGAGTGCAGGAGAGAGCAGGTGAGAACGCAGACAGAGTCAGAGAGAGCAGACGAGAGTACAGACAGTAAAAGAGTGCAGGAGAGAGCAGGTGAGAACGCAGACAGAGAAAGAGAGAGCAGACGAGAGTACAGACAGTAAAAGAGTGCAGGAGAGAGCAGGTGAGAACGCAGACAGAGTCAGAGAGAGCAGACGAGAGTACAGACAGTAAAAGAGTGCAGGAGAGAGCAGGTGAGAACGCAGACAGAGTCAGAGAGAGCAGACGAGAGTACAGACAGTAAAAGAGTGCAGGAGAGAGCAGGTGAGAACGCAGACAGAGTCAGAGAGAGCAGACGAGAGTACAGACAGTAAAAGAGTGCAGGAGAGAGCAGGTGAGAACGCAGACAGAGTCAGAGAGAGCAGACGAGAGTACAGACAGTAAAAGAGTGCAGGAGAGAGCAGGTGAGAACGCAGACAGAGTCAGAGAGAGCAGACGAGAGTACAGACAGTAAAAGAGTGCAGGAGAGAGCAGGTGAGAACGCAGACAGAGAAAGAGAGAGCAGACGAGAGTACAGACAGTAAAAGAGTGCAGGAGAGAGCAGGTGAGAACGCAGACAGAGTCAGAGAGAGCAGACGAGAGTACAGACAGTAAAAGAGTGCAGGAGAGAGCAGGTGAGAACGCAGACAGAGTCAGAGAGAGCAGACGAGAGTACAGACAGTAAAAGAGTGCAGGAGAGAGCAGGTGAGAACGCAGACAGAGTCAGAGAGAGCAGACGAGAGTACAGACAGTAAAAGAGTGCAGGAGAGAGCAGGTGAGAACGCAGACAGAGTCAGAGAGAGCAGACGAGAGTACAGACAGTAAAAGAGTGCAGGAGAGAGCAGGTGAGAACGCAGACAGAGTCAGAGAGAGCAGACGAGAGTACAGACAGTAAAAGAGTGCAGGAGAGAGCAGGTGAGAACGCAGACAGAGTCAGAGAGAGCAGACGAGAGTACAGACAGTAAAAGAGTGCAGGAGAGAGCAGGTGAGAACGCAGACAGAGTCAGAGAGAGCAGACGAGAGTACAGACAGTAAAAGAGTGCAGGAGAGAGCAGGTGAGAACGCAGACAGAGTCAGAGAGAGCAGACGAGAGTACAGACAGTAAAAGAGTGCAGGAGAGAGCAGGTGAGAACGCAGACAGAGTCAGAGAGAGCAGACGAGAGTACAGACAGTAAAAGAGTGCAGGAGAGAGCAGGTGAGAACGCAGACAGAGTCAGAGAGAGCAGACGAGAGTACAGACAGTAAAAGAGTGCAGGAGAGAGCAGGTGAGAACGCAGACAGAGTCAGAGAGAGCAGACGAGAGTACAGACAGTAAAAGAGTGCAGGAGAGAGCAGGTGAGAACGCAGACAGAGTCAGAGAGAGCAGACGAGAGTACAGACAGTAAAAGAGTGCAGGAGAGAGCAGGTGAGAACGCAGACAGAGTCAGAGAGAGCAGACGAGAGTACAGACAGTAAAAGAGTGCAGGAGAGAGCAGGTGAGAACGCAGACAGAGTCAGAGAGAGCAGACGAGAGTACAGACAGTAAAAGAGTGCAGGAGAGAGCAGGTGAGAACGCAGACAGAGTCAGAGAGAGCAGACGAGAGTACAGACAGTAAAAGAGTGCAGGAGAGAGCAGGTGAGAACGCAGACAGAGAAAGAGAGAGCAGACGAGAGTACAGACAGTAAAAGAGTGCAGGAGAGAGCAGGTGAGAACGCAGACAGAGTCAGAGAGAGCAGACGAGAGTACAGACAGTAAAAGAGTGCAGGAGAGAGCAGGTGAGAACGCAGACAGAGTCAGAGAGAGCAGACGAGAGTACAGACAGTAAAAGAGTGCAGGAGAGAGCAGGTGAGAACGCAGACAGAGTCAGAGAGAGCAGACGAGAGTACAGACAGTAAAAGAGTGCAGGAGAGAGCAGGTGAGAACGCAGACAGAGTCAGAGAGAGCAGACGAGAGTACAGACAGTAAAAGAGTGCAGGAGAGAGCAGGTGAGAACGCAGACAGAGTCAGAGAGAGCAGACGAGAGTACAGACAGTAAAAGAGTGCAGGAGAGAGCAGGTGAGAACGCAGACAGAGAAAGAGAGAGCAGACGAGAGTACAGACAGTAAAAGAGTGCAGGAGAGAGCAGGTGAGAACGCAGACAGAGTCAGAGAGAGCAGACGAGAGTACAGACAGTAAAAGAGTGCAGGAGAGAGCAGGTGAGAACGCAGACAGAGAAAGAGAGAGCAGACGAGAGTACAGACAGTAAAAGAGTGCAGGAGAGAGCAGGTGAGAACGCAGACAGAGTCAGAGAGAGCAGACGAGAGTACAGACAGTAAAAGAGTGCAGGAGAGAGCAGGTGAGAACGCAGACAGAGTCAGAGAGAGCAGACGAGAGTACAGACAGTAAAAGAGTGCAGGAGAGAGCAGGTGAGAACGCAGACAGAGTCAGAGAGAGCAGACGAGAGTACAGACAGTAAAAGAGTGCAGGAGAGAGCAGGTGAGAACGCAGACAGAGTCAGAGAGAGCAGACGAGAGTACAGACAGTAAAAGAGTGCAGGAGAGAGCAGGTGAGAACGCAGACAGAGTCAGAGAGAGCAGACGAGAGTACAGACAGTAAAAGAGTGCAGGAGAGAGCAGGTGAGAACGCAGACAGAGTCAGAGAGAGCAGACGAGAGTACAGACAGTAAAAGAGTGCAGGAGAGAGCAGGTGAGAACGCAGACAGAGTCAGAGAGAGCAGACGAGAGTACAGACAGTAAAAGAGTGCAGGAGAGAGCAGGTGAGAACGCAGACAGAGAAAGAGAGGAACAAAAAGAGAGCACAGACGAAGCAGACTACAGAGCCGACAAGTGCAGGAGATATCAGAGGAGCATGCAGATGAGCGCAGGAGCCTGTACTGCACGTCTTCTAATGGCTCGGTTTCTCAGCTCGCCTCCTGTGGCGGGTCCCAGCGCCGGTATTCTCTAATGAGACGTAGGCTATTAATCCTGTCAACGGCCTTCATGAATCTAGAACCCAGCAAAGTCTACAGCGGCCAGATCGCATCATAAAGCAGGAATGCATCTCTTTCATGTGTTTCTGCTGCTTATGGACTCTGACAACAATATGGTAAGACTTCCTCCCCCCCGTCGGGCAGCCCCTGACCTCTGGCCACCAGGGGTCACCCTGATCGTTCTCCAGCTTTTATGGGTGGTCACAGAACACGGCGGACGGGTCAGGACGGGAGCGGGTTTACGAGGAAACGTAAACTTCAGCCTCACTTGGAATTAATCTGTGCGTTGGTGCTGTAAATCAACTTTATTTCACCTTGAGGTTTTCTGAAGTCAAGAGAGATAAAGACACACCGGTGAAGACTTCAAATAATGCAAGAATATCTCTCGTGACCAAAAGCGCTGCGCTTTTACTGTTTGTTTTATGGAGTTTTTATGCAGTCATCTGTGAAAACAGCTGTAAAACATAATGGTGCGATGTGAAATTATTCAAATGATGTCGTTTTTATTTAATAAGCGATCATGTCTTATTAAAGCGTCAGCCAGAGATGTTTTCTTAGAAGAACACATTAGGAGTCATTTATCGATGTGTTTTGTTAGGTCAGCCTAACAAGGTGTTGACATCTGTTTGGGGGTAAAAATATTTCTGTGGCCTGACCTCTGGTATGATACACGCCTAGTACATTTAGCGTGTGTGACGGACAGTACCACCTCAAGGCACACGCTGAATTCTACTGTCGAGTCAGGTGAACTCGCAGCTTCGTGACGTGACAGGACAAAGTGCCTGGCCCTGGACGTCTACCCATCGTGAGTGACCAGGAAAACTGTTTTTAATATTAATAACAGGAGTTTTAATTTAAAAGACCTGATTAACTGTCCCAAAGCAAACATGCTCACCTCTAATCTTCTGCTCTCTAGATGTGGTTCGGGTCCCTTCTTCAGTGTTTTATCATACAGCAAACAAATCTTCTGGGAAAAACATGATCAAAAACACACGTTATGTTAAAAATGACATTTTTCAAGGTAGCACAAATTAAAAGTAATTTGTAAAGCGATTGGAGGTTTGTTCAATGTGAGCAATAACCACTTACACTTGATTTTAAACATTATAGTTTAGGGTGTTTGTATGAGCCCTGAAATGTGCAGTATTGCTGTCATGTGATGCATAAAATATGGCAGACATTTATTTGAAAGATAAGCATTAGGATCTTCAGACACTGTCTCTTTTTTGAGTTTCAGATTGTCTAATTAACAGATCGAAACCACTGTGTGTTAACTACATTTTCATTTCCATGAATCAAAACGAACGAAATGCTCACGCTTTGTAAATAAAAGACGTGCGAGAGCACGAGTCTGTGTGAGCATCACGAAGAATCTCAACTCATCCGTCATGTCTCTCAAAGCCTCTGAGAGTTACTAAAGAACATTTAAGACTTTAACTGTCCCCTATGTATCTGCCCCATCTAAAAGCACCGTATTGATTTTGAGTGACCCTCATCCACACGGTTCTCTCCAGAAGACGAGGGAGGGAAATATTTCGTTAAAAGACTGGGTGGTATTTTGAGTCAATAACACAATGAGATAGATGCTTCTAGAGCGGAGGAGAGTCGGGGAGATGCCGGCGGGCCCTCGGGGACGGCGCCTGACATCTTGCGCCTGGTCACAGAGGTCCCAGACCGGAGAGGACAGCAGATTCTTATTTCCTCCTCAGGCTGGCAGCCAATCAGTTTCCAGCTGAGTTCCAGCTCCCCCCTCCCTCTCTCTTCACAGATTTTTAGCCCCTTTTCCCCAAATTCTTCTCACATCTCTGGATTGCACACATGCAAACGCACACATTCGCTGTACATGACACACATTTGCCCACACGCTGTCTCTGGAAACACAGACACAGTAAACACACTCCATAAAACAGATTTAAAAGTATAAAAACTAAGATGCCTATACGTATGTAGCAATTAACTACCTGAATGACGTTCTTTAAGCTATCAAACGTCTATTCACTTAATTGGACGGCATCTTAAATTAACCATCTGAAAGTTTCTTTCAGCGGAGAATCACACGCAGAGACAGGCAAAACGACTGATTCTGTTTTCTGCACAGAGAAATCGCTCTCATCTCAATATTCCTCTTCGCTGGGAGCTAATCCTTGTGAATTTCACACCTTAAAAACTACAAGGCACTTGGGACCCGGGATCTGTCAGGTGAGAACGCATAATCAGTCCTGTGTGTGTGTCTGTGAGTGTGTGTGTGGGTTTCTCAGGTGCTTTGTGTGGATCATCTTTACCTCACAACCTCTCGTACTATCAGATAAGATCATTTCAGGATTTGATCTCAAAATGTAACAATGACTACGTTGCATTAAGAAAGAGATGACAACATGGGCCAAATCGTCATCTGAAGCAAATTTCAATATTTATATTTTTGAATAATAACACATTGTGTTAAATGTACATATTTGGGGTGAAGAAGAGTTTCCAGTTTTCCTCCAGAGCATCAGATTGCCGGGCGAAGAGGTCAAATCCTTTACTCGAGGTTAAACGGACAAGCTTTAAAAAATGGTCAATGAGAGAAATGTAATTTAATGTGAATAAATTAGTATTTTTTTATATTCAATATATCCAAGAAGTCACAATCTGTGCCTTAATACATGTATAAGTGACTCTTCTTAACATGTCCTCTGGCCCACGGCTGTCATCAAAGAATATTAATTACGATAAAGAGCTAAAGAGAATCAGCGGATGGGTTTGATGAAGCGGGAACACCCGGTGGGCTTTTTTCATTAAAGAGGTCTCAGGCTGAGCGGGTGACCCTTTCCGGGTAACCGACCATTATCACCACCCGGCCATCGTAACACCCGGTCAGTTTAGTTCAGTCTTCTACTCATCTTGAATATCAGAAAGAGTTTTTGTGGTCATTTTGCCCGTTTCTTTCTTTCTTGATGTATCTGTAGGCAACTGAGGGGTTTTTTTCTCAACCCGCCCGGCTGTCTCTTCCTTCACTATCACCGGTTCCTTCACACGGAAAAATAATTGGCCGGTTTCCCTGAGCTTGGAAAGGGGTTGATCCGGGTGGGATTCTCCCCCGCCCCTCTCTCGTTTTTATTACCACCGCCTGATGATCAAGACAATCACATATTACCTTATGGTGAACTGGGGCTCAATTGTTTTTCCATCTGTTGACCTGGTGTTTTTTCTCGTTTTGAAAACGTGTTCGTACATTATTTGCATCGTTAAGACTTTTTGACCTGCCTGTTTTAAATTGTACTTCACCTTTTTAATGTTATTGACCGTGATGCACGTTTCACAGCTACAAATTATTGTTAAACATATAATGAAACAAATTAAATAAATGTACGCTATTTAAAACAGAGTTAATTTAATATTTCTAAGTAAAGAATCGACTGGACCAGCCAACGTTTTACATTTCAAATAATGTGTGGATGAGATTTTAGGCGACGCCGATTTGCATTATTCTTAATTACGTTTTTAAATATGTTGTTAACATACATTTATGTAAAATAGTTCTGAACAGGCTATATTTGTTGTTATTATTGGCGCAGGTTTAGCAGGCACCTCGGGTGAGGCGCGCACCCGCCCCTCTCACCTCCTTGTTGTGCACGCGCTCAAAACAATCTCCTGCACTTTGTGTTTATCGCTGGACTCGAATAAACGCAAAAATAGACGCCGAGACACTTTAAATTAGAAGTACACATAGGGTGGCCACAAAAAACACATCATATGGAAAATGTCTTAGGCAACATCACGTACAAATCTCACTCATATATGAGCGTCTATGCGTTTGGTTGAGAAAAGCAAACGGGACTTACGATACTTGTGGCAAAACATCTCGGACGCGTCGGGAAGAAAAGAGGCAATTATCCGGTGAAGGAGGAAGAAATGCCCGGCGCACGTGCGGCGTGATTACCCCAAACACTCTGACCCGGGACTGAACTCTTCACCATTCACCTGAGAAACTCTCCGCATGCCAGAATCGAACTTTCTGTGGTAAGTATTCATTATTAATCGTTTGTTAATGTTTTGGGTCGCCAAGTTCAAGTGTATTGAAATGAAACCGTTCTCAGGTCGGTCGGTAATTGTTTTTCAGAGAATGTGTCAAGACACGTAAAGGTTCCTAAATGGGTTCGAGGTCAGCCTCGATTTAACGCTCATTATTTTCCTAGAAACGAATTTTTAATGCCACGAGAGGTTTTTAGTCTGAACACATTTTTTTCTAGATGGTCGAGAACAATTAATAGTCATGTTTGGTTGTACATTTTAAATGTAAAGTTATGGATGTTTCACCTACGAATAATGTATTTACTGCTTAGATGTTTTTCTCTCTCACAAAATTCGATAATTCAGGACGATACAGTTATTTGCGACATATAGAAAAATGACATCAATCTACAAAACCACTGTTGGCTCTTGGAAGAGCTTTTCTTTTAAAAATACGCGGACGTCTTTCATTCAAATAAAATGGACGCTCTCCATTTAAGAATATGCAAATGTTTGTAGGGTACATGTAATTAAAAACGAAGGGGCAGAGCGGAAGAATGGCCGATGCTCCTCCCCCTCGTGAGATCGTATATAAACTCTCTCGAACCCCTCTGTCACTCACAGATTAGAGTCGAAAATTCGGAGGTGTCGCATCAGAGGTCAAGCTGAGGGGCACACGGTGCCGCGTCCTGGTGTGATCTGCTTATTGATCTGGGCCTGCTTTCGATTGATCCTCATCTCAATATCCCTTCACTGAAGCATGCAGTTAGAAAGCCTCCTCCCTGGCGCATCTGTCAACTTACCCAAAACCTTCTATAACCTGTCCACGTCTTCAGAGAGCACCAATAACAGCCCGGGGTCAACGCACATCGACTTCCAGGAGATGGACCGCACGGAACCCGAGCAGAAGAAGTTCTTGAGCGGTGGGACCACGCTGCTGGATGAGGCTGAGAGTGAGACCTTCGTCGGGAATAAAGCATCGGCGCCGGAAGGGAGAAAAAGTTCTCCGGTGATCTCCAGTGGGGACGATGACCTCTCCAGCGCGCGCCGGTACAACATCGACGAATTGGGCACTGATCGCTATTTCATCTCGTCAAGCCAACCGAGCTCCGACGTCACCAATCCGTGCTCTCTCTTCCCGTACGGGGGTCAGACCGGGTCGGTGTACAGCGGCTCGAACGGCTCCAGGTATTCTTCGTCTCTGCATTACGGGTCGGTTCTACCGCCCGCCGGCTTCTCGTCCGCCGTGTGCGCCAGTCGGAGTCAGTTTGCAAGCGGCTATCAGTTCGGACAGGGTCCCGGGTGCCTCTACCCGTCTTATCCCGGACCGGGATCCAGTTTGAGCTCGATGCCCATTCCGGGTTCGGCGGTGAGGGCGCAGGTTTATCTGTGTAACAGACCCCTGTGGCTGAAATTTCACCGGCATCAGACGGAGATGATCATCACCAAACAGGGCAGGTACGTGAGTTCAGCTAAATGGAGTTAAACAATGTGGCTTTATAGTGAAATATCCCTGATCGTATTCAGTTGAACACCGGACAGTAATTAAGAGCATAAATGTATAATATTTTAGAAAGATAAATAAAGAAAAATATATTACCGTGCTGAGTTTCTGTTCATTTTCGTTTCTTTCTCAATGTTGTTTGCAGGAGAATGTTTCCCTTCCTGAGTTTTAATATTACCGGACTGAGCCTGACGGCGCATTATAATGTGTTTGTGGAGGTTATTCTGGCCGACCCGAACCACTGGAGGTTTCAGGGAGGAAAATGGGTCACCTGTGGGAAAGCGGACAATAACATGCAAGGTGAGAAAAATGTGGAAATAATTTCAGATTTATGGTTGTGCCATGAAATGTGTGTTTCCCCGCAACATTTATTTTAACAATTGTAATACGTAGGCAATATTACTAGAGACTGTGTAATCGCATAATGTTTGTGAATTAAATCATACAATTATAGTATTGATTTTCTTTACTAAAAACAACATTCGTTCGATAATGTTTTGTACTAATTTGTAAAATATTGAATAGTTAGTTTTGTACAATTAATGTAAAAATAATTTAAATGAAACGCGCAAGAACGAAAACGAACGAATTTATACGAATTTTAATTTATAGATAACTGAAATAAAATGTGCAGAAAACCTTTACTTGTCGCTATGATTATTATTATGCGATAATTCTCGTTTTTTGAGGAAGCGTGCAACATTTCACACTAGCTCGTGTCATTTAGTTTGAAAATGAATGTTGTGCAGAAATAAGTTTCGTGAGCGATTTGCATCTTTCGTACACAGAATGACGCTCCAAAACACGCGGGGGTGGATGTGTTATTCTTCTACAGCTATTAAAATTATTCCAAATAAATAGTTCTTAGTCATTAGCTATGTGCTTTTCATGCAGCATATTTCCAGCACAAAATATTCTTGTTTAATTGAGTGACGTGAATGATTATTCCTGTAACGTTCAAGCATACATACATTAAATATGACCCAAAACATTGTTTATATTTTATCTATAGGAAACAAAGTTTATGTTCACCCAGAATCCCCAAACACAGGCGCACACTGGATGAGACAAGAAATATCATTTGGCAAACTGAAACTGACCAACAACAAGGGTGCAAACAACAACAATACCCAGGTAAACAAATTTACTTATATTTGCATTAACAGCTATAAGCTGCAAATTATTTTAATGCTCTGTAGCATCCTACAGAATGTGAGATGCTTCCCAGCTTTAAAAAAATTAAAGTAAACCCAAATGTAAAGTCCGTTGCATGAAATAATACTTGTGAACTCTGAAGCAGAGAACTGATGCTTCTGGTGCATCTTAAGTGTAGATATAAGTGTTTATGTCAGGGGTTTTGTGTGCGTGTGCGTGTAGACTTCCAGTCAGTTCAGAGGTCTTCAGTGTGGCTTTGACACCTCTGTGCATCTATCTGTCTAACTGCAAATGCTGGCCATAACCTCTGCACGTACACTCATGCTTTGTGTGTGTGTGATAAAACAGATGATCGTCCTGCAGTCCCTGCATAAGTACCAGCCGCGACTGCACATCGTGGAGGTGACAGAGGATGGTGTGGAGGACATGAGCAGCGAAGCCAAAACACAAACCTTCACTTTCCCTGAGAACCAGTTTATTGCTGTAACCGCTTACCAGAACACAGACGTAAGTAGAACCTGCAGTCACAGTCCCATACAGCCACTTCTGCTTTTTTTGTGCTGCTCTGAGCTCCTGGTGTTTTGTTTGTTTGCAGATCACACAGCTCAAGATCGACCACAACCCCTTCGCTAAAGGCTTCAGAGATAATTATGATTCGTAAGTGTCTTCTAGACAACTGCCACTTTTCTGCACGGCTGCAGCCAAAAATAAAAAAGACAGCTATTATACATCAATATAATAAATAATTAAATTGTTAAATTCATGAGGGGGGTCACAAACGTATCCTCCAGGCATTTCACTTTTTGTGTCTTTCAAAATCCGGCCTAAAAATAAACATCACAGACATTATGTTTTTCAGTTCTACGATGATAATTATGTCTCTCATAAACACTGCCTCATTTTCTGTTATATTCTGTACCAGTTTGTATGAATCTTTTTAATTTATTGTCTTTCTCTCATCCTGTGGTTTTCCTCTCAGGATGTACACGGCTCCAGAAAGCGACAGACTGACCCCCTCTCCTACTGATTCTCCACGGTCGCACCAGATTGTACCCGGCGCCCGCTATGCCATGCAGCCCTTCTTCCAAGACCAGTTTGTGAACAACCTGCCGCAAAACCACCGTTTCTACGGCAGCGAGCGCGCTGTGCCGCAGACAAACGGCCTGCTGTCCCCTCAGAGCGAAGAATCGGCCGCGAGCTCGGCCGGCGCCCAGCGCTGGTTCGTGGGCCCGGTCCAGCAAACCGGAGCGTCCACCAAACTTGACCTGTCCTATGACGGCGAGTACCCGGCCTCCAGCCTACTGCCCTACGGCATTAAGCCCTTGCCCCTGCAGAGCCCCCACGCGCTGGGCTATTACCCCGACTCTGCTTTCGCCTCCATGGCGGCCGGATGGAGCAGCAGAAGTTCGTATCCGAGGAAGATGACCACCGGCCTGCCCTGGTCGCCCCGGCCGAGTCCTCCAGCGTACTCCGACGACCTGCTCTCCTCTAAAGACAAGCTACAGGACGAGAGCTCCGCGGTGGCCCCAGCGGTCGCATCTTCGGGCTCCTGGATGGAGACCCCGCCAGCCCTCAAGGCGGTGGAGTCTGGGGAGAGCGGCGGATATGCGATGTTGTGCAAGAGGCGGCGCGTTTCACCTGGAGGTTCGAGTACAGACGCTTCGCCAACTATAAAGTGCGAGGACTTGAGCTCTGAGGAGTACAACAAAGAGAGTCATAAAGCAATGGGTTATTACGCTTTCTATACGAGCCCTTAAAGACTGCTGGTGATTCAGATCGTTTATCAATTCTCTCGCTCTCTCTCTATCATATTTTGTTTGAAGTGATCTTCCCATGTTGTGTTTTGAACCTTTAAACCTGCAGGTGCCCCCGTGCTTGTTCAGTTTTTGCTTATTTGTGAAACATTTCAGGGTTTTAATTTTTCTTCATTTTAAAGCATGCCCTTGAATTCAGCTTTTAATCTTATTTTTCTATTAAACCTGATGTGTTTTTTCCTTTTATTTAAGACTCTGTTGTACAGTATTTGTGCACTTTAGATTGTGATGTATCTTGTACAAATGTTCTCATGGCACTGTTATGAAAGGTGGAATAAAATGTGCTTTTCATACTTTCTGCGTTAAATCTTTGTACACATGCAGCTCTTTTATCAAGGTCTAATTTGTGAATGGACATGTTTAAAAAAAATTATTAGAAAACAGTTATTTGATAGCAATAAATTAATATTTCAACATGGCAATATTTGCATCTATCTCGGGACATGATATTTTTGTAAATGTTTGCATCCTTGCCAAATAGTCTTCGTTAGTCAAATTTAAACCAAATTTAAATGTTAAACCATCGATTAATTACAATTCATTTACATTCACGTGATATAATAAAATGATAAATAGTTTTGGTTTTAATATTAATAAATGATATATATTAATAGCCTATATTTTTAACGAACAATATTCTCATCACATTTTAATCGAAATGTTACTCTGAAAATGAATCGGCTCATTGTTACTGTTGTGTTTTCTTAAACACGAATCTTATTTTACCATCAAACCGCAATTACTTAATTTAATTTACTGCATTTCGTTGTTCTTTATCTGAATGTTTTTATGTTGAGCAGGAGTTTTTCTCCGGCGTTAAACGGTCTTTTCTCCGGAGTTATTTTGGATGATGGAGAGATTTTAACGCGCTGTGACTTCAGTTCCTCATTTGCTCTCTTCACTTCTGTTTATGGCCAAATATTTTCTCCGTGTTCAATAAAAGCGACACGTTTTTTCCTTAACTGCTCCACACATTTAGCTCCGTTTGAAGAGAAATATAACTTTATCTCGTAAAAGCGCACCAGAAAAATACGTCCAAGAAGAATACAAAATATTAACAGCATCAAATGATGGTGTTTACTTGAACAGGAACAGTACTTTTGTGCTAAATAAATCCCTGAAGTTAATGTTTCTTCACTCTAAAAATCGAACGCATATCTTCAATAATAATTTACGGATTGAAACATCAGATTAATTTAGACAGATTTGATTGAATTTAGTTTCTTGATAAAACCAATGCATCGTCGTTGTCGGGATATTGAACACCAAAAACGGGTTATAAAGGGACGTTAAACTGGATCACACAAAATCTATTTTAATATCACCTTCTTTATGAATACAGTTAAGGGATCATAATGACACGCTCCGTTTTAAAAGCATAGTCCAAAATGTTGACACGTGAAATTTTCTTAATAAGGTGGCAAATGATTTCCTTCCTGCTGTCTTGTTCGGAGAAGCGCAATGCAAGTGTGAAATTACAAATAAAATATGATAAACTTCCTGAGCAAGACGCACGAGAGATGGGCCACGGATTTGGCATCTGTAATGAGAACCGGCCCCTCTCCGAGCTCGGCTCTGTCTGTCAGCTCACAATCCCTCTTGAATTCATTTCGATGCCGCGGTATTTTTAAGTCTAATGAATTCTGTTGTCAGACTTCTTGACAGAAAGCGAAGACTCCGACTAACTCCAATTAACACCTTCTAATGATGCTGCGCTCCTGATGGCGCGGAGATCATCTGCCCCGGGCGGGGGTACTGATGGGGGTAGCGGGGCTAAAAATGTTCCGTGCTCCTTCACCACCCGTGTCAGCGAATCCCAGACCGGATCACCGCGACCCGCCCCGCGCAGCGTGTACGAACTCCTGCCGGTGACGAGCATCTGCGCCGTGGAGAGCGCGGACGCGCGCGGCGGGCGGCTGCTGATGGCAGACGGGAAAGAAGCTGCGCGTTCACGAGCAGTTTTAGATATATTAATGTTGATGTCAGGCCTTTTCAAAGGAACTAGAACTGATCTGTCACAACGGAACAAGGCCTCACAGAAGAAACACACAGATCTCAGATCAGATTGAAAGTATTCAGTGTTATTTTTTAAGGCTGAGAGCTGCTGGTATAATTATATTCAATTTAGTGATGGCAAGTGCCTGGGACAATACATGAAGTTAATACTTGCTTTGTGTGCATATCTATTAAAATGAATCTGTAAATACGATTGTAAATAAGACCAATAGAATGTCTCAGAATGGCTAAACACGATTCATTTAATCAAATAACTAAATAATCATGACGTTTAGCCCTCTGATAGATCTGTAAAAATCATGTTTATCATTTAGGATGTCACGTTTAACAACATTGAAAATGGCTGATGCAAGCTGGTATCACAGTGATCGCTTCCTCAACTTCCTCAAAATCGGACGAAATACTCTTTTATATAGTTTTACATCCTGAATTAATAATTCATGCCTTTCCCAAAATGTTTTCTAAAACATTGGTCAGATTGATACATTACTACATGATGCAATCTCCTGACATACAGTGCCAGACGTGTTTTTCATTAGATTTTTTCACCTCTGAAAGAAAGTCGAATCCCTGTTATGCGAGGGAATTCCTCATGAGTCCTCCTGGAGGATGTCTGATGGTTGGTTTAGCTAATGGATCACACACACACATGAGCTTTGGGAGGACAGGACCTGTTCTTTTACAACAAGTCAATGTAACAGGCATTAATGTAGGAACAACAGTAATCAATAGACGCTTTACCTCCGCTCTGCATGTGAACGAGCAGACAGAGACATGACGCTCTCATCCTGAGCTATCACACACCTGAAGGGATTTCCAAACATTCACTCCAGTCTTCTCTGACATGCACTGGGGCTGTTTGAAGCCGATGGATCCCAGCATCATGAAATTGAAGGATTCTGTAGGGAAAATATGCAAATAAGCTGTATCTAAAAATATATATATTTTGTCTCAAATCCACTGTATGCACGGAATCATTAAGCAGATACGATTTAAAATCATCTCTATGAGTCAACATGAAATGGCACGTATAACACATTTTTCTTTCTTAGTCATATTCAAACTCTATTCAGTGGAACGTGGAACACAAAAGAAGATATTTTGAGAAACGTCTCAGTGGTTTTGTATTCATACAATGGAAGTCATTGGGGTTGAATGTTGCTTGGTTATCAATGCTCTTTAAAATATATATTTTTGTGTTCTGCAGACGAAACAAAGTTTTGACAAGATACAATGATATAATTTTTATTTTTATTCTGCGTCAGAATGAAGGAAGGGCTTAATACAAGTTTTTGTGGGATGTATTGTGGGACATTTCCTCTCATCTTAAAACACCAGCACATGTTTTTGAGGAGAGAATTTGATAGGGATGTAAAGGCCAAAGGTCAATTTAACTAGGACCATTCATCGCAAAAGGGATATTTCTTGTATTAAACCACATCAAAACCTTCATTACATCAGCTTTAACTGACTCATTACCGGTTTTAGAAGTACGATTTTAGAACATTAATACATATTACTGATGAACATTTTATAACAAGCAAACTATCTACAATAAATCCAAGAACGTATTGAATTTTATAGACATGCCGTCTATGTGAATTCAGACAGAAGGAGATCAGACTGCAAGATCAGTCTATTCTGGATGATGAGATTAAGGCGCTCTGATTTAGTCAGATCTGAGGTCAGGTGTATTGTGTTGGGTCGTGATCACACAGATTGTCCAGCTGTATTTGTGTGTGTGTGGGTGTAGGATCTGAGTCAGTGGTGCATGAATAACAGTGTGGGGGCCTGAATCTGTCCCCCGCTCAGACCTGCACTTAACACTGAATTGATTTTAGACACCCCTCACCGTCAAGGGAGGGTCCGGGGTCCACCGTTGGAGACCAACCTGAACACAAAAACCAAACACTAACGCACATACATTTTGCATGACACACATACTGGACACCAAATGAGACCGAACACGTAAGATATAAAAGCATCTTTAAAATCAAACATTGAAGTGTTTAAATATGATCATAAAGTGGATTTGATGATTTGGGATGTGTTCAGGCCTCAAAAACTCAACAAGTTTGTTTTACTAATATCTTTACAGTTTTTCTCCTTAGTTTTCTTTAAATCTCTATGTAAAAAAAAGTAAAAACATAGTAACCATGTTTTTTTTGTGAGACCACAGTAAATTTGTGGTTACTATGGTTTTGCTACTGATGAATACAAAAACCTACGGCTACTAAAGTAAAACTTTATTAAACCAATGGTTTAAATGGTTTTCATGGTTCAAAATGTTCTAAGGGGATGTAAAAAAACATGACGTCTGTTAAATTGAACATTCTACCAAGTGACTGATGAATTGTTTGATGTAACACATTGATACAACTTATGAGTATAGCTTTGGCTCGCAAGATGACATGCTTAGTTTTATTTTTTTCAGTTGTTTCCCCTGCTGACCACGACCCCATTTTTGTGTCACGACCCACAAATTGAGACCCACTGCTATACAGTAGATACTATAAACTATTTCATCATTCTGGATCAGAACGGTGGGTCGAAGGGCGTCGTTCAGTACCAGCGCCCCCCTGTGGCGTCCCATGAGACACACTGCAGCACTAAAGCTTCTGACATGACCACAAACATGTTCCAGTGAAATGTGTGAAGACATTCATATGTGTGTGTGCATACAGGGAGTGTGTTGTCCATAGCTGGCGAGCTGGAAAGTCGCCTTGGCTGAAATCAATGCACTGGCACTTTGAGGAGCGCTCGACAGATTTAGACGTCCCAATAGGGTCCAAACCGCTGGAAAATAAGAAAAACAACATCCCTCCATCCCTCCAGGAGTTTGGGGAACCAGGGATGCTACTTCTCCGTCACCCAGGGAATGAACGCTACACACTCGATAACCTCCAAACTGGATAACACGACTCCGCTCAACACACACAATTGTAGACAGAAGTTATAGAGGTATTATAGTGCAAAATAAACCCCAAACGGGTGATCAGACGGTCCGGATTCACCAATGACAAAACTCCAGAACTTTTTTATTTCAATAAATCACTAGCGAGCACTTATAAAATGTTTGGGTGTGAAATATTCATAAACATCATGAGCACAGTGGGATAAACGGTCTAACTGAATGAGAGCAGATGGTGGCCCCTCTGGGCTGAACTGTTGACCCTGATGGCCCCGGTTATGACAGACCTACAGCATTCTGGAGAGCCAGAGGTTGAAATCAGTCAAAAACTCAAGAGTGTTTTAAAGAACAAATGATGTAAGCATAAAATATGCAAAATAGAATTCAATTGGGTAGAAAATACACACACAAACTTAAACCAGTAAACCATTTTTAAAGATATCAATTCTTTGGAAGTTTCCCAAAAATATTGACATGACATTTGTTTGTTTCCCAATTAAAATTGGGAATTTTTGCCCTTTTGTTTAAAATGCAACTGGGTACATAAAAACACACAGAAACGGAAGAGAACTACAACAAGAACTGAAACTGTAAAGCACATTAAAGCACCAACCACTCATGATCACTAGGGAGCGTTTGACCCTATTAAAATTCAACGATACAGTATGTCACTTTGGATGAGACCTTCTGTTAAACTGCTTCCCAGTCTAAGACTCAGTCCTACCGTTATAACAGAAATAGTGGAAATGCTCAAATGATAGCATGTATTTCACACACTGAGTCACTGTGTGCGGTGGCTATGCGGCTGTTGGATTCCTTATGAACTTTCTGCAATGGTGAAGATACTGTACTAACCTGTCGATGAAGTAACTCTGGTCTTGAATCTGAGCCAAAACTCAAATCTAAACCAAGAGTTTCAGTAATGAGACCAAAACCAGAGCTACATCTATATGGTTTAAAGTTTCAAGACCAGATTATGAAATCTCAGATAATTTTTATGTGCACCCTGCACACCAGCCAGGTTCACAGACATTCAGAGTTGAATAAAATCATTTTTATTGCTATTGAAACTTATTTATTATCATTTCACGGCGTGATATCTTACGAAACTTGATTTTGTATTGATTTGAAGTACTGTAATAAATCTTTTAAATAAAATATATTGATGTATTTTTATGTTATAACCAGTAAAATGGAAGCTTGAGGACATTTTAACTTTCAAAAACTGACCACACAACTGCCGCAGGAAATTTTGGACATCTAAATTAGACCCCGTTTATAACAAATTTTAGTCAAATCTACAAGTATTCAGCATAACACTACTGACTCAAGTGCGACACATTAAACTTTAAGAAATTTTGCAAAAGTTCAAACGAAAAACTCACCACGATAACTCAGATTAACCATCACCTGCAACAAGCATTACACACAGGAAGTAGTCCAGATAAAAGTCCCCCTTACAGGACATTCTTTATTACACCACATATCAGAAGATTAGGGACAACTTTTCTTTCAGTATGGGTTTTTTTAAACAATTGATACGTAAATAGTTAGAGTGCATAGTATTGTACTGTAAAATATATCTGTATATGAACAAAAAAAACACTCAGACATTCCTCAAAACATCTTCCACTGAAGAGAGAGTCGTATACAGATTTTTAACCACATAACAGGGAATAATGACAGAATTTTTGGGGGTGAACTATTTCTTTAATACTTTAATATAAACAGTAATATAACAGTAAAAACTGTTTTAAAAGCAGTAATTCACTTTCTGTCATTATTTATTCATCCTCATCATATAATCCAAAACTGCATTATTGCCATTGATCCCCTCTTTGTATGGAGTTGTTTGTAATTTATTATTTATTTAATAAGAATTAAGCACAGTGGAAAGAAAAGTAAGAATGTCATTATACCGAGAACTGTGCATATGACAATAAAGACTTTGTACTTGAACTAATATAACTTCAAAAGACAAATAATAAGACGCAGATTTACATTTATATCATGTCATTGTTGATATTAATTTACTGGTAAACGTACCCTTCTCCTGCAGCAGGCTGATGGTGTCTGTAGCTAACAGTTAGACACGTGAATCCAAGGTTTTATACATTCTGTCTGTTTCTCTGTTCCTGAAGTCTTTGGCACTGTGCGAAGAGTTCTAGACTCGATTGCGTCATTGTGTTGACTAGCAAGTAGCATCCAGACAAATTTCTGATGGCACATAACAAATAGTCATTAAACTCTTTGAAAAAAACGCAACAACGCAAACGTCGCTCACCAAAAGGAAGATGATTTTATCAAAATGGATTATTTGCTGTAAGCTAAACCGTTTTTAGAGCATAAAATTTAAACATTAAGTTTTAGACTATTAGTAGAATGTTTTTAAAACAATGACTGGTAATAAACGTTTAAGACCATAGATATTATATATTGCAAGACTATAAAACTAAAAATATTATATATTGCAAGACTATAAAACCAAAAATATGATATATTGCAAGACTAAAAAACCATAAATATTATATATTGAGATAAAAGTTTTGAATTTGTCTCACTGCTTCAGTTAATGCATTTAAAACACACACATGGTGTGTTTTCAGGTTTTATAAGGACAAAAACCCAAAGACATTCTGAAACAGAGCATGATTTGGCATGTTTTTTGGGGTACTTTGTCATTGTAAAAAGTATTGTCGAACTTGTACACACACACCACTGGTAGTCCTTTAGTGTGTGTTAAAGGATTGGAACAGAAGTATGATGTAGGTGTAATAGACTGGTGAGAGAAACTGTGCTATCTGTGTTCTGGGGTGTGACTTATCCTTTGGGAAAATAACTATTCTGAGACTGAACCCCTGCACAGTGAGAAAGCCACATCTGACATCTACTTGACTATCAGAGAACAGAAAGATTTACTTACGTCTTCATAAGAGCAGATCTCTGGGTACGGTGAGGTCTTCTTTACATCTGTTAAACACAATGACAAACATAAAACTTCTGAAATGACAAAGCCTTCAGAACAGAATAGATTAATGACAATGTGCTAACTCCTGAAGCCTTGATCTGGATCAAAAATTCATTAATGCTTCGGTTCATAACAGATGTTTCGTAGCAAAGTGTCAAATAATACAGCAGAAGTTAAGTTTAAAGAAAAGACAGACAGCAGAGAATACAAAACACATGGTAAAATATTTAGCCTCCAGTTACATTTGTGTCTATATATATATATATATATATAACTAAATACAATTATCATACCAAAATAATTTAATCCTAACCCAAATGGGATCATTATTGATAAAGAATCATAATGTCACTGTTCATAACTTGTTCAGAGTGACAGTGTAGAGCTAATAATATTAATAATAATAATTCATTACATTTATATAGTGCTTTTCTGGGTACTCAAAGCACTCCTGGGGATGCGCGATAAACTATCGGCTATTTCATATTGGCCGATAAATGGTCATTTTATAAGTTTGAATATAAGATTTAGGCAGGTATATGATAGCCGATAAATTATGAATAATTTCCTCTGGTTAAACCACTTTAGCTTCATACTGCTCACAGTTAAAATACAGTACAGTACGTTCTTGTCGCTCAGTCATGATCATTACAGCTATTAGCGAAACATTGTTGATGTTACCGACATCTACAATGTTCAAGAATTATTGGTTCTCTTTATCTGCCAAAATATACACGTCTGCGCATCCATACTCTACATGAAAGAGGGAATCTCCTCAAACTCCACCAATGTGCCACATGCAGCCATACGGCAGCCATATTGCGACAGAATGCCCACCACACACCAGCTTATTGATGGAGAGGAGATTGCGAAGCCAACTAGTACCTATGGGGATGACTAGGAGGCCATAATGTATAGAGACAAATGGGCGAATTTGGCCAGATGCCTGGGTTACACCGGTACTCTTATTCGTAGGACATCCTGTGATTTCTATTGACCACAGAGAGTCAGGACCTCCATTTAACGTCTCATCCGAAGGACGGTGCTTTTTTACAGTATAGTGCCGGCAGAATGGATGAGAATGGATCATCTAAATCTGACTTCTTTACAGTGTTTTAAGGCCCACGTGTCATGTGTTTGGCATGTTTATGGACATATGATCAGTTGTAAATCTGAAGTGTAGGCCTATTAGATGTCAAGAATATTGGAATCTGTCGCAGTAAAGACTGTGTTCTGCTGCCATCCGCTGGAAATGAGGAGGAACTGATTTAGAAAGAGACATGATGATAAAGTAGTGGATTGTTTTCATTGCTCTTCAGTCTGGAAGTCAAAGCCATTACAGTTTTCATAATATAAAGCTAAATAGGCTTTACAGTAGCTACGTCCTATGCATTGGAGTAACGTTACGTTTTTTCCCGCTCGTAAAAATTTTGAACTGAGGACAATTTTCTTGATTTAAAAGTGTATTGACCTATCTTTATAATAAAATATATTGGTATGTAATTTTATACTATAACCAGTCAAATGAAAGCCTAAGGACATTTATATTTTCGAAAAATTACGACACGAGTGAAATTTTGTAAATGTAAATTAGCGCCTAAATGAGTCAAACCTACAAGTATTGAGCGTAACACGACACACACAAGCGCGACACATTACATTTAAACTTAATTAAGATAAAATAAAGCAAAACTGACCATCCCTCAGATTAATCCCGACCTCATCGGATACTGCAAGGACCTTTACCGACAGGAAGTACTTCCAGATAAAAGTCCTCCTTACAGGGCTATAGGATGGGGAAATTAGTGTTTATTTATTGATTTTTTACAATTTAAGTGTACCGGGAATAATAGATATAACTGCTAAAATAACCAAATATGGGAAATGCATCTAATAGATTATAATAGTTTAAAATCTGGAACAATACCTATAATAAGCCAAATTGAACACAATGGTTTGTGAAGGGTCCCTGCAGTTCCTTAAACAATCTAAATAGCTTTTGTTTGTAAGAATCACCCAACTTTCGTAAAATAAACACAATATGACATGCTGAATAAAGGTTGTTGTTCACTTGACATTGATATGAATGTAAAACCACCCAGTGACCGTTTATAAGATGCAGAGAGATTTCAACGAAGACATCATGTGGTCAGTCTCTTCTACATCTCACAAAGCCCTCCACCCAAGCAATGACACATACGCACAGCATTGACAGTTTCCATTTTTTATTAAAAGAACTGCTTTAATCAAAAAGACCGAAGCCCATGTCGTCATCAGACTCCTCGGACTCATCTTTCTTCTCTTCTTTCTTCTCCTCCACTTTGGCTGCAAGACAAACGAGTAGGTTAGAAACTCAAAGCTGGAAGACATCACCGAAACCTTCTGACTCAATGATCCGATTCATACACATGTGAATATAAACAGGAGCAGTTACCTGGTGCGTCTCCTGCAGGAGCTGCTGCGGCAGCGGTGGCGGCCGCAGGAGCAGCTCCGCCTCCAGCACCAACGTTACAGATCAGACTGCCGATGTCAACGCTTGCCAGAGCCTGAACACAGGAGAAATGTCATCACTCAAACACAAAGCCAACACTGGCATTCGCACATACTTAGAGTAGGGGTGCACGATAAATTATCGGCCAAATCGTATCGGTCGATAAATGTGTATTTTTAATGTTATCCGCCGATAATTACATTTAGGCTGATACATAACGATAAATCTGATCAATTCCTCAGTTTAAACATCAGCTGCGCAGTTAAAACCCAGTACAGTTCTGTCGTGATCATTCGCTTAATGCTATAAGCAAAACATTGTTGATTTAGGAACAGTATTTATGAATGATATTTGAACTTATTGGAACAAAAGCATATTGTTTTAATCAGACTGCTGTCTGAATGCTTTGTCTTGAGACCTTGTCTTGACTAGACTTGTGGCCATCCACCTTTTTCTTAACGTCTCCATGGAGGGCACAATTACCGCGACTGTCTTCCTGTTTGATGCTCAGCACTTCCTTTTAAAAGTATTTTGTATGTAATGTATGTATTTAAGTGCATGTTTGGCCAAGTCAGCATTGTAGCTCTATAAATAAAGGCTTTTCAAATCCTTTTCAGAAAGTCCTTCAAATACACAGCAGCTGTATCGCTACAAAACACACCAGAGCCAGTCACACTGAAGCATCCAGATGTCTCCAATACTGCGTTATTTTATAAAAGATCCAACGCGATGTGATCAGGTTTATTTATATCTGGTGTGGGTATCACTAGTAACTGTGTATTAGCACCTATTGTACTATTGCTCTTGTATGACATGTCGCTTATTGCTCAAACTCATTGTAAGTCGCTTTGGATAAAAGCATCTGCTTAATGACTAAATGTAAATGTATCAATCTTTCTGTAAATGTATAGATACAGTATATCGGCCAATATATCTGTTATCGGCTTCCAAAATGTTAAAGAAACCTCGTTTTCAGCCACCATTTACTTCTTAGTGCATCCCTACTTAAGAGCATCTGAGCTTTAACGTTTAATTGAGAAACAATACACTTGGTTAACTGAATGCACATTTAACGTTAATTGACCTTTTTTGACACTAATTGAGTGTTAGAAAGAAACAGGTGACGCACCTTAGAGAAAAGACCAGGCCAGAAAGGCTCAATGTTCACACCAGCAGCCTTGATGAGAGCGTTGAGCTTGTCCTCCTGTAAAACAACCAAAAACCCATCAAACACACAGAACAGCACAATATAAATCTAAGCAAGATATCTTATTAACTCATAACCACGATTAAAGATGAGAGAACAGAATATGAAACACCTGGGGTCACTTCATGGTACCTTGCACGAGTTCTTAGTGACCAAAGATGCGCTATATCACTCTATCGTGGTCACTCATGAGTACTAACTTTAAAGTATTAAAAGAGATTTATTTCTGAAGTCTTAAATGCGTCAAATTTAAGTGTAAAACAATCTGTGAACCGCACACGTGCGTCTGTGTATGACCGCGCCGCCAACCACACATCAATCTCAACTCATTTAAAAACTGAAGTTTAGAAAACAGCGGATAAATCACATATACAAGCCTAACGCGGTCGAGTTAGATATACTATACACACACACATATATATAATCGATATATAAACGCACTTTACGAAGAACAATCATTTAAATACATGCGGGTGTCGAAGCGTCAGTCTCCCGGATGTCAATGGCGCTCGAGACCGGAGAGAGACTCCCGCCTCATACTCACCGTGACGGTAACTTCATCATCGTGGAGGATGAGAGCGGAGTAAATACAAGCCAGCTCGGAAACAGACGCCATTTTTCTTTCAATAGGTTAATGTTTCAGACGTGGATGCCTAATTTAAACGGTGCTAGTCGCCGGATTCACAGGCCTTAGCTTCGTGAGAAGAACCGAGCACCTTAGGCACAGATACGCGAGAGAACGGAAAGGGCCGGCTTGGGCGGGGCGATGTCTTAAATACCAGCGTACGTCACTTCGGAAGGCGGGATCAAACGCCTTGATTGGCCTGTCAGCGATGAGGGCAAAACTATAATACAAATAAAAGACTTTTAATATAAAACAATTACAATAAAGTTAATAAACGAGAGTCATATAATAAGTATTATATATACACATGTTTTAGATTTTTTTTAAATACATATTGTGTATGTGCATATGTATGTAACTATATGTAAACAATAATACTATTATAATATAGAATTATATTGTTTATATACATATATGAAGAGTTTGGTTCCAAAATGAGATAACAAATATTTTTATTGTGCTTTCCAGTTAATATCAATCAAACTGCAGATGGTTTGTTTTGATTCGAGCCATAATAACAAAAAATACAGCTAGCTGACACAACAAAAACATGTTAACTTAAAAAAAAGCATGATTTTTGAAAATTATCTCATTTTGGAACAAAACTCTTCATATGTACATATAGATTTGGCCTGACGTAGCTGCCACAGACTCAGTACTATAAGTACTATAACATTTGAGATACACGGTTTCAGAAGGACAGCAGTGATATATCTATATACATACACTATAAGAGAAGCAACCCAAAATAAAAGAGACAGACATATATCATAAACTGTTTAATAAAGTGTCTGTAATTATGCTGTTAAATCACAGAAACACTTTTGATGGAATAAGGAACACAAAAACAAACATAATGCATCAGTCTCTCTGAACACACAAACATCAGTCATGTTATTAAAATTAAGATCATGAATCTGAAACTGTGGTCTTTTGGCACCCTTGCGATATGGTCTTAAATTCCAAATACTATGAGACTGAATTCACAGTCCCATCAAAATACATTCTGTAAAATTTAACTAAACGTCTCATAAATGTCCTTCTTATCCTATAACACATCAAATTATACAGTAAGCGCTTAAACAGCGCTGGACGGACGGTATGTGTCTCAGGCACGTTGACCGTAAAACATTGGTCATTTCAGAGCACACATGCATCATTAACGTGGATCACTAGAGAGGTCGATTTAAATAAAACTGTTCCCTTGACAAACATAGTATTGTCCATCTCTGCAGAGTTTGTGAACGCGGCAGGTGGATCCATGATAACGTTATGCCGTTCTGTTGTGATGATGTTAATCTCTATGAGCTTTTTCTTTTTCTTTTTCATCGTAAGACAATCCGTATTCATTTATTCGGGTTTTGTCCACCGGATACAGCCTGGAAAATATCAACATCTCATGTCTCTTTCGTATCCATTTGAAGATTTCTTCTATTATAACATGATGTAAAGGGAGATTCCTCACCATTTTTGATAGAGGTAAACCAGAAAGACCACATCATCCCTGAAACAGGCCAATCGATGTGACGTTGGCATGGTGATGATGAAAGCAAAAACGTCATCGATGAACGTATTAAAAGCCTGTTGAGAAACACGAAAGCTTTCAAATATACAGACTAATCATACACATACACCAACATTTTGGCCAACAGCAGAAATCAAAAATGATTTTTGAAGACAGACATTGTGCATTAACGCTTTTTACATTTATTAAAACAAAATCCACACTAAGCAATAAATCAATGTAGATGCATTAAGTAAAATCAAATCAAGATTCAAAATCCTTCTTTATACACAAGAATAACTACAACTTAAGCATTTAAAATAACTGAATTGTTTAATTGAAAAACAGTTTCTTTCTCAATTAAAAAAGGCTTCTATGATCCTACAGAGGACAAGCAGATTTAAAGAACGTATTAAAAATAACATTTGCTTCCTATCTGCTATTTCAGACCATTAATAAAAAGAGCCCATACAGATGTCATTGCAGATTTATTGTGCTCTTACATTTACATTTATGCATTTGGCAAACGCTTTTATCTTACATTGCATTATACTATACATTGTATCTGAGTATGTGCAATCCCCTGGGATCGAACCCATGACCTTGGCATTGCTAGCGCCACGCTTTACCACTGAGCAACAGGAAACGCTCTTACCTTGTACATAAAAGCTTTCCAGGGTAGATGAGCCACAGACTTCAGCTGTAAAAACACATCAACACATTAAAAACTATTGGAGGCCAGGTTTTGATCTACGTTTTCTGTTTAAGCTGCATAAATCTGAACAAACCTTGTAATTTACAAAGAGTTGTGGCAACATGAAGAGGAATCCAAAGGCGTAAACTCCTGTTCAAATAAAAATGAGGATAAACAATACAAGGTTTTGTTCATCATTAGAGACTCTTCAAGAGATACAGTTCTTAATGGGACTCACCGTTGACTAAACTGTTAATAAGCCAAGAGTACCAACTATTCAAAGAGAAAAAGAGATTCACATGTTAACATTCAATCCAACACAGACCTCTCAATATAGACTTTGATTATGTTCAGTAGTGCGTGATGTCAGTTTTAAAGTGACAGCGTACCTTTTATATTTCACAAACACCAGGGCGTATCCGGCCCCACCAATACATAGGGGATACAGCACATATGAAAGATACTTCATCGCCTGGTTGATGGTGAAAAGCACAGTCATTCATCAATGCAAAGTAATGGTGATATACATCAAAAGACTGGATTGGGAATGAAAGCGAAACTCACTAGTGTGTCATATTCCTCCGTTCTCTTCTCAGACTCATCAGATTTCCCAAACTGAAGAATACAATAAATAATAGGCGTCGAATCACAGTTAAAGAACAATCATCATAAACCACTGGTAAGTAAATTCACAGCACTGAAGAAAGAAACAGTTTACCAGGATTGTGGGAGTAAAGCCCCTCCAAATGATGTGTACTTTAAAAGCCTTTTTCACCTTCCACACCTAAATCAACAAGAGCAAAGAAATGATGTTTATGTATACAGTGGTGATCAGAGGATGAATACGTCGACATGTCCTTTAGCTATTCGTTTTGGATTTTCAATTGACAACATAACTCCCATAATTATAATAGTTATTTACGTTATATCAATTACTCTCTGATGTTTATAGGAAGAATATGGCATGCAGCTGCATCACAAAAAGTTATAAAACATTTCAAATCTTCAAAGTAAAATCTATTAATGGACAGTAATATAGCAATTACAATATCGAGGTGAAAAATCGACATTTATGATTTTGGTCATAATCGTGCAGCCCTAGTCCATCATAATCATTGAAGCAAAAGGACATGTAAAGGTGTGTCATGTGAGCTGTACCTCAATCAAAGAACCAATTCCAGCCGGGACCAGAACAAGCAGACTGGTTTGCTCGTCCAGCAGATAGAGGAAGATGACAATAGTGCTGAAACATCTCCACAACACTGATACACACAGAAAAACACATCACCTGTTTTCAATTCTAAGTTCAAGAGATGCATATCAGCACAAACTCTGTCATCAGAATATTTTGCATTTCTGCCAGGCATGTAAATGATCTTCTGTCCTGTCTGTTCATCACACTCACCTGCTTTACTGGACATCCCAACCATACTCTTCTTGTGTTTCCAGAAACTGATGTCGTTCTTGAAGGCCAGAAAGTCAAACAGAAGCTGGAAAGAAAACGTTTTCAGTGCCGTGAATACAGAAACCCTCGTTCACCGCACAATATCACACTTACTGGTTTAAACACACACACACACTTACATGGAAAGCTGCCACAAAAAAGGTGAGAGCAAGAAAGTATAGATTTGTGTCCACAAATATTCCCTTGATTTCATCAGCGTCTTTCTCAGTGAAGCCTAAAGGTGCAGAGAAGAACATTCCCGTAACTTTAAAACAATGCCTGTGGTCATCTCATTAGGAGGGGTTTTTGTGTGCATTTTAACATTATTTTCAATTAAGCACAATTTTTCTTCCCAGTTATTTTGAAATTCTCATTATTCTCAATGGTCATTCTTATAAATTACATTACGTTTTCATTTAAATCAGCAGATATGAAAATAAACACATTGTATAAATACTATCATAAATCCTTTTTTACACTAAAGTAAAAATTGGGGAAAATGTGCTCAATTTTTAAATAATATCAAATAGCAAAAAGGCGTTGGTCCTCATCTTATACCTCGTTTCGGGAAGGTGACCCAGACATATGTTTGAGTAATGTTCATAAGATTCACCAAAAATGAAACCAAAGCATTTATTAAAATCTCCCTGTGAGTCAAAAGTTGATTCTTACCGAACTGTTGCAGTGAATAAACGGCATCCTGCATGTGAATCCAGAAACGCAGTTTCCCCAGAGCGATGGAATCATATGAGATGATCAGAGGCAGTTCGGACGTACTGCTGTTGATCTCCTGTTTCAAATGAAACACATTTTCAACATCAAGATTTAGATTTTTTTTGGGTGAACTTGCCCTTTAAATATCAGTTAATATGAGCAGATGTAGAACTAACCAGTTGCAGTTTTGAAACTACACACAGATGTCTTACCGTTAAATCCTTCACTCTGTTGCTGAGTTCATCCACGAACAGCAGCGGCAGGTAAATCATCTTTTTTCCGCTCTGGTATCTGAAAGACACAAATACTGAATTAACGCTCTGAACACATCCACAAAAGTCAAAGCAGGTGGTTTGAATCACTAAACTCACACTCTCATGTAGCGATGAACGTCTCCAGGCAGAGCCTCTCGGTCAAACAGAAAGTTCTCAGACACAACGTTCAGGGTCAGACGAGAACGCCAGTGAGAAACGGGGCGGTCCGGCTCTGAGTAGGCACCTGGTTTTTGCTGCTCTGCTTTCTGGATAACAATCGGATTAAAAGCAGACCATCACTAGACCGTCACACATAGAATACCATGCAGGGTGTGCGTGTCCTCACCTGCGGTTGGTCCTGACCCGTGATCAGACTGATCTCTGGAGGTTTGGGCAGCATGTATGTGGTCAGCTGTGTGACTAAATGCACCTGGTGCGGATCCTGCCATGGGTTCACCCCGGCCTGGTGCAGGAACACCATGGCGTACAGCGTTCCGTTCTTCCGTGCCTTCTTGGGCAAAGACACATTTACTAACCTCTCAAACCTGATATTTACGTCAAAATCTTCTTCTCTGTGGATCAGACTGTGTCCACCGTCAGCGTTCGGTTTCAACGCTGTGTAGATGCTCAGCTGATAAAAGAAAATACTCGTTATAAAATGACTACATTTGTATATTCTGTGGTATTAACTAGTGAACTGAACATTCTTATTCACTAAAGTAAGGTTCACAAACACTAATTATTTAATAGTGTACTATAGTAAATACTAAAGCATAGATCAAACATGAATATATTCAACAATGACCACATTATATATAAACACACACCACCGTCTGATCCATCTAAAGCTAAACGTGACGGTTTTACCTGCAGTCGAGGTTTTCCAGCCAAGTAGGGTGAAATACAGCTGTCACTCTTCGGATTGTCGCAGGGTTTCGTGTAAACTATCCCATACATCACCCAACATGTGTGCAGTACATACAGGAGGAAGACCCCCACTATCAGACTCGTAAACGAGGTCTTAGGAAACATGTTTGAACAACATTAATGACAGCTCACGGCTTCAGTGAAAACACGAGACAATGCTGCACGCGAACATGCTGAAACAGAGATCAGAGCCGAACCCCACGATATGTGATGAGCTGTCAATCACTTCTGATACACACACGTCACGTTAAATCCACGCAGCGGCATCATTGATAAGATATCCGGTGTGTTGCTTTCACATTTCACGCGCCGTTCACTCCGTCGTCTTCAGATGTTTAGTTTACAGTCACAAATGAATCCTCACAATGAAGCGCGTGAGGTAAATTTCATTAATTTGTCATCGATTCACTTGAAGCGTGATGATGTTTCAATGAGCGCAGTCTTCCGCATTTCACTTCCTCCTGTCGGGATGCCAGATTGAGAACAATATAACTCCCCCTATTAAATAATGTTTTCTTAGTATACATTGAATTAAACTTTAAACTGTGGATTTGAAAGCATCATTTATTGTATAAATAAATGTGTATAAATGTGTGTTTTATATAATTATCTGGACCTTTATGTTTGTTTTTGTCATAGATTGCGCTCGACCACCTCGGCTTCTGCTTTGATTGTGATGTTTTTATATTTTACAACACAATTGTTGTCATCTCCATCTGTATTACTTCCGAACATAGGAGTTTACCTTCACCATTTCATAAACTCGTAGAAATGGATATTAATGTTTAACACCAAAAAATACGATTTTAATATATAAAATATAAAGACAATACAATTTGAGTATGGTAGCTCTTGAATATAATGCTTTTTCATGTTACAAAAAAAAACCACAATTTGTATTCGTGTTTTTATTGTGTAGCAGAGACCCCCGCGTAGTGAAGGACGGTTGTGCTTCCGGTTACGCGCCGGAAGTGAATCCCTGCACCGATCCAGTAGCATCCGACGCTTTTCTGTCGTTTCGCGCTACAATTTTTTCTCTTTTTGGTGGAGGATTTAAGTGAAGATCCGCCGCCAGCATGAAACTCGTCAGGTGAGACATTTGAAATATATCATTCAGTTCATATGATCACATTACACGATACGATATGTTGTCGATTTCGACGGATGAGGTTAGATTGTATGTAGCTGTTTGTTAGCTGTTAGCTGCTGCAGCAGGCGGGAACAAATGAATGAGAAAGTAGATTATATACGTTTGACCCCCCTTACTAGTTTCTACTCGGTTCTTTTATATTAGTTATGCATTTAATAAGCAGCTAATGAGTAAGTTTATCAAACTATGCAATTACGACATAAGTTTGTACGCCACAGGCCTGAAAACGAACTATTGCAACAACAGACTTTAATCGTCCAAACAAACACTTTCAGTTAACTTGCTACAGATGCGATTGAAATCGAAGCTTTTAGTTTAGTTTGATTTAACTTGATGCACGATGTGATATTTACGTGAATTGTTTTCATTGTGATTTTGCAGGTTTTTGATGAAACTGAGCCACGAAACGGTGACTATTGAACTGAAGAATGGCACACAGGTTCACGGCACGATTACAGGTGATTCATTTCTCACCATTTGTCTTTTCCAATGCGTTTAGACAACCGTGACTTGGTAAAAATCCCTCTTGTGTAAATAAACTTACATTTAGCCATTTTGCAGACGCTTTTATCCAAAGCGACTTGCATTACATTGCAACTTAAAGGGCCAGTTCTCCCAAAAATCAACGTTGTGATTTCTTTCCTCTCCCACATGACGTTAAAAAAACACTTATCCTCTTCTCTCAACAGGTAGTTGTCTGGCATTTTACATTTACGCATTTGGCAGACGGTTTTATCCAAAGCGACTTGCATTGCACTATCATATACATTTATAGCTTTTGGTGAAACTAGTAACTTTGTATTAGCACCTATTGTATTATTGCTCTTTTATGACATATCACTTATTGCTTCCTGAACTCTTTGTAAGTCGCTTTGGAAAAATAACGTCTGCAAAATGTAAACGTTAAAGATGTTTAGAGAACTTCGGACGCCTTCGGAGCACAAATGAAGATATTTAGGAGACATACGAGAGATTTCCAGGCCTCCTCGTAGACATGGTGTCAGTTTTTGCCAATGTCCAGAAAAGTACTAAAGACGTGGTTAAATTGGTCCATCCGCACATAGTGGCCCAGTTGAATTTTTTTGAAGCGACGAGAATGCTTTGTGCGAAAAACAAACCAAAATACCGACTTTAATGGATATATTGTCCTCTGTCTTGTCGGTGTATGGCACACATTCAGGAGAGCCCTTTCTTGGACAGGAGTACTTTTCTTCCGCGTTAGAGTGCCAGCATCCAATAGGGGCAAGCACCACGCAGTGTTCGGCGCACAAACCGAAAACACATCCGTCAAAGTGCTCTTGTCCAAGAAGACGACGAAGTAATAGTGCTCTCGTGAACGCATGCCATACACTGACAAGACAGAGGAGAATATATCCTTTAATATCAGTATTTTGGTTGCTTTTTGCACACAAAGGATTCTCGTCGAAATATTAAAAATATTCAACTGAGCCACTGGACCAATTTAATGATGTCTTTAGTACTTTTCTGGTCCCTGGTAAAAACTTACACCATGATGTCTATGAAGCCGCCTGGAAATCTCTCGGATGTCACCTAAATATCTTCATTTGTGAACGTCCGAAGTTCTCCGAACACGTTTAACGTCAAAATCACACAACGTTGATTTTTGGGTTAACTTCCCCTTTAAGGACTTTAATATGTACTGATTACGTTTGGCTGACTTTTTATGTATTTCTTTAAATTATATAATCAACAGGTGTGGATGTCAGTATGAATACTCACCTCAAAGCTGTGAAGATGACCCTAAAAAACAGAGAACCCACCCAGCTGGAGTCGCTCAGTATCCGTGGCAACAACATCCGCTATTTTATCCTGCCCGACAGTCTTCCACTGGACACGCTGCTGGTTGATATCGAACCCAAAGTCAAGTCAAAGAAGAGAGAGGCTGGTGAGTGTTGTTGTGACATGACTAACTTTGATCCAAGATGTCTTCTCTGGCGCTCAATAGATGTTGCCACTCTTTTGAGAAATGTATCTTAATTCTCAATGGCTCCAAATGTATTAGGACTTTTGTAGTTTGAAACTGTTATTTATGCTTTGGATTTTTTTTTTTAAAGTTTATTTTTTATCAGTATAAGCGCTACGATGAAATTTCAAGAACTGATGAATGTTTTGGTCTTTCTTGCAGTGGCTGCACGTGGAAGGGGAAGAGGAGGACGGGGACGAGGCAGAGGAAGAGGTCGCGGCCGGGGTGGGCCGAGGAGATGAATCTCAAGCCACTGTACACTTTTGCTTTTTGTACAGCATTTTTTTTGTTCAGTTCATCCTTTAAGAATATTTTGTGATTCTGATTTGCATTCATTTTGTACATTAAAAATGTTCTTTTGAAAACCGTTTTGTCTGTTATGTTTGGGAATGCTGAACTTTTTGTACCAGTCATAAAAGGCAGAGCTGTTTCTGCAGATGTATCTGGTAATTTTCTAGATTCCTAACAATAAATTGCCAATTCAGATGTCCTGTTGTGTGCTTAAGGGTATTTCTTGTTTTGCTAATTAGTTTTAATTAATATTCTTACAACAACAAAGCCAGACGAGATTACAAATATAAAACATGCCAAGATGAAATTCAAAAGCGGCACAAAAATCAGAACGCTAACGAAATATATCAGATTTGGAACAATACTCAAGTTCTGGTGTTGTGCAAATTTTGGAGGAAGGGACACCAGACCCAGAAATTAGGAGACTTCGTTTCCTTGAGCCGTACTTTTGAAAAGATTTAGAACTGAGACCAAGGCTATTTCTTGTTTGGCGATAGTAGCCATTGGTGAGAATTCAAAACACTGCACTCACAAAAGGCTATTTACAACCCTTAATCTATAAAGGTTTGGGAAAATTGTTAATACATTTATTGGCTTCATTAATCAATAAACCTTTTGTGATTGGTTAAATAATCGTATCAAAGCATTGAAAGTAGCTGCTAAGGAAATAGTGTTTCGATAAAGACCAATGACCTTACTTGATGTTAGCGAATGCAAACGTTTTAATTAATGGCATTACTTTACATATGCCAGCTGTTTATAGCGCTTTACAGATTGTGGGGCTTTTGTTTTGAAATTTGAGACGCAAACAGGAAGTAGTCGCGGGTTGTCGGGTGGCCAGGGCCGTTGAAGGGATAAAGCTTCGGCCGGAAGTGACGCGAAACCCTCCATAAAATTACTATAAATTAGCTACAGCTTACACCTATCCTAAACCTAACAATAATACAACATAAAAATTAACTGTTAAAGTAATTCAAAGTATGCGGTATTGGAGTGCGCATACCCGGTGCAGGTAGCTGTATCCCTTTAATCCCAACCGGCTTGTCATCTCTCCTTTTGTGACTGAACAAGTGTTCTCGGTTCATTCGAGTTTATTGTTTATTTTAATCAGATTATAATGTTTGCACCAAATGCTCTGTTACTGCTGCAGCGTCATTTCTGAATGGTCATTCGTTGGCCGACGTGACGTCACTGGATGTCAGTCAGTACTGGAGCTCTCGGTCTATATTAAAGACATGTGGGGTTGTTTGTTAACGCTTCTTAACATTATTTGAGAGTCATTACAAATGTCGTCCACGGGCTTTTTCATGTATTTAGCCTATGGCAGTAATTTACTGAAAGAGAGACTCCATCTAAACAACCCGTCCGCTGTGTTTCACTGCATCGGCAAAATCAAGGTAAATAAAGCCATTGTTTTACTTTCACAATAACTGCAAAACATACCCATTACAACTACTTTTAGTTTCCACTTATATAAACCTGGTTACTCTTGACTTTTATTATTATACATTTGAGGTAAATATTGGTGAGAAAAACAATGACGGGATATTTACTTTTGATTTCAGAGCAGTAGCAACAACTAAAGTCATTTAAATGTCATTTGTTTGGGTCTCAACGTCAGTTTATTTCTTAATGATAAAACAAAAGCTTTTAAATGATAAATGACTGTAAGCAACGGCGTGGCACACTGGTAATACGTTTTGTCTTTGGATATTTACCATGGTATTCAATTAAATTGCAGTACAATGTAAATGCAATGGTAAATGAATTGTACTGTATGTACAGCACATGTCCATCATTGTCAAGTATGTCTGCAGGACTACAGACTGAATTTCGGGCGTTGGGGGGACACCACAGACTGGACCTGGCACGGTGGAGTGGCCACAATAGAGGAGAGGGACGGAGAGGAGGTGTGGGGGGTCGTGTGGCGCTTAGACAATGAAAACCTGTCCACTTTAGACAAGTGAGATCATCATGACTTTATGGATTTGTTCAAATTTCAGGCATGTATTATAAATCATGCGTTTCAGACAGGAGCAGGTGCATGAGGGCATGTACAGCCCTCTCCAGGTGATGGTGGAAACAGACGAGGGGCCGATGCTCTGCCGGACGTACAAGATGAACAATTTTAGGCCATGTCTACCTTCACCACAGTACAAAAAGGTTCAATTTAACATTCCACCTTTAGACCAAAACATAAACTGGTACATTAACGTGTCACCTATTTGGTCACACCGTGTTCTGGTGCTCGCTTACAACCGTTTGGTTTGGCAACAGTGCTGAAGGTCCAGAGTTCATCTTTCTCATCTGGTTTTGTGCGTAGGTTGTGTGTTTGGGGGCTCAACAGAACAGCCTGCCTCAAAACTACATACAGAAGCTGCTGGCTCAGAAGACAAACGACTACAGCGGCACTTCAGTACTGGATCAGATCACCAGCATGGAGAAATGAGCCGCAACTGATCTTAACCAACTGTACTATGAATTCACACACATCAGAATCAGTGGAGCTTAAAGAAGGTTTATGGGCCGTCTGTACAATTCAAATCTGACACTTATTGTTGTGAATGCCTTTGCAACCACAAAATTTCAACCTCAAGACATTTGAACTTTCAGTCAGTTCTTCATCAAAAACAGTCAACATTAATTAGTTTGAGAATACCACCGTCTGTTTCTTTTCTACAGCTGTTAAGAAACTAAAAGCTACAAACTGAGCACTGTCTTTGGGTAAAAGCAATCATCCTAGGTTTAATTCTACTTTAAGTTCATATTTATTGATTTTATAGCACTTTTCACAATTTACATTTTGGCGAAGCAAGAACCCACTTGAGTCGGTCGTTAAATATAAAAAACATGAATTTGTAATGTTTTGAGATCTGGATTAAACAGAAACACACTCCTTGTTCTTCATTATTATTAGTCTGATAAATCCTGGACCCACTACACTTGAATGTGAATTATGCCACTAAAACACTGCCATTCAGTTTTCATTGTTATATATCAGTTTACTTTATATTTTACCTTAATATTTAAATATTCTGATAAAGGTTCAGATTTAAACTTTTCAAGTACAAAACACAACCATGAAAAAGCATTTTCAAGTTGGGGAAATGAACCAAAATTTCCAAAATAAATCGTTTACCTGGTCAGCAGTCACAGTTCACTGGCTCTGCCAATCTGAGATAGCACACTGTGTTTTAATATAAAACCTTTCAAATATTTAAAGAAGAGGTTGAATGGTTCCATCGTTGCCTTTAGCAGGTGTGTTGAATTTTAACGCGATGTGTGTTCAGTGAATCTGTTGACGTCATCCATTAGCTGAACACAACAGCATCCAAATATACCATCAGGTGTAGGATGATCTCTTGAAAATCTAAATCCTGCTAGCACTAGAAACACAAACATTTAAACAATTTCAAAACAAACACAAAAAGTAATATATAAAGTAATAATAAAAAAACCATTAAAATTATCAAATGCACATAATTTTAAATGATCACTACTCACAACAGCCTCTCTAGTTTATAATGTGGATCCATTTTTATATCAGCGAGCAGTTTTTCTCCCACATCTCCTAGTTTATTCCCAGACAGATCCAGTTTCTTCAGGTGTGATGGGTTTGATTTCAGCGATGCTGCCAGTGCAGAACAACCTTCATCTGTGATCCCTCAACCTTCCGAGATCAAGACACATGTTCACTTATTTAGATTTTTTGTACATCCAGATCACCCAATACTCTCAAAGAGAAATGATTTTACAGTACCACAGTCTCTCCAGTTAACAGTTGGGATTCTCCAGTCCAGCTAAGAGCAGTTCCACAATCTCCAATTTTATTCTTGGCCAGATTCAATTCTGTCAGGTGTGAGGGGTCAGAGATCAAAGGTGAGGCCAGGGCACCACAACCTTTAGCTGTAACACCACAATCCATCAACCTGTAGAGAGATTACAGAGCCGTGCTGATCTACAAACCCACTGAAAACCAAAAAACAACTCGGACGAGTTGGGTGTTATATGAAGATTTCAGTAAAAGCAGCATAAAAGTCATCTGTGACCCTGGACACATTTTTACATCTGAAAGCTGAATAAATAAGCTTTCTTTTGATATATGGTTTGTTAGGACAGGACAATATTTGGCCGAGATCTGGAATCTGAGGGTGCAAAAAATATTAATTGAAATATTAAGAAAATGGCCTTTGAAGTTGTTAATCATTTTGTTTTTTTGGCTTTTACTATAAATGTTCTCGTGCTTCTTAAGACTGGTTTTGTACTCCAGGGTCACATATGTTAAATAAAAACTGCTTATAACTTATTTACAATGTAAGCGACTGTGTTTGAAAATAAACTATTTTTATGTATATTTATCTTTTTATACAATCTTGGAAGAAATTATGTTATTTAATATTTATACAAAAAATATTCTTATCAGAATTTGATGACGCAAAATAATCTGTCAATCGTTCTTATTTGATTAAATTAATTTACTTAAATAACTTTGACTTCTCAATGCCATCACGGTAGTTTGTAATAATATCCTCTTTACTGCGTTGGTAAGAAGACATGATGATGTTTTATTCATGTGACTGAATGAGTGTTTCTTACTGAGCGGATCTGGATTCTTCCACCACAGGCATCAGGTTCTGAAGAACTTCATCTCCTGTGTTCTGTGCTCCAGTAAACTTTTTAAGATTAAAGACATCTCACTTCTTCACTGAGGTCAACAACACAAAAACTAACGCCGACCACTGCGATGAAGTGACTTGCTGTTCTTTATTTCTCCATTTTGCAGAAAATGTTCGACCCCCTTCTCTAGCGAATCATCACCCAGTTCTTTCAGACAGTAAAACAGATTGATGGATTTCTCTGGAGATGGATTCTCTCTGATCGTCTGTTGAATGTACTTCACTGTCGTAAGAACCGCTTCCCGTCTGTGTCAGTAGATTTAGTAAGAGAGTCTGATTAGACTCCAGTGACAAACCCAGAAGAAAACGCAGGAAAAGATCCAGATGTCCATTCTTGCTCTGTAAAGCCTTGTTCACTGCTGCCTGATGCAGGTAAGACAGTGAACGCAGTAACGCACACTTCAATACCTCCCAAAAACCAGAAGACAAACTAATATACAAGCTTTTCGTATTGAAGGAGAGATGAGCGTATAAAGCTACGAGATGTTCCTGGATGCTCAGATGAACAAAGCAGAAAACTTTCCCCTTATACAAGCCAAATTCCTCTCTGCACAATCCTGAGTACACTGATGCTTCTGCTACATCAATGCCACAATCTCTCTGGTCCTCATCATAGAAGATCACAAAGTGACTGTTGATGTTTTATAAACATATTAAATACAAATAAATAGCATTTTGTTAGAAGCAAACACATTTTAAGAAAAAAACCAAACACTATTAAAATTTTCAATACCTAGCATGGTGTTCCTTTATTTTATTCCTGTCCATAACCTTTTATGTATGTTTTACTTATAGTCATTTTTTCTTGTACAGCTGCTTTGTAACAATGAAAATTGTAAAAAGCGCTATATAAATAAAGCTGACATGCAATGTTTTGTGTTTATCTTTTATGGTAATAAAATAATATATTTACCCGGCCTAAATAGAATTGTGCTAATAATAAATGAGTAATTTCTGTATTCAGGGAGTACATAGAGCCACAGACGGATGTAATGTCATCATTTACACCTCTCATCCAGAAATAAAGCAGATGCAACATTATCATTTAGAGACCAGGACTTAAAGGTAAAGGTGTGTATGTACAGGCCAGTCAATGAGCTATTGCAGTTGTTTTTTGCAGACCAAAATAATCATTATTTTCTTTACATGTACATGTTCTGTAGCAGCACATTTGAAGGAAAAGCACTTCTGAGATTGGCAAAAATATATTATAAACACAAATACTCATATCTTTCAACTGTCGCGTACAGGCCTCAATCCTGAGTAGTTTTTCTGAAGCAATTTTAAAAATCTTAGATAACAGAAAACAATCTCATATTCTTTCCGTGGTCGAGATCATTATCCACTGTATTCACTTACATGCAAACAAAATGTCATCCATGGTTTGAGCAAATACTCTGCAGGGAAAATGTTTGGCATCTTGTGTATGTCAAAACAAAACCTATATGTTTCTAAGCATGAAGCAGTTATACTGTCGAGCACCTGATCTCCAGAGAGAATTATGGAAACATTATGTTATCTGGATTTGCATTCGACAGCGTTCAGGTCTGCACAACTGCGTACAGTATGATGCTGCTTTCTTTAGATTTGACACAGCAGGAATATAAATCCACGCAGATCTCAGATGATGGAGTCAACAATTATTCTCAAAGCTTGTCAGATCCTGATGCAGGGATTAGCAGATCACCTTTCTGCCGAAGCGTCTCTTCACTGAAAATATAACCTGCAGGAAAATAAATACATAACATTGCGTATACTTACAATTAAAAAAATGAAGACACTTGAATAGACGTTCAGTTAACTTGATGCACACTCCACACTATATATTCACTTTTGTTTAAAGCATTTAGTCACAACTCAACGATATCTTGTTCTGGACAGACAGATTTATTTTTGCTATTTGGTAATGCGTAGCTCCTGACCTTTCCCATCACAGGTTGTGTGTTAATCTGTGGGATGTTCTGGACACGACCGGTTGACCTCAAACCATTCATCAATACACCTGTGATTGAAGAAGAAGACATGAGTTTCACATCCATGTTTGTGTTTGTTGAATGTGTTATTTAAAGTTTCTCGTACCCTTTATGATAGACGCAGAGACAGGGCAGACGTGCGATCGTGTCCCCCTGAAGCATGTCATCCAGGCATATGGAGCACTCACCACAATCCCGGGACGAAACATCCTCTACAGAAAGATGAAAAAACTTTATATAAAGACAACCCCTATCTTCTGTTGTTCGTTGTTTCATATGTTCAACTCTAGTCCTACTTGTAAACATAGATTTGCATGTATTGGTAGCTTCATAGACATATTATTGAATGCTCTCACTTTAGATAAAAGCGTCCTAGCAGTAAGAGTAGGAAGTCACGTGGGGGCGCTGGAACACAACACGAGCAGGTTTGACCTTCTGTGAACATTGACCAGACATCCCAGTTTATGTGGGACTGTCTCGTTTTCATGAGGTCTTAAAAAACGAATGATCTGTTTGGTGAATTAAGTGCTTTTCACTTTCTGTACGTTCAATGATTTTATGTGGAATGTCAATTTATAGTTTCAGGTTCAAACAGTTTTTGTGTGTTATTAGTATACTTCTTTTGACCCATTTAATCCCCAATTTTTCCCAGACATGAAAATCCAATCCAAATAAATTGTCATTAGTAAGCCTTTGAAATAATCAATAATATTTTGAAAAGTGTGTGAAAAATTGGGTTTTATGGTCGGTCATGATTGTGACTGGTGGGATAAGGCGTATATTAAAATAACATAATTCTGCAGTCATCAAAATAGTTTTATATTGTTATACTCTTTTATATTCTATGGTTATTATTATGCAATATAAAAACTGTTCGGACTATCGAGATTAAATAATACAAAATACAATCAATATATTGTAAGATCATTTCTTTATTCAAACTTCTTTTAACATAAAATGTGTATTTTATTGCTACCAGTATTAAAAGGACTATGCCTTAGTTTAATTATATTGTTATCTTTAGACAAACATTGATAACGACATATTTTAACATATGTCAGGGGCAATTTATTTTCAGTTAAGATACCTCAAACTTTATTTTAGTCTTTAAGCATGGTCTATGAAACCGGGCAAAAAAAGTCTGCAATGATACTAAACTTACTACATAAACTATTTACAATATACTTCAACCCTTTACTGTAAGATTACTCATTTTTTTTAAGGGAAGTCACATGCACTTTGTGTGATATTTATTTTATGGTAGTTGTGTTCTGAATACAGAAGAGACTACAGATGACAGTAATGTAATATTCATCAGCTACACTGACACTTTCCCTCATTTTAAAGAAGTTTACTGTTGAATCATTCGACATCATTACATGAAATGTCTTCTTACCGTTATAATTGAGTCTGGGTTTAGAGAAACACATCAGGAAATGAGCATCTATTTCATCAGAGCACACAAACTTTGTGCACACAGGACAGTGAAATCCTGCAGAAGCAAACAAAATCACATTCATGTTCATGTTTCTTTTTCATAGTTCTGTTGGTCAATACACATCAGACACGAGCACCGTCTCATAAAGTCATTTCATCTGTGAGTTTATCTTACCATGAAGTGTGTTATTCCCGCTTATCTGAAACACATTAGGATGAATAACACCTGATACTGCAATCCTGATTTCCCTGCACGTTTATATGAACATAAAGCTCGACCTTTGACAACATGTGCGTTCATTTGGAATAAAGTCAGATCTTATCTCTATCCTTCTAGATTGGGCAGATTATTCAAAAGGTGATCTGCTTCTTAGTCTTTCTAATTCATCTTGTGTGTTTTCTTTATAATGGATCTTGCAGATTTATAGTACAAAGGAAGTCATCTTTAATCTACCAATGCATTCATCAGTCAATCACTTTCTAGATAAACAGCACACGCCTGATAAATGTTGTGAGTCACCTGTGTGAGTCTGTACTGACAAAACATTAACAGGAAGTGAAAAACAGGTCAGCAGTGAGTAAATGCGGTGGTAACGTCCAGTATCTGCAGACCAACTATAGTTAGTCATTCTGTATAACAGATCCTTGATGAGTGTGTGGGTTAAAGGTCAAAGATCGCGGTCACCCCCTCCAAAAAAAAAACACTGTGCAGAGTGTGTTTACATATACACAAAGAAGAAAAATGTCATTGGAACTGAACTGACTATTGATAAACAAAAACAGCCAAATAGGTCAAAACTCAATAAGGAATCTTATTGATGGAGAGCCTCTTGAACTTTGACCTAAATCATGTATATTATCTCTAATGTCCTTTTGATCTTTTCCGTTGTTTTTAAATTTAATGTGTAGTTTGAATGGTAAAACAATGAAAGTGATGTGTAAATAAGCCACTCATAGATTCATTTCCCTACACCGGCTGTCAAATATCTGTTTGTTGAACAATGGAAGACAGAGGAAGTGTTTTGGCCGTTCTGTTTGGTGATGATTGACAGTGACACAAAACAGACAGATAATACTGTGAGTTACTGAATCTCTCACGGATAGTTCAGACTGTTTCTTATAAAACAAATATAATACATGCCAACGCATTTCTTATTTCTGACGCGACCAGTTAAAATCTCAGCAGCAGCAGGAACTACCGGAACTGTGATCATTAATACAAACAATATAGTGGAAACTCCCAAATGTTGGGAAAAGGTTTTCCTGGTGTATTCTGACTTCCTGATCAAACAGATTTCTTATCAATTTCTTAAGGAAACTTGAATACAATCAATATCGTCTGTTATATGTGTTTGACCCTGAATGTCCTCCAGCCAAACATACGTATTGTTTGATTGTTATTGCCAATCAAAGGTCACAAAAACACTGCAAAAATTGTGACCTTGAAGAACACACAGTCAGACTGCAGACAGTGTCTGGCAGACACGACCTAATGTTTCATTCAGCGCCATGAATATATCAGCTTTACTTCCTCTTCTTTTATTCCTACATCGGGACATCTGTGTGTCAAGTTTCTATAGCAAAACCGCAACAACAACAATCACCACAGAGATCTGCACACAAACACACTTTGTTTGATGCTTTGATCATTCGCAAATTTTGAATAAAGTTGTAACTTCATAACCTGATATGACATTTATTGTACGTACATGCAAACATGAGTTTGTAAACAGTTGAGATGAGATTAGGAAATGTCACATGACATAACAGGTCAATAATTCTTACCTTGATATTAAGGTCAGATCAAATGACCTCACTCGACCTAAATATGATCTTGTTGTGTTTGAGTTTTTCATATTCCATGAGTATTGTTAAATCAGTGTGGTATGTCGGGTCCCGGGATCTTACCGGACAGCAGGTGAGGTGACAGGTGCGCAGGTAAAGATCCGATCAGCAGGGCTCTCTGTCCGTCTGTCTCAGTTCTCCGGCCGCTGCTCGGGATGAATGAATGGGGCGTATCTGATGGATACTGGATGCGTTCACCGATCTGTGCCGCCGGGCTGCCCGCGTAATAGCGCAGAACCGCAGCCCGACCGGATCCGCCGCCGACCGCATCAGAGTAAGACCGGAGCCGGACACCCGCGGCTGGACTGCTCTGTTTGAGTCCCATATGACTTCAGATCAGTCTGGACAAACAGCAATTCAATTCACTCGAAATATTAGGCTATATAATTATAGTTCGAGGTGCCCAAAGTACCGTATCTCAGATTTACCCTCACTTGTCCTACATGCTTCCAGTAGTATGTGTGTAACTAGCTATGACACACACAAGTTAAAGCTTATTGGTGTGTGTGGGGAAAACTGGGATTTACCCTGGTGACGTCACGAGCGCCGACGCGCACAGGTGAGTTTACCTGGAGTCGTTTTTATGTCATTTCGTCCTTTACATTAATACACGATAATAAACGATATTTTTGTTGAAGTCAATGTTATATGCTTTTGTTCTATAAGTAAATCTGATTATGTCACTTTTTATGTTTATAAGCAGCATATGCAATTGTTTTATTATAATGTACGCAACAACAAGTAAAATAAGCATAAAAACATGAAATACACAATACACAATGCAGTTATATGGTTCAAATTTAATCGCTGAATTTGAGGTTTACAGTACATGCTGACTTCGGATTGAATCTTTAATGTTTCTAGACAACAGGCTGTTTAATATTCATCTAAACCCCAGAACAATATTTTCAATGACCACATATTAAAAGATTTTAACATTCTTTTTAATTCTTGGATAAAAGGGTGACTAAGGTATCGTCCACAAATAGCTTTACATACACAAGGGACGAATAAATAAATGAATAAATATTTTAGCTACATAAAACTTACATGGCTGAGCAAAAGTAGAATATTCACAAAGATTGCGTGTTGAACTATCATCACTGAAGACCAAGAAAACAAATGAAATCAAAATAATCCACAACTCCAGCACAGGGTTTACATAACCGAGTTATATAAGTACTTTGAGACAGTCAGGAGGTTTCATCTCAATAACACACGGACGTAACGTCGTCTCTACGCTTCACTTCCCACTGAGCGTGTGCAGAAAGACACTACCGAAGCGCAACATTCACATACTGTAAATCCATCTGTTATCATGTCATGATCAGGATATGTTTTACACTCATCAGGTCACATGACCATAACTAGATCATTCACACATACCATAGACCACCAACAGGGCTGCACAATGATTCAACAACATCCACTGACCCTTCAGAATCTGGCAATGCGCAAAGTTACGGTTAGAACTGAAAAGGGTTTTACAGCCTGATGTCGAAAACAATCTTATTCATTTTCCACAAAGAACGTCTTACAATTGTTTAGAAAACCATCCATGTGCTAGAAACATTGAGCCGAAGAATGTCGTTTTTGGAGTCTCCACAAAGAAGCACGAAGCAATTCAAGAAGCGAATGCTGTGAAAAGGGTTCTTGATCAAGTTGAACGTTTATTTTTTGTAAGAGCATTTGTCTCTTTAAACAGATGATTATTGTGATGATGTTCTACAGTTAACCTCTCAGCTACCAGAACTCAGAACTGACCTCACAACTTGAATTAGTGTAGATTAATACAATCAATAAGAATAAATGAGGACAAAAGATCGATCAAGAGCGCTTTCACTCAACGCAAAACACAACGACGCAATCAGCTTTATCTTCTCATCTGCTTGATTTAATCTACAAAAACGTTGTATGCACTTTGATTTTTGGTTGTTTTTGATTGAACATTCATAATACGAACAACATACAAACACTTTTCTCAAATAAAATGCTTCGTATATGACTTTGCCCCATCAGATCAAGTCAACAAGTCTTGTTTTCTATAATTCCTTTCGCCCCACATTTCTTCTCAATTGAACGGTGGTAAATGGCCAGCGATGCAGACGCAGCTTTAGGAATCGATCACAATTTTTGCTTCATTATATCAGAGTGCCAATCGTTCAGACATTCTAGCACATAACGGGATTAAACATGACGTTACATTGACTTCTGGGAGTCCAGACGCCTTCCGCTAAATTAAACGTGCAACACGATGATGTGATATGACAACGATGTTAAATCACACTTCACTGCATATTAATGCACACTATGTCGTTTCACACACTTTTAATAGAAGTATGCAGTATGCTCCGGATATCACATCAGATGTTGGAATAATGTTAAATGTAATACAGATCAAAGTAACGCGATGCTTTGGGTGAACTCATGAGCAGGTGTACAGATATTAAAGGGGGATCTGATACAGATGTGTGTGTGTGTTTAGGAAGAGAACTGATACAGAGACTGTGAATGCCCAGCGTGTTGTCTCTCTGGTGGACATTATTGCTGGCTCACACCCATCTGCTGGTGGTCCGGCTCTGGTTCTTCCTCCACGTCTGCATGGTACTGATCGAATGCGTCATCATCGATATCTGGAAGACCCAGGAGCTGCGCAAGAGTTTCTCCATCATTTTAAACAGAAAACATCATTTCATTTACAATAAAGTATTGTGATGGTGTCCCGAGATTCCGATATGAATGTACTATGGTACCCCAAGAAATATATATATATCAAATTCACTATAATTATATTGAGTATGAACCAATTATATTTGTTTAAGGTGATAGATTTTGTCATTACAAACGTGTTTGATTTTCTTTCTTCCGCAGGACACAAAAAATATATTTTGAAGAATGATGTCAACTGGACCCCATTCACTTGCATTGGTATTGTGTCCATACAATAGAAGTGACTGGGGTCCAGAGCTCTTCGGCAACCTCTTCTTTTGTGTTCTTCGGAAGAACGAAAATCATAAAGGTGTGAGTAAACAATGACAGAAATTTCATTTTCACTTTAAATCAAGTGTCCTTTCTTACCAGCGCATAAAAACACACTACTTGAATAAAGTTCATTTTTAAAAGGGTACTTCAAATAAAACATGGCGCATGTCTAAATAATCATGGTAAATGTAAGAAATATCACAGTAATAATATGGTACTCTTTGTAAGTGTTTGCTTTTGCTGATTATTTATATTTATTTTTACTGCTGTGTAAAGTGATGTTACAGATCCATCGACTCATTCACAACCTCACATCTGCTGCTTCATAAACACTTGTGTGTGTGTGTGAGCGTGAGAGAGAGAGAGAGAGAGAGAGAGAGAGAGGAACATACAGGTCTGAAGGATCTGAAGACTTTGTCGAGCACCTCCAGCAGTGTTTTTTTCCCACAGGAGGAGATGTAGTCCTGCGCCAGCTGCAGAAACGGCAGACAGTCTTCACTCTCACTCCACACGTGCTGAACACACAAACATAGGATTTGTATACACACCTCATACCTACAGCCGCTTCACTGTTCACAAGTTTCATCTAAAGATTCAACATCAAAGTGTTTGTAAAATTGCCATCAGCACAAACCCTGTGAGACAACAACAGTCAGATATTAAGACCAACGATATAAAAAGAAAGACGCTGATATTTTCTGAGTTGATTTGATCTGTAGTAAAACTCAAAGTTTCTAAAGTGAAAGTTGAGCTTGCAGCAGAGAATCTGGGACAGAGAGACTCTTTGTCCTGTTATATTTATCCCAGCGAGAGGGACCGTCGTTCAGCAGATGCTCCAAATAATCCTCTCCTCCAACACCTATTCGAGACACATGTGTCATGAGAGGATCGAACTCAATAAACTACATGTTATTAACAGTTGGTGCGTGTAAATGTTGTTTGGTTATTGGGTGCCATTTTAGTGTATAAAAACACAGAACATAAAATACATTAAACATATACACACTTTATAGCAATAAGGTCTCCATTTTATATTACAACACACCAAAGGTTTAAATCAAATCATTCCTTTATGTCACAGCGTTCTTCTCAGACCTTTTGGATTCCCCTGTTCTTATCTCATAAATAAAATCTCTCTCGGTTTGCTGTGAACCCGGTATTGAGCAGTCGGAACATCTGAATCTGTGAATATTTTCACGAGTGTTTCTTTGGGGGTCTGGTGTGCGGGGTGATGTGGTGGATACTTGGATCAGGGTTAAATGGGCGGAGCGACACTTGTGTGGTTCATTCACATCTGTAAAACAGAAGGCCAAACAGACATGCGCAAATCTGCTCTCCTTCATAATAAACAGCCGTTTCCACATCAGTCTCCGAACAGACACTGTGTCCGTGTTTTCTGTGATATAATAATTCACATAACATGGGATACATACAACAGTATACTGACCCATACGTCTCCAAACAGGCGGCCATATGCATCTGCTTATGAACTAGATACAGAAAAAAAACTGGACACCACAACATCCATCTGAGCATGTGTTGCAGAAATGCTGCAGTCAGACATCGAGAATAAGTGACATCATCTGCTTTAAGATACAAAACAACAGCCCTAGCATAAAAGTGCTACTACAGTACAATGACAGTGTACTATAGTGTGTGCGTGTGTGTGTATATATATATAATTTAAAATATAAATTACACACACACACACAAACAGTTCCCCCTCCCCCAAGCACATCTTTCTCGATTATGTCATACTTACAAAATTCTCGGTTCCCCCGGTAAGATTGTCCGGGCAGAGCACGTAGAAGGATATACCGGGCTCGGCGTAGAAGTCCAGGCGTCTCTCGTCCACATCCTCGGCGAAGATCAGGTCGAACGGGTTTCCCGAGCACCATTTCTCCGCGGTGTCCACGAGCTGCTTAAACTCCATCCTTCCCGACGGATGCAGCGCACCTGCGCGCGCTGATGATGCTGCTGCTGCTGCTGCTGCTGCTGTTCCTTATGCTGAGCACTAGCGCTGCGTCGTCATGGTGATACCTGATGAATATCGTTCTGATGCGATATCACTGTCTCATGCTTTGAGCCTCTGTGTACTGGACCTGAAGGACAGCACTCGGTTCGACGCTCTTGTGCGGAGAACAACGCCTGTCCTCTAGCAGGATGACGTCACATGACAACACACGCGCGCCCAGCGTCGTCAATGGGGACCGTCTCTAAAGTGACGCGCGCGTTTCCGTAGGTACAAAGACAAATCTAACGTGATATTTTGATAGAGCAATATGAGGATAACAGTGTGGATCGGAGTTGAAAACTTTGGAGCTGAATATGAAAGAAACCTTTAAAGATGGTTGTCTATTATGTAGTGTGTTTTACTCCGCTAGATGGCGCCGTCAGACTTTAAGACATCAGTTTTTAATTGTGTATCCGGTGTAAATGATAAAGATGCTTGACTGACGTGCATTGACACAGACAAAATGTGGTTATAAGGATACACTGTCATTCAAAGTTTAGTATCACTTCTTTTTTTTATAATATACTTTTAGAATAATATCAATCTCATCATAACTGCTTTAACACATATTTGGAAATGATCTATGCAGCCATCCATCCATATCGCTGGTTGTAGTGTTGCCCGTAGACTTCTCTGGCTGTCGTCTCGCCCTTTCATGGATATGGATCCGATCCAGCTCGTCTGACAGATCTCAAACACAGAGAGAATATTAGAGTTGTATTCAGTTATGCTATCATTGCAAAATATAAAGGATCGTATTTAATATAGACATCAGGCCGTCAGACAAACACGAGGGAAGAAATGTTCGATGGAACGGAGTCCTTCATTGATACATTTATAAATAATAGTACTGTATAGTCTGTAGACGTCACTGTGTGTTTTGTTCTAATCGTTGTTTTCTTTACCGTGAAGAAACTTCAACACTTTCCCACGTGGAAAGAGTCCTCCATTTCTCCAAAAGTCGCAAATCTATTGATATGAATTGAAGTGAAATATGAATTAAAAAATGTTAAAAAAGAAGATCATGTTATCTAAAATGGTTTTGTGCCCAAATTAATTAAGATGTGGGTCCTTCTTTCACGGTAACATTATTTGTCAAGGCTAAATGGACAAATATTAGTCACTGTTACTAAGCTATACTCCCAAAACTCTGAGACCGGTGAATTGCTGTAGAAATGAGTCATGTCACGAACCTTCTTTCAGTGACTTGGGGATCAACCTGAAACATGATGGAGCATTAAGGATTTCCTGACATAAAATACGTTTTTGTGGGATAAGAGTTGCATAAATCCTATTTGACGTCCGCATTTACATCTGCAAGACATCTACAATACATCGTTTTCTCATCTGCAATAGGTCTCGGAGATGTCTGCTGTCAGACCTCATATAGACATCTATATGATGTGTATGATTTAGAATGGATGTAAAGCTGCTCCTTCTAAGATGTTTTTACGTAGCAGATGTATGACACACTTTCATAGATATGTATTGCAGATGAGCAAACTGTCTTGCAGCTGTAAATGCGTCGAATAGACGTTAACCAGATGGATTGTGCAATCTGGGAAATATCTAACGACAAGGTTGTGAATTACAACCAACTGCTCACTCCGTCCCGAAACACTACGACGGCTGACAGAACATGGCGAATTACATGCAGGGTGACCCGCGGTGTATGTAGATAGAAATAGCTCATTCTAATGTAATAAAAACATAACGCTTTATTGTGTGAGCTCTTTATACACATCTGAAGACATACCTATGTATATTATATTTCATTTCTATAAATAGAACATCCCAAAAATTACACAGTGGACCTTTAAGTTTGCCAGCAGCAAGATGACGTCACCTGACAACACCGTCATTAGGGACCGTCTCTAAAGAGACACTCGAGTCTCCAATCTCATTTCATATTTCAATAACCATGATAGTAGGCATAAACAGATCTTAATGATATAAGTACGTGTAGACTCGTTTCACATGAAAGAAACGCTCAGCGCTATGCGTCTTTATCGTCCATGTGTCTTATTTCACTAGATCAGACTTCTGTTTGCCCTTTTAAAGCGTATATTTAAAAGATCTTTATTTTTGCTTCTGGACAACGCGCGGATGTGAACGTTTCAATAAAACTTAATTCTGTGCGTTAATACAGACAAAATGGGGGTATGTGCTTTAAAGGGATAGTTCAACCAAAAATGAAATTCTGTCACAATTTTACTCATAGCTGCTGTTGTGCTGTTTCCGATGAACACAAAGATGTCCTGGAGCATCATTAAATACCATAGTAGGAAAAACATAAATGAGGGAATACGTTGTTAAATGGTTGATTTTTCCAAATATCTTTCTTTGTGCTCATCAGAACAAAGACATTCAAACAGGTTGGGAACCATTTTCGGGAGAACTGTCCCTTTAAGGAGGATAGGCTAGGCTAGGCTATCTTTCAAAAGTTTCGGGAAACTTACTTTATTAACATTGTTCCCAAATTGTACAACAATGATAAACTCATTAAAACTATGAGATAACACAAATGCAACCATGGGAATGGAGTCCTAATACTGTGTGTGTGTGTGTGTGAACTGCAGTGACCCTGTTTCATGATGAGGAGGGGGCGGGGCGTGCAGCAGCTGCAGACTCCAACAGCTCGAGCGGCTTCACATTCTCGTCTGCGCTGCTGTGTTGTGTCGGATCTGAGTCTCTATCGGATCAAATGTTTTCGGACTGTGACATTTCGCGTTGTAATGGAGGTTTTATGGTGAAGTGACCCGCGCATCTGTATTTGGACGGATCGTCGGAGCTCCGTTATCCCGGAGAAACGCGCTTTGTTCGGTCCATAATAAACCCCGAAAACCTTTTGGGAAAATCACGATGAACAACACAGAGAAAGAGAACAAATCTGACGAAGAGTCTATAGAAGAAGAAGAAGAAGAGGTTGACCCGAGGATTCAGGTAAAACACATTTAAAGTCATATTTATATACAGATGATCTTTCTTGTTATTTACTTTACACTGATGTGTGCAGCTTGAATATTGTAACTGTAAGATACTTTAACATTCCCGAGTACAGGTCTGAAGTGGAACTAATATTGAACTTTGAATTGAATAACATATTACTGTATCATTCATATTGTTGTGATTGATCAGACTGAAGGTTGTTCAGAAGACACACAGTGACATCTGTTGTTTAGAGTTTTGTTACATTCTGTTACATTGAGGAAACGCGTTTACATTCAGATGACGTAACGTGCTTACTGACATAATTATGTTATAAATAGTTTCCTCTTTTTTAAGTTTATACACAAAAGAGGGCAAAGACAGGGAAGTTGGCTTTTATATGATACACCAGGTTCCATTAAGAACGAGACACATGAGAACTCTATAAAGTTCAATGGCTTTTTAAGGACAGTGTTTACACACTTAATGCAGAATCTGCATTACATCAAATTGAAAGAAAGCTAACACATATCACCATTTTCCCATAAAAATATACTATTTAAATAAGTATCCAGACACTTTCCAAATTACCGGACCATGTTCAGAGATGAATGAACTGCACCTGTAGGCTTTCCGTGAAATGGTCAAGAAATCATTTTGACACCAGCCGTTTTGTTAAACTCTTTCGATCAGGGACGGCTCGTGGGGTTGTGGGGCCCTATGCGTGACCGTGAAAATCGGCCCCACTGGTATTAAAGTAAAAAAGACAAAATATATATTTAAGTGTAGAAATGTTTATTAAGTGCAACATATTCAACACTATTTACATTTAGTCATTTAGCAGATGCTTTTATCCAAAGCGACTTACAGATGAGGAAAACAATGGAAGCAATTGGGACAACACAAGGACAACAAAAAGAATACGTGCAATCAAAAACGGGTCTCATACAGCACAGTATACAGAGCTAAGTTGGCTCTTTCTCTAACCACTGAGCTACAGGAAAGCTACAAAACAACAGCTTGAAACATCTGTCAGCATGTAGTTAACATGGGAAGAAAAAACAAACACAAGCTTAATTTCAGTGTTGGGTAACTTGAATAACATGATCCAGATGTTCAAATGCTGAAGATCTAACAGGATTCTTGGCTTAATGTGTCTCACTTTATCTCATCAACAGGGTGAACTGGAGAAACTGAATCAGTCCACTGATAACATCAACCGCTGGGAGACCGAACTAGAGGTACTCGCATGCTTTCTTCATGATGTCAGAGATTTAGCAGGAATTCCTAAGTGGGAAAACTCAGATAGCCCCTCCACCCGCTCTTCCCCGACCAATAGGAAGTGTCTTCCACGGGACTGAAATCCTTCACGTCTGTTGAGTAGGCAGAGGAAATCACTCCTGTCGGATTTCCTGTTCTGATAAGCACGAGTTCACCGAGATAAAAGTCTCAGGACGCAACATTTGTGTAATATATATTGTGTCATATTTATTTTATACAAATATTGAAAACAGGTCTTCCGATTATTGTGAAACATTTTACAAACCAACTTAACAAATGTTGTGTAAACACGATGTCATATTTTTGAGCGAGTATTACATAACGCTCACCAGCTCTTCTCAGTATTTTGACTCTATTTTGCCTGTGATTCACCGCCGTGAAGCCGGATGTGTCCTGATGGAGGAAGTTTGAATCCTTCTGACGTCTCTTTTGTCATTGAGCTCCAGTGTGGAAGGATGTAAATGTCAATGTTTGTGACCAAACCCATCAAATGACAGATTCGTCACTCACGGCCCTCGCGCTCATTTTATACAACAAACGTGCTTCTGATTCTTTCTTAATTGTGTTAAAGTTAAATTGAGTTTATTCACAGACTGAGACAGAAGGCATTGAGATACACACCGCCTGGACATCAAGAGACTTTCTCACTATTCCCAGAACAAAAGAGAGCAGACAGATTTGATTAAAGGCCTGTACTGTAATTCACTCCTAAAGCACCTGAGTCGACACAAAATACAAAAACATTCAAAGGTCATTGACTTCTATTCAGTAGTTCATGCAACTTACCCACAATTCATCTGCTCACTATAATGCTCAACTATGTTGCCAAGTTTCCAAGATTTTCTTTAGCTCACTTCACCCTTAAATTCAGATTTATTCTTTGAGTTTAATACAGTTTTATATTTTACCATCTTTAAAGGGATAGATCACCCAAAAATGAAAATTTCATGTCATTTCATACCTGTATTATTTGATGAACACAAAGAAAGATATTTGGAAGAAAGTTGGACATTTTCAGTGCTGGGACATCATAGTTTCCTACTATGGTAGTGGATGATGACCTGGAAATTGCTAACATTCTTACAAATATCATTTTACAGGTGAAGGGTGAGTGAATTATGACAGATTTTTCATTTTTGGATTAAATGTCCCTTTAATCTTTACAGTAAAATTAAACAATATTTGTTCACTTTTTAATCACTAGTAAGGACTGTGTCTTAACAACTAGTCTCACTGACTAGCAGTTAGTTATGACTAATAATTCTTACTTTTTAGATTTAATCAGACCAATCTACCTTAAGACTAGTCTTAACACCATGTCTACACCGGACACGACAGGCGCAATGCGACATGACAACCTTCTTGTTCTTAATGGGTTTGTCATGCCGCGCCGCATCCAGTGTGGACAAAAGTTTGAATTATAATGGGTTCTAATGTGTTTCTAAAGGGTTTTGTCGTGTCGCATCGTGCCGGTCGTGTCCAGTGTAGAACCGGTGTAAGCAGTTTATGCAACCGGCCCTTGGTCTCCGTTGTCTAATCTGACCATCTCTTACGAAGATGAAGCTGGGTGTTTATTACAGTACAGTACTAGCGTAGTAATTGGAGAGAAAAATACCTCAAATGTGACTGTACTTTTTTTCTCTTCCTTCAATTCAGGACTCAAGGCAGAAGTTCCGGGCGGTTCTGGTGGAGGCGACCGTCAAGCTCGACGAGCAGGTGAAGAAGATCGGTAAAGCTGTCGAAGACTCAAAACCGTACTGGGAGGCCAGACGGGCGGCCCGACAGGTGGGTAACTCTTCATACCCAGAGTTCTGCAAAGATAACGTCTTCAAAACATTCACAAATTACAGCTTTAAGACTCAACAGACTCTGGTTTAGTCTTGAGATTCACTGTCAAATAGTTTGGAATTTAAGAAAAACCTTTAGGAAACAGAGATACAGACAGAGTTATGTGATGATGGTTCGGCTGTTGCTATGGAGGCTGTTGCCATGCTGAACACCAGGAAACAGGTGATGATACAGGGGTTCAGTGGTTATACAGAAAACAATTTAACAGGTTCCCCAAGCGATGCCATAGAAGAACCATTTCTGATTTCCCAAAGAACCTTTAAGGTAAAAGTTCTTTAAAAAATCACACAGTCTTTGTGTGGATGTTCAAGGTTTTTTGTGAAAACACAGAGCTTGACAATGAACCTTTATTTTTAGAAGTGTGTTGCGGTGTCGGGCTGTTCCAGTCGACACAAATAGAACGATGTCTGAAAGCAGCCCAGTAATTCAGATGAGCGTAGGGATGGCTTTAAATAAAGTTGTCTCTGCAAATGAAGGTGTGATAAAAGAGAGAACTTTACCATTCTATTCATTTACAGAACAGAACTAAACATTTCTTTCAGAGGAAACTTGACTTCATGTTTGTGTGCCAAGAGAAACCCTTGAAACTACATACTCTAAAGATACCCTAACAACCACCTACCAGCAGCCAAACACCCTAGCAACGTGCTAAAATCACTCTTAATTACATGGCAACCACACACGACTACACCTTTCCTTAGTTATTTTAGCGTTCTATGAATGTCAATTATTAATGTTTTTTTTAACCTTCAGCTGTGTATAAATAGGAATGTGTGTGCTGTTCCTTTCAAATTTCAAACCTATTGTCATCTTGTGACAGCGGTAAATTCACACAGTCATTAAAGAGCCGTTTATATATCGTTTTGAAAAGTGTGTCACCATTAATGTTTCTCAAGGTGTTGGAGCTTTTGGGCTTGTATGTGAATCAGTGTCAGGAAAACACAGTTTAACAAGATTCAAGTGGGTTATGATTTAATGTAGCTACACTACACGCTAGGAACAGAACAGACGTGCGGCTGTTGAAGGTGAGCAAAGAGCAACGTGACAGATGACTAGATCAAATCTAGTCAGTGTTAAACAAATCTGTTGTTAGGAGTTAGCAGTGTGTTACTGTGCAAGATGACTATTCTGTCATATAGACAGGCACACGGACACACACACACACACAGATAAATACAGACCAACATACACACACAGAGACACAGATAGAGGCACGCGCTGTACACTGTACAAACGGTATATTTTATCCCAAACCCCTAAACCTAAAGATCGTAGAAAACTTTTTGCATTTTGCGTTCTGTACAATTTATAAGCTTTTGTGCCTGTGCCTCAATTTTGGTCCTCACAGTTACACGGGTCCCCATGAGTTGGTGTGCATTCAGTTTAGGTCCCCACTAACATATAAAAACCAAGTCCACACACACACAGACAGAGACACACACAGACACACACACACACACACACACACACACACACACACACACACACACAGACAGAGACACACACACACACACACACACACACATACACACAGACAGAGACAAACACACACACAGACAGAGACACACACACACACACACACACACACACACACACACACACACACACACACACACACACACACACACACACACACACACACAGACAGAGACACACACACACACACAGACAGACACACACACACACACACACACGCAGACAGAGACAAACACACACACACGCAGACAGAGACACACACACACACACACACACAGACACACACACACACGCAGACAGAGACACACACACACACAGACAGAGACACACACACACACACACACACACACAGACAGAGACACACACACACACACACACACACACACACACACACACACACACACACAGACAGAGACACACACACACACACACACACACACACACACACACACACACACACAGACAGAGACAAACACACACACACACACACACACGCACACACACACACACACACACACACACACACACACACACAGACAGAGACACACACACACACACACACACACACACACACAGACAGACAGACAGAGACAAACACAAACACACACAGACAGAGACACACACACACACACACACACACAGACAGAGACAAACACACACACACACACACACAGACAGAGAGACACACACACACACACACACACACACACAGACAGAGACACACACACACACACACACACACACACACAGAAAGAGACACAAACACACAGAAAGAAACACAGACAAAGACATACACATGCACACACAAATACAAACAGACACAGATAAACACACACACACTTATGTGATTAAATGAACATTAATTAAACTTACTGTGGATTATATCACTCTCTCTTTGTGTGTGTGTGTGTGTGTGTGTGTGTTTAAAATCGTACTGTGTAGATTGTCTCTCTGTTGTGCTAGTTGGTCCATAATTGTGTGTGTGTGTGTAATCAAATGCTGGTGGTCTCATGTGACTGTCCCGTCTTCCCTCCTGAAGATCGTCACGAGCTGTCTGTCTGTCTGTCAGCGTTGTAGGTGATACAGCTGGGCAGACTGGACGGTACCAGCTGTCTTACAAAGCGAGAGCGCCAACACCCTCTTTTCATCCAATCACAGCACGTCGCACAGTGACACCACTCCAGTTAATATCATTGCTGTCTATGAGAAACAAATGAGATGTTTGAGCTGGATAGAGAGTCAGACAGGGAAAATCTGTCTGTCTTTGTCCTCAGCATGTTTGTGTTAGCGTGCGTCTCTCACCTCACTCAGGGTCTCGTGCTGTGACATCTGTTCTGTCCTTCACGTGAGTCATTAAATGACAACCTCGACACGTGACAGCTGATCTCACCTCAGCGTGTGTGTTCCTGTTAACACAACACACAACACCATATCACTCAGAGGTCCCACCAACTGTAGTTGAAACAAAAGTATATATGACATCAATTATACAATGAAACAGAGAGAGAGAGAGAGAGAGCTGTAAAGAAAGCCCCGACCGGTTTACTCTCCGCTCAGACTGTTAAGGCCGTTGCACATTGAGTCAGAAATTTGCAAATAGGACCTCACGTCTCAATCACACTTCCACACTGAAAACATCCGGACTGGGTTCGATTTTCTGCGTTTTTCGCATCCGTAGCAATTTTGACAATTCAGAGACACCGTACGAACACGCGACAAATACGCATATTAAAACTTCACATGTACTGTGAAAACCTTTAGACTGAAGTTAATCTGTGTCTCTCAAATCAGAAAATAGATAAAAACACCAGAAAGTAGTCTACAAACACATTTCTCTCTGAAGCTACGACTACTACACATTTCAGTCCTTGAAGAATTTCTGTTTCTGTGTCAGCCACAAAAGCATAGAGTTCCAGGACATGAGGGATGAAAAGTTTATTTTGGTTGATCTAAACACAATCCTCCCAGGACAGGAAAGTTTCCACTGAAGGGAGTTCAGTTGAGTTATTGTGCTGTTCGAGACGCCCGCAGGTTTCCTGAACTTCTGAACAGTTGAAAAAGTGATTCAGTATTTTCAGAGGGTCACAGAGAGTTTAAGATGCTGTGCGTTTAGGTGATTCTGAGGTCATTAAATGTTTATTAACCAGGATTCTTCCGTTCTCAGCTAAGGCTTCTTATGAAAAATCCATACGCATGACATCTGCATCACGTCTGCGCAGCTGCAGGAGAGAAATAGGTCAGAAAATCAGAGATGCCTGGGCTGTGTGTATAGACCGTTTCGGGCCTCAGTTAACTTCCGGTCTGTGTTTGGCTAGTGTCTTATAATGTAACTATTTATATTTGATATAATTTCTATTAATATCAATTTAAATTATTATTGTATTGTATTGAATAAAATTTTGTTGTAGGTATATTTGATTAAATTAACAATTTGTTGAATGGGATCGCATTTAAAGAATGCACTGACATCTAGCGGTTGAGATTGGTATCGCAGTCTAAATTAAAAATATTGGAGAGACAAGTTTAGCCAAGTAACACTTCTTCTCGGTTTCTTTTGCTTGTTATCATAAATAATCTACATAGCGCTCTATTGTTTGTGAATGTGTACTGGAAGTAAAGGGCAGTCCACGAACGCGAATGTTTGCTTTTGTTGTGGAAAAACATTGAAAAATGTATGACCAAAAGTGAACAGTTCTCAGGATGAAAAACAAACTAAATCCTAAATGCATGCTGAATGCTTATTTAAAATAAAACAATGCTGAAAAGTTTGGTTTAGCTGTGCTGGTTAAAGATAGAGAAGATAAATACAATAGTATAAAACAATAGAAGTCTGTGGCAAGTCCTCACCAAGATACATAAAGCAACAAAATGTACAAACAATAAAACGAAACATATTAACATGTAAAAAATTCACCCGTTTTATTTTTGCCAGTCAAAATACAGCGATGGGTCTGTGTTAGTAACTTTACTACTTTCAGTTTATACAGGAAATAATCTCTCTAGTGTAAGTGTGCACTACAGCACCCTCATTGTGAATTGGTCTGTGAGTGGGTTGTACTGGGTCTGGATGAGTTATGTTAGTACAGGGACGGCTTTGTGTTCATCATTTCAAGACTCTCCACAGTACTGACACTGTGGCTCTTTCCTGAAATGTGAACAGGTCATTGTACAACAGTGCCGTCATACATCAGTATTTCTAGTGTAGGTAGCTGCACTTCTGGGCTTGTGGTGCGTATGATGAACACTTATCATTTTCTAAAGCTTAGTAAGCACACCGACATGACATCACAGAACTGAGACGGCAGCGGGATAAACGCAGCTAGTGTTTGATACATGTATTGTTTGAATAGACAGGAAGGCCGGTAGTTTTGGGCAGGACATGACCTTAAGATTGATGCTTTAAAACTCTGGAAAGCAAAACCAAAATAAACTGCTGTTCATGTTACATTGACCAAATCACAGGCGCCTGCGACGACTTTAAACAAACCACAGACTGCACAGATACATACATGCTGAGAAAGAGAGAACCTCCTGAATAAATCTAATATCATTAATAGAAATTGTTATGAAATGTACATTGGATTGACAAGGTGTGATGAATCTAGATAAGATGTCAGAAGTTCTTCACGTATGTTCCTGTTGTTTTGGTTGAACATGCACATACCTGCATACGCTGTTGTGAAGAATGTGTGACGCTCGCTCACGGCTGTTTCTGCATCGTCTCGAGCAGCGGTGAGAAAAATGATTTACACCGAGGTGCAGAAATACATTTGCCATTTAAGAAAATATAATGTATCTGTATATGTGTTGCTTTTCTCATAGACACCAGCCAAAAACAAATTAAGAAAATATTCATGACGCAGAAAAATGCAAGATATATTTACTTTGAACAAGTTATTATAAAAAACAAGAGTTATTATAGTTTATAAAATTTGCTTCTATTTTTAGATTTCTATTTTTTTGGGGAGTTTTGACAAGTGTTTGCTTTGGTCATTTGATAATTTATTAGTTTATTTTGCTATATAATATAAATATTATATTGTTTTTTATTATAATTTTAGGGCTTTAAACTTATTTCCGTTGATTATTTTTCCATTAGTCGAGTTTTCCCAATCATTTTTAGGAAACTAAAATAACCTTGAAAACAAGTATTTTCATAATAACAAGATATACTTTTCATAAGGGGTTTAGATACAAAAGTGCTGATTAAAGGGATAGTTAATCCCCCCAAATATTAGAGAATTAGTTGATCACTTTCACCCCCTCATGTCATATCAAACCCGGTTCAGTTTTCGTCTACTGCAGAACACAAAGGAAGATATTTTAAAGGCGGGGTGTCTGATTTCTCGTAGCCGGTGTTGATGTTAAAATCACCAAAACAAACACACCCCACCACATCTTTCTGCTTACTGCTGATTGGCTACAAGGTTGTTTTGGGTCTTGGCTCGCTTTGTCTAAAGAAGCGTCATTTGGAAATCGGACACCCCGCCTTTAAGGTACGTTGATAACCAAACAACATTGAACCCCATTGACTTCTAACATATGAACACAAAACCACACATTTATCAAGATCTCTTCCTTTAAATGACAGAATGTTTATTTTAGGCTGAACTGTCCATTTAAGAAAATGACTCGTAGCTTCAAGTTCACACTAAACAAATTCAACTCTGATATCAAATGGACTCCAAATGTTTTGTAGGCTCAGTTAGAGGCACAGAGAGCGACGCAGGACTACCAGCGGGCGATCGAGATCCTGCGGGCAGCGAAGGAAACCATCGCGCTGGCGGAAGAACGTTTACTGGAGGAGGACAGCAGACAGTTCGATTCGGCCTGGCAAGAGATGCTCAACCACGCCACACAGAGGGTCAGTTAAATGCTCTCTGGATATACATACTGTATGTTTGACCTTACCTAGTGTAAGACTAATGAATCATTTTACAGACTTCAGCACAGTTAAGAGGATTTTGCTTTGTGTCACAAATAACTTTGGCTAAATGGTAAATGGTGCGTTTCACAAGAGTCGTCATGTGTGTCACGCATTTTTGCTTAACCTCTCTGATTGGCTCTCGCAGGTGATGGAGGCGGAGCACAGTAGGACACGCAGCGAGATCGAGCACCGAGAAACTGCGGCCAAATACAACGCCGCCATCAACCACATGAGACAGCAGGAGAAGAAACTCAAACGCTCCATCAACAAGTCCAGGTCAGAGGACATCAAACCACACCAGACATCACCTAACAGACTGAGAAAATAACTTTTCAGAGGGTTCTCATGAACATCAACAAGCCATAGGAAAGATGTCAACGAGAGACATTATATGAAAAGTCTCATCTGTGTCTCAGATATTTCTCTTGAGAACAAGAGTCAGAAATGACACAAATGTGTCTGTCATTAGAGTTTGACAAGAGATGTCAACAATGTGTCAGACTGAGCTCAGATTTCTGCAATCAAGTCAATATTATAGAAGATCTCAATATGAACTCAAACATTTACTCAAATCCAGATTATTTGACCTCTACAATCTACATTAATGTACACCTCTATGCTCTTCATGGGTTTCATTCTCTCATTTTTATTTCTCCTGTAAGCACATTTAGGAGAAACATCTGAGACTGAGACTATTCTTAAACGAAACACAAGTGAGAACTCTGTAGTATTTCAAACATGAACGGTGTCCGGGAATGAGAAAACCCAGAAGTGTTTTAGTTTAGAGTCGAGTTGTTTCTGCCCCACCCCGGGCCTCAGCTCTGCACCGCTGGAGCTCATTTCAGCATCTGTAATGTGTTCCAGATGTGCTTCTGCTGCTGGAATGTGCCCGTCCTCTAACTGACCAATGTTATTTCACAAGAGCTCTGCTGTTGCCATGGAGACGCTGAGCCACTGTTTCAACATCTCTCTCTCTCTCTCTCTCTCTCTCTCTCTCTCCCCCTCTCCCTCTGCAGGCCATACTTTGAATTGAAGGCCAAGTATTACCTACAGCTCGAGGTACACCAGTTTTATTTTGTACTCCGGTCAATTAATAAAACCAATAAATACATTTTTATTTATATTTCATCAAAAGGTAACGAAAGGAAAAAACTTGCATTTTCTTTGCTGTTCTTCACTTCTCCTTCAGACACTGAAACGGCGAGTTGATGAACATCAGGCAAAACTGACCCAAGCTAAAGCCGCGTACCGGACCGCCCTTAACAATCTGGAGACCATCTCGAACGAGATCCACGCACGCAGACGACACTCCGGTATGGGACCCAGAGGCCGAGGCGTCGGGGCAGAAGATGACGGAGCCAATACTGATGACATCAGCAACTTTAAAATGGAGTCTGATGGCTTGTCTAGTGAGTGGTTTCTTTATTATTCAGTTTCTCAGGCTTCACACGTGCCTGTTTGGATCAGAGAGGTTGAGGTGTGTTTTGTGCTGCAGTGATCTCCGTGAACATGGAGGAGGAGAGCTGTACTGATAACACATCAGAGGACGACCCAGAAACACAATCCACCTGCAGTCTGACCTCCACATCTGCACCTGTAGACCTGCGCTGCTCGTACTCCTCATCATCTGCTCCCTATCTCCACTCCTCGCCTCCATCTCGATCGGTCTGTCTGGATCAGCTCCAGCTGCCAGGCTCGGGGTCTCTGGAGGGTCTTGAGCAGGTGTTACCGGTGCTGGGACCTCGCAGTGAGTGCAGTGGGGCGTCATCGCCGGACTGTGAACAAGAGAGAGGTGAGAGATCATCTTTAAATGACACACCTACAAAAATAAGCATATCTCAGGTTAGATTCTGAAAATCACTACATTACAAAAATGAAAAAAGAAGAAACTCCAGTATTCTGTTTTGACAGGTGAGAGGGCGGATGGCGCTGAAGGTAAACCTGAAAAGACAAACAGCATCATCATTCAGAAGAGTTCACAGCTGGAGAGTCTGAGCAGATTATCACTTCAAACCACAGAGGATGAGACGGACGGACCCTCGTTCACTTGCTCCTAAACAGTGTTTAAATCTGATATGTTCAGCAAGACGTTACGTGTCAAAGCTCACCTGATGTATGTGAAAGTATTATCATCTCAGTATTACAAACACCGTCTCATCTCACATCAGACCGAACCCATGAAACATTGCTATGACATGCAGACTATTTTTAAGGCAAGTTTAAGTCGGTAGGTCATTTGTTAAAGGGGTCATACGACACAAAAAAATGACACTGAATATTATCGTTTGTTTTAGATGTAATGCATCTAAAAAAATTTGTATACACCATTTAAGGAATGTAAACGCTTAAATTTGAGCCAATGTACGTGTCTTATACATGCATGGGCAACTTATAGCACCAAAGACACAGAAAACGCGTCATGTGACCCCTTTAACACCCAACTGATGAGAGAGAAATGATCCTGGCAGAAATCTGCATTTGTATTTCACTCATTTTGTTGTGTTCAGCCAGTGTTTCTCTACCGTCTCAGATTTATCTTATAGTTTCACACTCCACAGATAAAGAGGGACTTGTGTAAAGTTATATATTTATACACATTGTTCGTCCTGTTATAATGATGTTAGATGTGTTTTTACAGCACAACGTTCTTATTTGTGTAATAAACAGATGTTCGAGGTGCTTAAAAAATGCGTTTAATTCCAAAATAAAATTTTGATCACGTATAAGCGCGCAAATAATCATCGAAGACGAGAGAATAGGGAGCGGTCTGATCTCGCGGGACTTCGATGTCATACGTCGGTGGGTGTGCGCAGCGCCGCGTGAAGTTTAACCAGCGCTTTTTATCTTTGTTAAACATGTAATGTAAACACGTTAATCTTGTTTAATATATAAAATCTTTCCGTGAACACACTGTCCGACAAAGCGCCACTATTGACAAATACAGTAGCAGCGCAGGATGATCACACTTCAACCAATAACATTGCGTGTTTACTGGTGACGCAAAGTCCAGGCGCAACAAAGAGATCACGTGTGTGAACTTTAGGACTCATGTCGCTGCGGGTTCTGCGGTTCGTGTTATGTTTGACCGGACTGCGGCTCACCCGGGCCGGGGATCACCCGTCTTATGTGGCCGCTGTGTACGAGCACCGTGTGCTGCTGAACGCGGAGCCCGGTGTCCCGCTGGAGCGCAGGTCAGCGCTGGATCACATGGAGCAAAACCTGCGTGTGTTTGAGGAACAGACCGCAGAAGCGTCTCGACAGGTGAAACACACCTGACACATGAAGAGTATTGACAAGGGTTCAGATAAAGACTTTAACTTGACAACTACCATCATATATTGCTGTATATAAGTACAGTTCTATATTTATGTGTAAATGAGATTAAACCTTTTACCCACTTTTCTTGTTGTCTTAAATGCCACGTGTCCTATGAGAGTGCTCGTGACGCTCAGGTCTGTTTATATAATCATCCATACAATAAAGAAGCAACATCTACCATAGTATCATAAAACATCTATAAACGTGTCTGGTGTGTCAATACGTTTATGAGATGCTGGTGTTTGCTGTAGCAGAATTTGTGCCCGTTCTGAATCCTATTAAACTTTCTGTAGGTTAGCAAGATGTCCTTCCAGTACAGAGTTTAGATCAAGTTAAGAACTTAACTTTAAACATTCTTTAAAATAAAACAAAATGAACAGGGTGCCCAGATCATAGTATTTCCAGAAGATGCCATCCATGGGTTGAACTACACCAGATCTTCAATCGCTGGTTACCTGGAAACCGTTCCTGACCCTAAAGAGATCACGTGGAGTCCATGTGCTGAACCGGACAGATTTCCAGACACCGAGGTACAAAACTGATGCCATGATATTGTATTTGTGTCGGCACATAAACACACGTAAATAACCTTTAGGTGTAAATCTCTTTATTTACATGCCTGTTATTTCTCAGGTCCTCCGGAGACTCAGCTGTATGGCCCATAAGAACCGAATCTTCGTGGTGGCTAACATGCCGTCCCGTCAGAGCTGTGACAGACACACTGACCCTCTGTGTCCCCTGGACGGTCAGTATCAGTTTAACACTAACGTGGTGTTCAGCGACCGTGGCACCATCGTGGCTCGATATCACAAACACAACTTGTACTTTGAGGCAGCGTTCGACGCGCCTCCCGAGCCCGAGTACATCACCTTCACCACGCCCTTTGCTGGTCGTTTCGGGGTGTTTACGTGCTTTGACATTCTGTTCCGTGACCCGGCGGTGACCTTGGTGACAGACATGGGCGTCAGGCAGATGGTCTCTCCGACCGCGTGGATGAACCAGCTCCCCCTGCTGGCGGCTGTGCAGTTCCAGCGTGCGTTCTCCCACGCTGCCGGTGTCACGCTGCTGGCTGCCAACATCCGAGCCGGTGAGTACGGCATGACGGGCAGTGGGATCTTTACGCCGTGGGACTCTGTCGTTCATCATGAAACCAAGGGGAATTCTGGGAAACTTCTGGTACGCAGTGTACGGGTGCTGGATCCAGCTTTCGTCGGGGAGAGTAACAGGCCAACGCTGGTGCCATTTTCTGGGTATTCAAAAACCAATCTTGGATCAGAACTAGAAAAAGCACAAGTGTGGGATGTTAACCTCCTCAGTCCAGAACAGGGTGATCCCGATGCTCAATTCTGCCACTCAGACTCTGATTGTGTCCAAACGGATGCAGCAGACAGTCCGCGAACCTTCACCTCCGTGATGATGTATGATCATTTCACTCTGATACCTCTTAAGGGAAATAAAGGGAACCTCACGGTGTGTAGCGGCTCGCTGTGCTGCCACCTGCTCTTCCAGAGATCACACACACTGGAGTTTTACGCTCTCGGGGTTTTTAACGGCCTGCATGTGGTGCACGGGACGTATTACCTGGAGGTTTGTGCTCTGGTGAGATGCACGACTCTACGTCACAGCAGCTGCGGAGGAGAGACCGAACACGCTCAGACGCTGATGGACTTCAGGCTGGACGGGACCTTTAGTACCAGTCACGTTTTCCCGGGCATTCTGGGCAGCGGGATGACTCTGGAGGTCCCGGATCATTCCGGCTGGGAGAGTGGAAGTGGGTTTTACATGAGCCGGAGGGGAATGTCTACAGGGCTTGTGACGGCGATGCTGTACGGAAGACATTATGAGAAGGACAATATCTAAAACAAAGTCCTTTTCAAATCCGACGAACGATAAGCAAACGTCATTAACACTACAAATAACATCACGTTTCTCATAAAGAAGGGAATTCTGTCTTCTGTGAAAATAAGGAAATAGTTAATCAAAAAAAAAAAAATTTTCTAATGTGAAACACTTTGTTTAGCTGTTTTATGGACTTCTTTCAAACCCGCTCAGTTTTTCATTAGAAAGAGTTTTTTCGTGTGTTCCAGAAAATTAATTAAAACTTTTTGTTTTAAATGATGTTTGAAAATACAACAACTCTTTAAGCTTAAAGGAAATTTTTATTAATAATGTACCAAAATGTACATTGTGCCACACACAGACTCTATTGTTTAAATTCTTATAAAAGAATCGCACACACACGTCACTCAAACACACATCTACTGTACGTAGTCACGCAGTGATTCCTCATGACCGCAGAGAAATAAACTCAGTTTGAACCCTAGATGAGTCCGTCTTGTGTTGCTCTTCATACCTTTATAATAAATAACCCACGTCGATATCAACTTAAATTCAGGCTTCATGCACAAACAGGGCAGAAATCTGCGCTTTTTGGTCCCTGAAGTTTTCTTGTCCTGTCTTTCTGTTTCCTTCTTCTTTCATGATCCAATAACAATAATGAACTTTTGCAGTTGTTCCACAAAAGTTTGACTCAATATGTTTCTTCAAACCTGTATGACTTTTCTTCTGTACAGCACGAAACTATGACTCTGTATGTCTTGTGAAAAATGCTAAACAAATAAACTTTGAGTATGTATCATGAAATTCAATGAATCGTAAAATTATTGCACTAAATTCCATTTCCTCTGAATTCATATGACCAACATTCATGTTAATTTGATATATATTTTGTTATTCGGAGCTTCAGTCAATATTTACTTTCATTATATAGAAAAGTATTTTTCCTTTGTCATCCATAGAATGAGAGTAAATGATTTTTGGGTGAACTATTTCTTTAAGCAAATAGGCCACAGGCGTGTTTTCTCTCTCTCTCCTGAGACTGTGGCCACACGGCCCATTTGACTGTAGTGAGCATGTGCAGATGGTTCAGTAAGACACTGGGACGGGTCATCAGTACGTCTCTGAATCTGAATCATTGAGTTCATCATCAGGACAGATAAGGCCATCCTCACGGCACAGGCTGTTGAAGTTACGATAAGAGACGTGTTCGGATCTCAGCTTGGGTAAAGAGTCAAAGGTCACCGTCTTGGACGGGCTTGAGAAGTGGTTGAAGCTGGCAAACGTGAGTCCGGACAGGGTGCTGCTGGGGGAGACGGGCATCATGGTGGCGAGTATCAGCGCCAAACAATCTGCCACGTCTCTGTTTGGGGCACAAGCCAAAGCTGGAGTGTAACCTGGAGACGGGACACAGTGTTTAAAAGCCTTTTCGCTAAATGATAAACTGATAGATTTGATGTCCGTGATGGAAAGATGCCATGTATTAAAACACAGTATGACGCCAGTTTTAGGTTATTATTGTGGCTTTGTTCAAAGTCGCATTAATGCAAAATAAAACTTCTTTAATACAAAATAAAAGTCTATCAGTAGATTTAAAGTCTCACCGTTTTCATCCACAGCGAGAACACTCGCTCCTTTAGCCAGAAGCTCTTGTACGACCACAGTCAGACCGTTACGAGCAGCAATGTGTAAGGGACTGAGAGACAAAGGAGACCATCTTCAGATGATGATGAGAACAGAAGCAAACGCAGGAATAAAGAGGTTTCACTTACGTCTGCAGCGCAGCGTTTGTGATGTTGATGAGATTTCTATCGCCGGTCTTCTCCAGGATTAACAAGGCACTGGTTTCAAGACCCTACGACACACAAACAAACAAATTAAACTAGATTTGGACCGTTGCTGCAAGACTAAATGACATTGTTTTAGGTAAAACGAGAGCTTAGCCCAAAATAATACTCTTAATCAAGTGTTTACATGCTTGATTTCCCGTGTTTATCAGATCATTTCAGGTCTGTCAGATTGAGCCATCAATCCAATTACTAACAGATTGAGTCGCATGTAAACGTAGCGAGTGGTATGTACTCATATTTAAATCTTAGGATGTAACGCCATGCGTATGGTCGGAGGGTGTGTGTGGTACCTTACTGCAGGCCAGATGAAGAGCTGTGTTTTTGTTTGAGTCATGTAGGGTGAGATCAGCTCTCGCACCGTTCACCAGAAGATCTGCACACCCAGAAAAATCTTCAGAATAAACACGATCACTCCAAAAATATCACGCGCATGTATGGAAATACAAGATAAACAAGCAGGATTTCAAAGCAAAACACCTCATGCAGGGGCTCACCTATGGCGTTGGGGTGTCCGGTTTCAGCCGCCATCATGAGAGGAGTTTTGCCCAGCGTGTCCACGGGGTTCACCTGAGCGCCGTGACCTAACAGAAGCTGCAAACACGCCACATGATCTGTGAACGCTGCAGCGTGCAGCGGAGTCCTGCGACGGACGTGACACGCATTAACAAGCTGCTGACACACCGGAACATACAAAGAGAGAGAGAGAGAGACTCCATCTTACCTGCACTGAGAGTCTGAGGCGTTTACAATCCCTGGACCAAACAACTCGATCAACATCTCTGCTGCTGACTCATGATCATTTATACTGAAAAAACAAATAGAGAGAGAGAGAGAGAGAGAGATCAGTTGTAGGTACGTATTTGAACAGATGACAGTCATTCTTTATAAATGGGAAGCTGAAATTTAAAAAAACTTTCATGTTGAAACATTCATCACATGTGATCTGCTAACGGTCTTGAGTGATGGATTAACTGTAAATGTTCTGTGCTACAAAAATGCAAGCAGACTTTTTTATAAACAGAATTATTGTAGTTAATTAAAACAATTGAAACCAAAAAAAAAACAAGCTCAGAAATATCAGAAAAACTAAATGACAATTAAATTATTTGAAAAGAATTTGAGGCACTAGAGTTAAATTAACATTAATTTGTATCGCAATAATATATAAATATATATATATATGACAAAAGTACATAACATTTTTTTTATCTGAAGCTAACATGAAAACTAACAGCATCAATTAAAGAAAAAGCTACAATAAAATAAATAAATCAAATAAAAATTATCGACTTGGTGAGAAATGCAATATTTCGGCACTTGATAAATTATTGATAATAAATGAAACGGACATATCACTATTATAGTTTATCCTTTCATGTAAGGAATCTCTCATGAACAGAAGTGTTCTTACACAGCGCAGTGAAGTGGACTGAAGGAGTTTCCTTCCATATGATAAAACTCTTGATGTTTTAGAATGAGCTCTATACACGCATCATGACCTGTAACACACATGTACACACACACGATAAACTACAGGTACAGTATATAGAATCACTCAGAAATCAAATCTGTCGCCCTGTTGTATAAAAGATTATAAAGTTGTACCGTTGTAACAGGCCCAGTGTAACGGTGTGTAACCACAGTTGTCTTTAGTGACAGGGATGATGTTCTGAGACTGTGCTGCTTTCAGGAGAGCCCTTAAGACCCTGACATGCCCGCTAGCTGCTGCCAGGTGCAGAGAAGAGCGCCCCCTACTGTCCTGAACCAGAAGACCGGATCTGTGCTGCAAGAGCGCCTCCACACACGCCTCATGGCCCATTACTGCCTGCAACACACACGCATCCCATCTCAATACGGATCTGTTTCTGGTTAAGACTGCTGACAACCTGTGATCAGATTAACTGTGTATATCAGACATGTGTGTGTGTGTTTGTGTGTGTCTGACCCCACGGTGGAGAGCCGTCCGGCCCCATTTATCTCTGGCCTCCACACTGACCCCTTTCCTCAGCAGCAGATACACACAATCTGTGTGTCCAGCCAGAACCGCCAACATCAGAGGAGTCCTGACAACATACACGCACACACACTTTAAATTAACACAACAAACTATTTCTATACATAATATATATATATGTGTGTGTGTGTGTGTGTGTGTGCTTGTTTGTAACTCACTGTCCTCTGTTATCGAGTATATTGACGTCTGTGTGTTGATCTGCGTTGATGAGCAGACGCAGACATTCAGTGTGACCGTTCATAGCTGCAAACACACAAACACTTTATCAAATAACATGTACATGTGTGTGTGTGTGTGTTCACCTGCGGTGTGTAGGGGGCTTCTCTTGTGTGTGTGTGTGTGTGTGTGTTCACCTGCGGTGTGTAAAGGGCTTCTCTTGTGTGTGTGTGTGTGTGTGTGTGTGTTCACCTGCGGTGTGTAATGGGCTTCTCTTGTGTGTGTGTGTGTGTGTGTGTGTGTGTGTTCACCTGCGGTGTGTAATGGGCTTCTCTTGTGTGTGTGTGTGTGTGTGTTCACCTGCGGTGTGTGAAGGGCTTCTCTTGTGTGTGTGTGTGTGTGTGTGTGTGTGTGTGTTCACCTGCGGTGTGTGAAGGGCTTCTCTTGTGTGTGTGTGTGTGTGTGTGTGTGTGTTCACCTGCGGTGTGTAAGGGGCTTCTATTGTGTGTGTGTGTGTGTGTGTGTGTGTTCACCTGCAGTGTGTAAAGGGCTTCTCTTGTGTGTGTGTGTGTGTGTTCACCTGCGGTGTGTAAAGGGCTTCTCTTGTGTGTGTGTGTGTGTGTGTGTGTGTTCACCTGCGGTGTGTAAAGGGCTTCTCTTGTGTGTGTGTGTGTGTGTGTGTGTGTGTGTGTTCACCTGCAGTGTGTAAAGGGCTTCTCTTGTGTGTGTGTGTGTGTGTTCACCTGCAGTGTGTAAAGGGCTTCTCTTGTGTGTGTGTGTGTGTGTGTGTGTGTGTTCACCTGCGGTGTGTAAAGGGCTTCTCTTGTGTGTGTGTGTGTGTGTGTGTGTGTTCACCTGCAGTGTGTAAAGGGCTTCTCTTGTGTGTGTGTGTGTGTGTGTGTGTGTGTTCACCTGCAGTGTGTAAAGGGCTTCTCTTGTGTGTGTGTGTGTGTGTGTGTGTGTGTGTGTTCACCTGCGGTGTGTAAAGGGCTTCTCTTGTGTGTGTGTGTGTGTGTGTGTGTGTGTGTTCACCTCCAGTGTGTAAAGGGCTTCTCTTGTGTGTGTGTGTGTGTGTGTGTGTGTGTGTTCACCTGCAGTGTGTAAAGGGCTTCTCTTGTGTGTGTGTGTGTGTGTGTGTGTGTGTGTGTGTGTGTTCACCTGCGGTGTGTAAAGGGCTTCTCTTGTGTGTGTGTGTGTGTGTGTGTGTGTGTGTTCACCTCCAGTGTGTAAAGGGCTTCTCTTGTGTGTGTGTGTGTGTGTGTGTGTGTGTGTGTTCACCTGCGGTGTGTAAAGGGCTTCTCTTGTGTGTGTGTGTGTGTGTTCACCTGCAGTGTGTAAAGGGCTTCTCTTGTGTGTGTGTGTGTGTGTGTGTGTGTGTTCACCTGCGGTGTGTAAAGGGCTTCTCTTGTGTGTGTGTGTGTGTGTGTGTGTTCACCTGCGGTGTGTAAAGGGCTTCTCTTGTGTGTGTGTGTGTGTGTGTGTGTGTGTGTGTGTTCACCTCCAGTGTGTAAAGGGCTTCTCTTGTGTGTGTGTGTGTGTGTGTGTGTGTGTTCACCTGCGGTGTGTAAAGGGCTTCTCTTGTGTGTGTGTGTGTGTGTTCACCTGCAGTGTGTAAAGGGCTTCTCTTGTGTGTGTGTGTGTGTGTGTTCACCTGCGGTGTGTAAAGGGCTTCTCTTGTGTGTGTGTGTGTGTGTGTGTGTGTGTTCACCTGCAGTGTGTAAAGGGCTTCTCTTGTGTGTGTAGTCTTTCAGCAGTGTAGATGAACCCTGGTTTACGAGAATATTCACACACTCCACGTGGCCTTTCAGGGCAGCCAGAGCCAGAGGTGTGTGACCTTGAGGAGTCCTGACATCCAGATCTAACAGAGACTGAACCAGAACCTCAAGAGCCTGATGGTGACCGTGATATGCCTGTTAAAACAAAATCACAACTTACTGTGTCACAATATCATCTTACGGTGTGATGTTTTTATTTTAAAGAGTCACAAAGCTGCTGTAAACACTCAATTAAATTACACATGACCACACAGTGAACATCCTTCAGTAAACACACACACAAGCTCCGCCCACAGGAGGAGATTAAACTCACCGCTAAGTGTAAAGGGCTGACGGGGGGATGGATGTCGGAGTCATTTATGATGTCAGATACAGACCTGTCCATTAGCTGAAGACGCACAAACACACGTTTAGTTTTATTAATTATTTGCCCAGTTTCACAGACAAAGCTGAAGACTAGTCCCCGACAAAAATGAAAGTTTGAGCTGTCTTTAAGGGGTCATACGGTGCAAATACGTCTTTTTCTGTGTCTTTAGTGTGTCATAAGTTGCCCATGAATGTATCAGACACGTTACGTAAAATAGCAAAAATCTAAGTCAGATCAAAAGATGCATTCTATCTAAAAGCGAATGCTCACCCAGACCTGCCTGAAACACCTCGTGTAACCACACCCCCACAAATCTACGTCAGTTTGACTACGACCGCCCAAATGTAAACGCAGGTAAGGTGGGCGTACGTCAGTACAATTGCTTTTGAAACTGATGTTCCAAATATGGGTGCATTTCCGTCACATGCTTGCAGTATTCGACCAATCACTGCGCACTGGTTAACTGGCCAATCATAGCAAACCTTGTGGTATATGACCCCTTTAACTAAAAAAAGATATGTAGCTTCCCTTGTTTTGTCTCAAGATGCACTCCAGTAATGTTTTCATCTAAACATTTCTATAAAAGCCACTGAAATATCCTTTTTTATCTAAGACGTAGTCCTGCCATAAACTAAGCCTTGTCTGTGAAACCATACCATGAACAATTTAAAGCATGACATCATCAGAATGTGACCTGAATATGAAATAAACCAATAAAACCAAGAACATATATGACACATGGCCAGATGAGGGCAGCAGATTCTCTGAATGTGTGTGAACTCACCACTTCTAATGGCGTTTCATTAGCAATCTGCAAAACATAAAACACAACAATAAGAATCAAACGGGCACTATAATAGCTCAATGTGTGTGTGTGTGTGTGTATGAGGGTCTTTTTTCTTTTTGTGCTTAAGTGTGTCTGTGTGTGTATGAGGGTCTTTTTTCTGTTTGTGTGTGAGTGTGTGTGTATGAGGGTCTTTTTTCTGTTTGTGCTTGAGTGTGTGTGTGTGTGTGTATGAGGGTCTTTTTTCTGTTTGTGCATGAGTGTGTGTCTGTGTGTTTTTTTTCTGTTTGTGCGTAAGTGTGTGTATGTGTGTTTTTTTTCTGTTTGTGCGTAAGTGTGTCTGTGTGTGTATGAGGGTCTTTTTTCTGTTTGTGCATGAGTGTGTGTATGTGTGTTTTTTTTCTGTTTGTGCGTAAGTGTGTGTATGTGTGTTTTTTTTCTGTTTGTGCGTAAGTGTGTCTGTGTGTGTATGAGGGTCTTTTTTCTGTTTGTGCATGAGTGTGTGTATGTGTGTTTTTTTCTGTTTGTGCGTAAGTGTGTGTATGTGTGTTTTTTTTCTGTTTGTGCGTAAGTGTGTCTGTGTGTGTATGAGGGTCTTTTTTCTGTTTGTGTGTGAGTGTGTGTGTGTGTATGAGGGTCTTTTTTCTGTTTGTGCTTGAGTGTGTGTGTGTGTGTGTGTGTGTATGAGGGTCTTTTTTCTGTTTGTGCATGAGTGTGTGTCTGTGTGTTTTTTTTCTGTTTGTGCGTAAGTGTGTGTATGTGTGTTTTTTTTCTGTTTGTGCGTAAGTGTGTGTATGTGTGTTTTTTTTCTGTTTGTGCGTAAGTGTGTGTATGAGGGTCTTTTTTCTGTTTGTGCTTGAGTGTGTGTGTGTGTGTGTATGAGGGTCTTTTTTCTGTTTGTGCTTGAGTGTGTGTGTGTGTGTGTATGAGGGTCTTTTTTCTGTTTGTGCATGAGTGTGTGTCTGTGTGTTTTTTTTCTGTTTGTGCGTAAGTGTGTGTATGTGTGTTTTTTTTCTGTTTGTGCGTAAGTGTGTGTATGTGTGTTTTTTTTCTGTTTGTGCGTAAGTGTGTGTATGTGTGTTTTTTTTCTGTTTGTGCGTAAGTGTGTGTATGAGGGTCTTTTTCTGTTTGTGTGTGAGTGAGTGTGTGAGGGTCTTTTTTCTGTTTGTGCGTAAGTGTGTGTATGAGGGTCTTTTTCTGTTTGTGTGTGAGTGAGTGTGTGAGGGTCTTTTTTCTGTTTGTGCGTAAGTGTGTGTATGAGGGTCTTTTTCTGTTTGTGTGTGAGTGAGTGTGTGAGGGTCTTTTTTCTGTTTGTGCGTAAGTGTGTGTATGTGTGTTTTTTTTCTGTTTGTGCGTAAGTGTGTGTATGTGTGTTTTTTTTCTGTTTGTGCGTAAGTGTGTGTATGAGGGTCTTTTTTCTGTTTGTGCTTGAGTGTGTGTGTGTGTGTGTATGAGGGTCTTTTTTCTGTTTGTGCATGAGTGTGTGTCTGTGTGTTTTTTTTCTGTTTGTGCGTAAGTGTGTGTATGTGTGTTTTTTTTCTGTTTGTGCGTAAGTGTGTGTATGTGTGTTTTTTTTCTGTTTGTGCGTAAGTGTGTGTATGAGGGTCTTTTTTCTGTTTGTGCTTGAGTGTGTGTGTGTGTGTGTATGAGGGTCTTTTTTCTGTTTGTGCTTGAGTGTGTGTGTGTGTGTGTATGAGGGTCTTTTTTCTGTTTGTGCATGAGTGTGTGTCTGTGTGTTTTTTTTCTGTTTGTGCGTAAGTGTGTGTATGTGTGTTTTTTTTCTGTTTGTGCGTAAGTGTGTGTATGTGTGTTTTTTTTCTGTTTGTGCGTAAGTGTGTGTATGTGTGTTTTTTTTCTGTTTGTGCGTAAGTGTGTGTATGAGGGTCTTTTTCTGTTTGTGTGTGAGTGAGTGTGTGAGGGTCTTTTTTCTGTTTGTGCGTAAGTGTGTGTATGAGGGTCTTTTTCTGTTTGTGTGTGAGTGAGTGTGTGAGGGTCTTTTTTCTGTTTGTGCGTAAGTGTGTGTATGAGGGTCTTTTTCTGTTTGTGTGTGAGTGTGTGTATGAGGGTCTTTTTCTGTTTGTGTGTGAGTGTGTGTATGAGGGTCTTTTTTCTGTTTGTGCGTGAGTGTGTGTGTGTGTGTTGACTGACCAGCTCAAGACAGGTTCTGTGGCCGTAAGCTGAAGCGTAGTGAACAGCGTTGTATCCGTCTTTATCCCTGAGGGCTGGATTAGCATCATTCCTCAACAAATACTCCACACACCTGACACAGCGTAGTGAACAGCGGAGACACATCAGCTTGACATGTCAAAGACACTGTGTGTGATCTAGAGTATTTTAATAAAACAGTAGAGTATATAGTAGGTTAGCCTTGCGTTCATCTGTCTGACATACTTGCCATGTGAGTCCACAGCAGTGGTGTAATGCAGCGGTCCACAGCCTCTGATGTCACGCTCATTCACACTCGCCCCCGAACCAACAAGAGCAAACACACACTGATACATACAGTTAACAGCAGCGTAATGCAGAGGAGTCCTGAGAGAGAGAGAGAGAGAGAGAGACTGAATGACAATCTCATTTCAGCATCCTCAAACCAGTCACTCTTGACTAGATTCACGAGGTGCATGCTGGGATACTTACATACAGGATTGAAGCAGTTTGTATGTATAGTGGACAGTTGCTGTCTTTTTTACATAAACTCACCTCCCAAAGCTGTCCTTCCTATTAAAGTCTGCACCGGTGTTCAGTAACAGATTTAAGCATTCTAGATTCCTGAAGGGGGAGAGAGAGAGACTTACATTTCAGTTTTCTATACATCCCCGTTTTTATATATTTTTTAATCTTGCTATTTCCCTTCAATTTACGTTTGCGCTACATAGAAGTGGTCAAAAACTATTTGCAGCAAAAGCTTCGCCGGTAAAGCACACTTACGTTGAAACTAAGAGAGAGATTTAGAGCTTTGTGGATTGGACTTCAGGTCACATACTCTTAAACGTTAACAAAATTCATAAGACAATTCACAGGATCTTTAGATGATCAAGAGCTCATAAATGTGTCTGGATGGCATGTGTGATGACTCACCCTCCTGCGGCCGCCGCATGCAAACACGTCCTGCCAAAATCATCAGGAGTGTCCACGTCAAAACCTGAACACACACACACGTCTGGTTTATTATCTCCGTGAGGACAGTCCATAGGCGTGATGATTTTATACTGTACAAACTGTATATTTTATCCCCTGAACCTAAAGATCATAGAAAACTTTTGGCATTTTTTACATTTTCAAAAAATATTATTCTGTACGATTTATAAGCTTTTCTGCCTCAGTCCCCATGAGTTGGTGTGTATTCAGGTTTAGGTCCCCACCGGGATATAAAACAAGGCCACATTCACACACACTAATTTTGAAAAAGAGAAAATGAGCAGACGTCTGTTCAAACATTAGGTACAGAAAATGTCACCTACATAATTGTCTGAAATAAACCGAGGTACCTGAGGAGAACAGTTTGCGACAGCAGTCTGAAAATCCGCTCAGCGCCGCCAGATGCAACGGAAACATGCCGTGGATGCCCCGCCTACAGGGAGGAGTCACATGATCAGCGTTTGCGTTTACAAATTGTAGCAGCGTAAACACTGGCGTCACCCGCAAGTTTTTGGTGCAATATCTAGTTGAATGTGTATGCCATTTAAGCAACAAAACAGAATAGAATATCAGCAACTCCAACCATTCTCGCTTGACCTTAACAGGTCAAATTAGTTTATTCTCTCATGCCAACAACACATCTATAAGAGCTCTCTTTCAGGAAAATATTGTTTCGAAAACAAATGCAACCAAATGCTTTGGATACTGGAATCGTTTTGTAAATGATGTGGACTGGAAAGAAGTTCGGCTTCTACCTAATCGCTATCTTTTAACAAATAAAATTAAAAAAAGTGACATATAGACTTTTACCCAGAATCTATTCTGTTAAACATCATTTAACTAAATATAAAAAAGATATATCAAGAAAAAGAAATAATGATGGAGATTTTGTTCTACAGTGGAAAGATGTCCTCTCAGGTACTAGTGTGACTTGTAAAGATAAACAAACACACATTTACTTTATACATTTTATTATTCTAATGGCCAAATTTCACATTCATAAATGTAAATATTTAGGATATATTTGAAAATGAAGTAAAACATTATTGTGAATACACAAAGCCCTCAAAGAATCCAAAGGCAATAGGAATTGTACAAGCTTGTGCACGTTTTGAAGTATTGCAATAATGTTGTTTGGATCTTCCCCCAGCATGATAAGTAATCAGATTTTTCTTGTTTCTATTGCTCTGTGGATTTTATCTCAAATAAAAAATAAAAAAAAACACCACTGGTGTCACTCACCGGGCCGCATCCGCTCTGTTCGCCAGCAGCGTGTTTATGATCAGCTCGTGACCGTAACGCGCCGCTATGTGCAGAGGAGAACTGCCGTTCACATCCTGAGAGTTGACATCAGCTCCTGCGGTCAAGAGCAGAAGATGAGCGGCAGAGAAACAAGAGAGCGTGTTCAACTGAAGACAGACGGATAACACACGCACCGTTCTGAATGACAGCCTGAGATCGAGAGTATCGCCCGTGAACGGCCGCCATGTGGAGAGGAGTTTTCCCATCTTTACTCTGAGGACACAAAAACACTCACTTATGAAGAGTGACGTATTTGAAACATTGTCAATCGTGGTTTGTTGATGTCAAAGGTCGCAGACCTTACTGTTGACATTGGCCCCGCTGGCCACGAGCAGTTCCAGGCACAGCGCCCCCTGTCGGGACGCGGCGGTGAAGTGCAGCGGTGTAAAGCCCTTCTCGTTCACCCGATTGACATCAGCACCCGCATCGATGAGCTCATTCACAACAACATCCTGACCGTTAGAACACGCCAGATGCAGGGCCGTGTTTCCATACGCGTTCGGCTCGTTGATCTGAAGAGAGAAACTCGTTTATTATTGCTGACCACGCTTATGGATCACATGTGGGCGGAGATTACTTACATCCACGCCCACATGCAGCAGATATTTCACCACGTTGATCATTCCGCTGGAGGCGGCAGCGTGAAGAGGAGTGTACGACTTCTTATCCTTACAGCAAACCTCAGCACCGTGATACACCAGAAACTTCATCACCTCTAGATGACCTGACAGACAGACAATCAAAGGACAAAGAGGAGAGAGTGAGACAGGCATGAGAGAAAAACATGTGGAACACGAGAGTCAGACAGGCAGAGAAAAGGAGGAATATAATGTAGGCAGACGGATAAAGTGAGACAAGAAAAAGATAACGTGGAAGGTGATTAAAGACACGAGACAGGCAGACGAATAACCATGTGTGTGTGTTTGTGTTGAGGATGTTGTCGTACAGTCTCACCCATGTATGCGGCCCAATGAACAGCTCGTCTGTCTCTCTTATCAAAGGCATTGATGTTTGAACCTTTAGACACCAGCAGCTGAACCATCTGAAATAACACCAGGAGCACAACTATCAAACTATCTGTTTTGTGCAACATATATTATTATTCAAAACAGTAATTTATTTACAAACGTAATGTTGTTGTAATGTGGAGGTGGGCTTTAAAGTTTTCTTCTGTACTCTTATCTACTTTATTATTATTAGTATTTTCTTCTTTAATGTATGAGATTCTGATTTGTGTCAAGTTGTATGTTGTTCTTGTTAAAGACCAAAAATCATACAGTCAAATTTTGCCATAATACATGTCAGATAAAACTGAATTTGAATAATTTTAAATATTAAAATATAAGTGGAGAATAAAAGGCTTGACAATAAATGAAGTTTGGAGTTTGGTTCCAAAATGAAAGTTTTGTTATTGTGAATTTCAATTAATATCAATCAAAGTGCAGTTGGTTTGTTGTGATTTAGGCCATAATAACTCCAAAAACACAGCGAAGTAACATAATAAAAACACAATAAAATACTGAGTTATCTCATTTTGGAACCAAACTCTTCAAATATAGATCAGCATGTCATTTCCTGGTAGTGACCTCTAGATGGCCGCTGAAGGCAGCGTGGTGCAGAGGCGTCCGCCCGGCGCAGTCTGACACGTTCACGTTGCTTAGCAACGGGATCAACGCCTCAGCGCAGCGCACCGCCTTGTTGGCCGCGGCCACGTGCAGCGGCGTCTGCCAGTGTTTGTCCCGTGCGTTGACATCAGCAGAATGCTTCAGTAACACTCGCACGGCCTCCTACACACACAGGAATAGAAGAAGGAACATGAACGACACAGAGATTGGCGATTTGACATTGAGGGAAGAGTCTGCTGCTGTCGTACCTCACTGCAGGACGCTACGGCCCGATGAAGAGGAGTCAGCCATTTATTATCTTTAGCATTTACTCTCGCCCCTGAGAAAGAGAGAGAGTTTAGTAATAATGTTTCTGCAAGCACAGTTTACAGAACAGTAAGCTCCCACAATCCTTTGAGGCCACAGCTTTTGCTTAAAATAGAGCAAAGCACCTGTTGATTTACTGTCACTCACAGGCCATTTCAGGAAGTCACGTGACTGTGCGTGTGTGTCATTTTGGGTATGTGTAGCACTTAAAAGAATTATTCACTTTCAACATACATTTTCATGATAATTTACTCACCCCTGTTGTCTTCCAAGATGTTTATGTTTTTATTTTCTTTAGTCGAAAAGAAATTAAGGTTTTTGATGAAAATATTCCAGGATTTTTCTCCATATATATAGTGGACTTCAATGGACTCCAAACGGCTCCAAGCGTGACCTTTTCAACGTAATCATGTATTACGTGAAGTCGTGAGCGCGGTTCGTTTTGACCTTCAACCGTTTGGAGTCCATTGAAGTCCACTATATGGAGAGCAACCTGGAATCATCAAAAACCCTACGAAATACATAAATATCTTGGATGACAACAGGGGTGAGTAAATTATCATGAAAATATATGTTGAAAGTGAACAATTCCTTTAAGTCCAGCAGACAACCAATACGAGTTTATCCATGGACACACTATAATGTATTAACATGAAGCAGACAGTTAATCGTCACAATTGCAATTCATTTTTATACAATTAATCATCGGCCAAATGTCCCAATTGTGACCGGTCTGTGTATAACCTCACGAAAGTCAATCATGTGTGGATTTATTGTTCTCTCAGAGGGTTGGAGTATTAATGAGCGCTCATACCTGACACGATGAGCAGTTCTATAATCTTAGCATCACCCAGGTAAGCAGCGGCGTGGAGCGGCGTTCTCGTCTCACTGTCCTGAACATTCACAAACACACAGATGAAAACTCACACGGGACAGACATCATCCTTGTGCACTGTGAGTCACAATATCAGATAATTGTGTCCAAAAGAATCCACAATAACAATATTTATTAGAAAAACCTTCTTGTTTATTTTAAGTTTGCTATTTTTTTGGCCAATGATACGAAGGCAGAGAGAGAGTTTGAAACACAATTTCAATAATCCTACTTATTAATATCAATAATACCAGCAGTTTTAAAAAAAAATTAAATTAAAAAGACAAAATAATGCCAAATCGTCTGAGGCTTATTTTTTAAATACAGGTTATGCTACATTAAAGGTTTTATCATTTCCCTTGAGTATAAATGAGTTGGTAGGATGTGTGTATGACGAGTGTGCACACGCACGATTCCTGTGCACAAAGCAATGCATTATACTGTGTGTGTTTGTGTGTTTGACACAGACACACACAGATCAATGTGGCCACAGATCTCTTGAGACTGCAAGTGGAAATACAAAACACACACAACATTCTGTAGCTTTAAATTCTCGGCAGGCGTGTGTGTTCATTCTTTATTTTCATCAATAAAAGCAAGTACCACTAATAGCATCAGTTACTCATTCTACGCCACCCTAACCCTTCTTTTCCATCCGATCTGAATTAAAGAACAAAAGGCCTAACCACACAAAGGCCTTCCGTAGTCACATGACCCATCGGACCATCAGTGATTGGTTGAACCCGTATGGGCGTATCTCCAGATCAGACCATGCCAGGACATGGTGATGTAAACAGATTGCCCACGAAACATGACACAGAAGAAAACACTGCTTTAGACCAAACACAAGCTGTTACAGAGCATCATAACAAGCGCTCGGTGAGGACACGGTTTTAAAATCCATTAAGATGCAGAGTGGCAATGATTTCTGAGTGTCAGTGCATTCACTTCTGCAAAGTGTTCAATCTCAGTCCAAATTATTTCTGCACCGAGTAGAGATCAACCGATATGCGTTTTTCATCGCGATGGCAATATCGGTGATAACAGGTCAAGTAGATCAATAACCGGTATTTTGAACCAAAAAATATGTCTGGTGTAACAGACTCAAAAGTGATGACGGATTATTGTTGCATATTATAACTTTGTTGTTTTAAATGGCATACTTTCGGACGAAACCAGTTTAAAGGAATAGATATATTTGAAGCAAAACATGTTTGTGAGAGAAAAAGATTTACATACAAGCAACTGATATCATGATCATGACGGATAATTCAAATATGGCGAGATATTGAATCTCACATGTCTCATGACAAGTTGTCATGCCAGTTTCATCACAATGACCTATGAAATTGGACTTTATAGACGTGCCGCCATGTTCAAATTGACTGAGGAAAAATAGCAAATAAAGGTATTGCTTCATTGGACATATGTGCTTGTTGGAGCTTTAACATAGAAGAGAACATGACGGCACATTAATATAAAACTATTTGTTTGTTATCAGCTGAACAAAGAAAGACAGATATGTTCTGGGAATCTTTAGAAACAATAATAACGTGATATATCATAAGATGACATTGCTTGCATCGGTCAGCCATGTGTCAATAAACTAATGAAGACCTCTACAATCTCCTTCACAAAACTGAAAATCAAATAAAGTTACCTGTGTGTTGACATCTTCTTTCTTGAATATGAGTGACCGAACTTCATCCGAGTCCACATTAAATATGGCTTTGATCAGAGAGGGCTGTGGAGGGCAGTGAGAGAGAAAACTAGTAAACACTGAAGAGATCATTTACTGAGACGAATTGAGAAGGATGAAAATGATTCAAGAGGTAAAGAGATCCAGTGTTTATCACATCACAAGAAGAGCTTGTGATAGACAGAATGTCTTTGGTTCACAGCACCATGAAGAAACAATCATCCGTTCAGTATTATGATGACTGTATTACAGTGTATTAAAAAAAGAGCGAGAGATAAAACACGCTTGAATCAGTGGTATACAACAAACACACACAAGATCCAAAAGAAGGCCAGAGGAATATATCAAAGATGCAGAGATGTAGTATTGTGGACAAAAACTGCACTGTTAAGAAAAATCTAACTTGCTAAATGTTCCCACCAACAAAGGTTATAAAGTAACTTGAACTTTTTTTGTAGTTAATCTGTTGTTTTGTCTGTACTTTTTGTGACCAAGTCTTTGAAAATGTAGCTAAAGTCTTAACACACATCAAACTTCACTTTGTTTCACAAATAGGAGTATGTGTTGACGTCATAGACTGTTTTATCAGATGCAGCCGCAATTGTTTGCGTTTGGTTTGAAGTAAACCCAGAATTCGATTGTTCCAAACCTGTACAAATGTCTGCTAAACACAAAGGAAGATATTTGGAAGAATGTCAGTAAACAAACATCTTTCATCTCCCATTGACTCCCATAGTATTTATTTTCCCTACTATGGCAGTAAATGTGGGGCAAGATCGGTTTGGTCACTGACATTCTTCCAAATATCAGCCATTGTGTTCAATAAAACAAAGAAATGTATACAGGTTTGGAATAACCCAAGGGTGAGTAAATGATGACAGAATTTGTCATTTAGGGGGAAATATCCCTTCCAATTTGGCCAACGTAATGTTTATGTTGCTGCCGCTCAAACCATCTACAATGGAAATATGGATTCTCGCCAAAGTATGGCACACACCCTCCGTCATGTGTCAAAAATAGAAGTGCACTGTACTAAAACAGGAAGTGGCTACAAGCTCTCTCAGACGCGCATGCACACACACCTGCTGCAGCCATCCTACTGACCACACACACATGCACGCACGAGTGATCCAACAGCTGACGGAGGCCGGTGGCTGTTTATATCTCCGTCAATGAAAGCAGGGAGAGGACAGAGGTCTCAATGAAGGAATGCAGGCAAGATTCTGCTGTTCAATGAAAGACGGCGTGTTTCAACAGCAAAGCTTCAGCCTGAAGGCACCAGAGACTCTAAAACTAGTCAGGAGCGTCAATCCAGATGTTTGAAGAGAAAACACGAGATCTGTTCACACAACTGCTGTTGTGACTTCATGTCTGTACACACCGACACTTATTATTATTTTCTCTTTCTGGATAATGTTTATAAGTGAAGCTTCCTCAATAATGACAGACCTGGTTTACAAGCACAGACGTCTGCTAGTGAAATGACATGTCAAGCACATTATTAAAACATATTTGAACATGTTGTATGTGTAAGTTAGTGTGAAGATGGATTTGGTGTGTAAATTGCGGATCGGCTTTAAAGAGAATTTTAGGAGGTTTGGAAAAATAACACATATATGTTAAAACACTTCAACCAAATTTATATTTTGTCCATATTTTGATGGATACCTCAACCTGAGCGTGCATCAAAAGAGTACTGTACAAATATTCACTTTAGAAAACACTTTAGTGTCCCTGTTCACATCTCATTTACACACGAAACAAAGACACGATTATCACCTGCCTTCTAATAGTCAAATCATCCACCTCACCTTCTCATCCTGAGAGGAATTCTGGGTAATGTGGTCCTGGCCGCTTTTGGAATGCAGAGAGGGGCGGGCTCATCATCATCCACTTCTTCAAGCACCACGATACACACACGACTCATGCGCTCCGACCGCATGGCTGCCTCGCAAAAAGGCCCTCTCCACGGGTGAGCTATTCCCACATACGGCAAGAGCGTCCCGATACGGAAGTGATGATCACATCCATGTGTCCGTTATAGAGCTGCGTTACATCCCTGATCCAAACGCTCACGTTCCCGCACGAAAGAGGAGCAGGAACATCGGCACTACTGCAGGCAAACACAACACACACACACACACATACACACATACACCGAGATCAGAGCGGACAATAGTGTGTGTGAGCTCCTGCCGAAACCTGCACTTTACACACACACACAGATCCAACCCCCACCGCAATAAAACACCAATCCTACTGCAGCGCGCAGAGAGAGAGAGAGAGAGAGAGAGAGAGAGTGAGAGAGAGAGAGAGAGAGACAGAGAGAGAGAGAGAGAGAGAGAGACAGAGAGAGAGAGAGAGAGAGAGAGAGAGAGAGAGAGAGAGAGAGAGAGACAGAGAGACAGAGAGACAGAGAGACAGAGAGACAGTGAGTGAGTGAGTGAGTGAGTGAGTGAGTGAGTGAGTGAGTGAGTGAGTGAGTGAGTGAGTGAGTGAGAGACAGAGAGAGAGACAGAGAGAGAGACAGAGAGAGAGACAGAGAGAGAGACAGAGAGAGTGAGAGAGAGAAAGAGAGAGTGAGTGAGAGAGAGACAGAGAGAGAGAGAGAGAGAGAGAGAGAGAGAGAGAGAGAGAGAGAGAGAGAGAGAGAGACAGAGAGAGACAGAGAGAGACAGAGAGAGACAGAGAGAGAGAGTGAGAGAGAGAGAGAGAGAGAGAGAGAGAGAGATCTGCAGCTTCTAGTGTTTTGTAACGAGAGAGCTTTTGACTCTTTTACAAGCAGTGAAATATGATGCATGTTCATGTGTGTGAGAGAGAGATAATTTTTTTTGAGAAGAGCAAGAGAGAGAAAGAGAGAGACAGAGAGCGAGCGAGAGAAAGAGACAGAGAGAGAGCGAGCGAGAGAAAGAGAGACAGAGAGAGAGAGAGAGAGACAGAAAGAGAGAAAGAGAGAAAGAGAGAGAGAGAGAGAGAGAGAGACAGAGAGCGAGTGAGAGAAAGAGACAGAGAGCGAGCGAGAGAAAGAGAGACAGAGAGAGAGAGACAGAGAGAGAGAGAGAGAGAGAGAGACAGAGAGAGAAAGAGAGAGAGACAGAGAGAGAGCAAGCGAGAGAAAGAAAGAGAGAGAGAGAGAGAGAGACAGACAGAGAGATGTTCAAAGGCGGTGAGGCACATATCAAATTATTCTTTGTCAGGACAGAGAACAAGGTCACTGTATGTTTGTGTTTACTAAGCTTCACTTTGTCACCAGAGACGAGCGCAACCGTTCATATAATAATAAGCGAGTCATGTGATGTATTTAATGCTTTATGTCGGAGCAGACTTAAAATTTGTATGGCTTGACCAAGATGAACCGTCACTTGCCACAGTGCTTTAGATTGTTTTGATTTGGTTTGATATATTTCAGATGTCGAGCTTTCTAAAAAGAATTCAAGGAGCAATGTGGAGCATTTAGCGACATCTACTGGTGACGTTAAGAACTGCAACCAACGGCTCACTCCCACCTCTCCCCTTTGAAGCACTACGGTGGCCCACACAGCACTAAGATGTCATCGCATTTCTGCTTCTTTGCCAAAGGAGATGATGTATTTACCAAACGCGCTCTGTCAATCCCATGAAAGGAGACCCAATGTGTATTTAAATAGAAATAGCTCATTCTAAGATAATAAAGACATACCGCTTCATTACGGAAGGTCTTTACACACCTCTGAACACATAGTTATGTACATTATATTGCATTTCCATCAATAGATCCTCAAATAAAATGACACACTTGACCTGTAAAATAAACTCAGTTCAACTTGAATCAAGCCAAATTCTTACAATGCCACTACATTAAACTTCAACATGTGCTGGAGACATGAACAATATCCAGAATACACAGACAGATAAAAAAAGAGCAAAACAAGTCATAAGACGACAAATAAACAAGCAGAAATAAAAAAGAAGCCGGTGTCATTTAGTACAAATTCCACAAAATGATTTTTCTGCGATTTAATTATGAGATTTACAGTGTAGTGGTTCTACGACCGACAGAATAAGAAAACAATACAAAATGACATCTCTGAATGTGTAAGAGCAAGATTGAATGACTCTAATGTTCTTGGCAGACGCTCTCATACCTAAAAGACTTCCCGGTCGTTACACATGCTGTTGAGAAGCACGAACATCTGATCTGACCTTAACCAGAAAAACCCTGTGACCTCACACACCTGCTCTCCTGAATCTATTACCGACACACGAGAGCTGTGACATCTTAACCAGAACTCACAAACACCTTTCAACATACTGTACACATTTATTTCAAACCGCTCTCACCGAGAAGACTAAACTAGATTTCAAGGTCCAAGATATTTTGTGAGGTTTATGAAATGATGAAATTATCCAGAAAATGTTAAATATTACTTTGATCTGTAAATCTCAGTTGGATATCAGTGTTGTATGTTTTTTGACAGGTTGATGCAATGCTTTTACACATATAACTACTGTACTGTGGTCCGCTGGTATGTTCTTCTTCAGTAGTGGATACAAACTAGATATAATAATAAAACTCTGAATAATAAAAAATAATTGTATCATTTTTGGTGGAGGACGCATCTTTGATCACAGACAATAATCAACCAGCGTCACTGATCTTAAAAACACACAAAATAATTGTCAATCGATGACTGCTTGCACCCAAGGGCCTCTGAAGTAAACACAAAGGATTTATTGAAGTCCTATCTGATCCCCCGATACAGTCTTTTTGTAAAGCTTCTCAGAGATAAAAGTTAGTATTATTTTTTTCTTACTATATGATTAGATGAATCATATATAAAACAATTTAAGCTGACGTGTAAATGCAAATGTATACAAAATTGCTTAAAAGAACATAATTTTAATTCTGGCCTTAAAAAAAGAATAAATCAATTGCTTTGCTCACATAACCCTAATGTTATCAACCCTTCAACCCTTTGCAAAATATGCAAAATAAACCACCAGGAGATGCTGACATTAGATATTATTTACTAGAATAATTTAACTTGTTCTAAAGACACCTTTTTTGTGTTTTCGTTATTTTCCCCCTGTAAAGCTGCTTTGGAACAATGCAAATTGTGAAAAGCGCTATATAAATAAAATTCAATTGTCATCTTAGTGATCTTTAGATTCTTTAATGGGGCATATTAAAAATGATATATATATATTTATTCTGTGTAATGTTATTTGTATGCATCATGGATCTGAGAGCAATGCAATTTGAATCCTCCATATGTATGTACTGTACATGTGGCAGAATTGAGAATAAAGCAGACTTTGACTTTGATTTACTCAAATGAAACAGTAAGGCCCGGTTTCACAGACAAGGCTTAAGGCTAGTCCCAGACTAAAATGAATTTGTGGGCTGTTTTAACGAAATCTTAATTCGACCAAGGCAAAGTCCTGGCTTAAAACAAACCAGGCCTAGAGATTGTGAATGCGTCCCATATTGCATGTTGGAGTGGCGCCGCCATCTTGGGAGGATCCTTCCCCACTGCTGTTATTGTTTTGATATGTACCGTTACTTGTTTTGTTTTGTTTGATATATGAAGATCTCAAAAGTGAAAGAACCAGGGGATTTTCCAGAACGACTCTGCGTAAAGCTATTGCAGTTTTTAACACAACAAGACTGACCTACCAGTTATATTTCCCAATCAAACAAGAAAACAAAACACTGCATTGAATGCATTAGCAGCGATCCTCCCAAAAAGGCGGAACATTCAACATGACGTGACGTAGCTTCACATTCTCTATATTTCATTGATTTCATAGCTTGTATATAAATTGTTTCACGGAAAAACACAGTTAATTGTTTTAAAGTGTGTACAGTAAACAGTTCAGGTAAAGATGATATAAGTGTGTTCTGTGTGATCAGTAATGACAGATGCATCTCAACACCCTGCAGCGGTGAAAGTTCTCTAAGCTCCGCCCTCTGTGCATGTGATGGGCGGGCTTCAAGCAGTAACAAGACAGACCGCATATGAGAGAATGCCGTCACAAGCTGCTGTCAAACGTCTAACAACTGATTTAGACAATTCAAATACTGACATTATACTGCACATACATACTGCTTGACCTAAATAAAAAGTATATGAAATATAATTATCTACAGTATGTACTACACCAGCTTTGCGTAAATACCAGCATTCGGCAACAAAAAACATTCAAAAACAATGGATTTCAACTGATTTAATTGAATCCTCTAGTAACTGTGTGGATGGTGAAGCCTCATTGTACAGAACACAAGCAGGAGCACGTTTAAAGGTCTGATGGGATTGGATGATGTCATATGCCCTCTAGAGGACACGCAACACAATTACATGAGAGATGCTGCTGATGCACAGGTGAACTCTCCTGAAAGGTGGTCTGCTGGTTTTGATGGTTGGCTGTGGACAGGCCGGTCCGGTTTGTTGGTTGTGGTCATATGTCAGCTGATCAGATTGAGAGACCTGCAAACCAACTGAACCAGCTGAAACGTACTGGCTAGACTGGAATTTCAGATAAACCATCTTAAACCAGTCAAAACCTGCAAACCACCTTAGACTGGTTAAAAGAGTTGTTTGTTTAAGCGCTCATTGTCTTTGTTTACTTTGCATCCATCATCGAAACAAAGACTGTGTCTGCGTTATGACAATAGCAGATTCAACAAATGACTTTTGATGGTTTCAATTAATTGTTCAACTCCATCTCCTCACCGCCAAAACAAACACATCGACCCAGAAGAGTAATTTCAGAGGAAACACAAGAGTGACGAATAAATGACAACCTGCTTATAAAAAAGCTTTTTTAAAGACAACTGCATCCAGCACGTCAATCAAAGGCCAAGAGAAACCTCAATAAACTCTAATGTAACGCACTTGTTCAATGGAGGGAGAATGTTGTCAATGCTTGACAAAGATGCTTAACACAAATCAGATGAAAGCAAACAACTTTTAATGTTGTAATGTTAACTGAGCACAAACCTGCTCTTTAATCTTGAGAAGCATCTTTCCTCCCCATTGCTTGCATTCATGACGAAACAGCGCTATAGCATCCTAAAACAAACTGAAGTTTTGGAGTCGCATGTCCCGTGCTGTCGGCTTGAGTTTTGTCAAACAAACAAACATGTAAACAAACAAACAAACACACAAACAAACACAAACACTTTTGTAGCTGCATTTCAGTGGTAAGAGTATTGTGTTAACAACGCAAGGTTGTGTGTTGGATTCCAGGGGATTGCAGATACCTGTGTATAAATGTATAGGATGCAATATAAGTCACTTTGGATAAAAGCGTCTGCCAAATGCATAAATGTAAATGTTAAACTTTGTATTAGCACCTATCGTACTATTGCTATTTTATGACATATCGCTTATTGGATAAATAAGAGTCTGCTAAATGACTAAATGTAAACGAACAAACACACACACTCTAACACGCACACAAACATATAAACACACACAAAGACAAACACAGACACGCAAACACACACAGACACACACAAACATATAAACACACACGCAGACAAACACACACACGCAAACACACACAGACACACACAAACATATAAACACACACGCAGACAAACACAAACACACACACACAGACAATAACACGCACACACACAAACACTAACACGCACACACAAACACTAACACGCACTCACATGCACACGCACACTCACACACACACACACGCACACACACACACACACACACACACACACACACACACACACACACACACACACACACACACACACACACACACACACAAACACTAACACTAACACCCACACACAAACACTAACACGCACACACACACACACACACACACAAACACTAACACACACACACACACACAAACACACACGCAGACAAACACAGACACGCAAACACACACAACCATATAAACACACACGCAGACAAACACAAACACACACACACAGACAATAACACACACACACCCACACAAACACTAACACGCACACACAAACATGCACACACACACACACACACACACACACTAACACGCACACACACTAACACGCACGCACACACACACACAAACACTAACACGCACACACACAAACACTAACACGCACACACACAAACACTAACACGCACACAAAAACATGCACACACACACACACACACTAACACGCACACACACAAACACTAACACGCACGCACACACACACACAAACACTAACACGCACGCACACACACACACAAACACTAACACGCACACACACACACACACACACACACACACACACACACACACACACACACACACACACACACACACACACACACACACTAACACACAAACACTAACACGCACACACACACACACACACACACACACACACACACAAACACACACGCAGACAAACACAGACACGCAAACACACACAACCATATAAACACACACGCAGACAAACACAAACACACACACACAGACAATAACACACACACACCCACACAAACACTAACACGCACACACAAACATGCACACACACACACACACTAACACGCACACACACTAACACGCACGCACACACACACACAAACACTAACACGCACACACACAAACACTAACACGCACACACACAAACACTAACACGCACACAAAAACATGCACACACACACACACACACACACTAACACGCACACACACAAACACTAACACGCACGCACACACACACACAAACACTAACACGCACACACACAAACACTAACACGCACACACACAAACACTAACACGCACACACACAAACACTAACACGCACACACACACACACACAAACACGCACACAGACACGTTTTGTTGTAGTTTCTACTCTACGTGCAGTAACACTTCAGTGAGCGCGAGGGGACGCTAACACGGTTCAACATCATTCCAGTCACTCGAATCGAATTGAACTCAATTGTAGTGAGACAAAACTTGTTCACAGGTTTACAGAATAACAAGTGTGCTAACTTACATGTACAGAGTTATTGTTCAACAACATTTAAAGACTTTCAGCATCACGTCAGAGTTGATGCTTGAGAAAACATCTTTGACCACATCAGTCAGTGACGCCGCGAGGACGCACATGATTGGCTAAAACCGAGTGCGCGCTTCAACGGTAAATTGTTATTGGCTAATGAAACATTGTGTGTCTTACTGTTACTGTTACTGCTGCTTTTGCTGTTTGCACATAAGTTAATACTGTACATAGTTTTTATTGTTATGTTTCAGCATAGTTCTTATATTATGTTTCTCACATTGAACGTATATATGTATGTGTGTGTATAGTGTGTGTATGTGTGTGTATAGTGTGTGTATGGGTGTGTATAGTCTTGGCATTCATTCATAAGAATTTCATTGCTCAGGGAAACCTGTTTCCTCACTGGGCAAATGACAATAAACACTTTGAATCCTTGAGTCCTATTGTTGTTTTATATGCGTGCAATGGATGCTTTTAAACCTAAGAAAACATTTCAGGTAAAATCAATCTCTTTGTGCTTCAGCTTGTGTTTCGAGTGCTGTCTGACTTTTGTCTATAAATAAATGTCTATAAATGCACTTTACAGTTCTGTACAGTGTTTGTGATAAGACAATCAGTCCATCAGTAATAGTCTGCTTAAATCATCATTGCACATTTCAGTTCAAACTTTCCTTTGGCAGGTTTAAAATGTAGTAAAATAGCGACCAAAGAAATAAAGATTTTTGGTTTGAATTCTTATAATCATCTACTCCGTGCCGTGAAATGTGTTCTTACACAGAAAACGTGTGTGTGTATCAGACAACAGAATGATGCATAAGACAGATTCAATGACAACACTCTGAATAGGGCAGTGAGTTGGAGTTAATTTTATTAGTGTTATATTGAGATAAGCTGCTCAAAATGAATGTTTTAGAAGCGTAATGCAAACACTCTACTCCATCATAGAGTCCATTTTCAGTCAATTAAAATGACTGTGACGTTCAAACTGACTTTCTTTGTTGAAGAAAAATAAGAAAATATATAATTGACAGTACAATTAGGCACACGGCTGACACGTACTATACATCAATATGCACAATTCATTTTCATAGATTCATATGTACGGGGATTTCAAAATCAAAACATTCATATCAACCTTTTGTGACGATAACATGTGCGCCACAACTGTGCTGTCATGGATAAAAATTAGCAATGTCTCTTAAAAAGAGGCCTTGTGTGATCAGAAATGAGTAAAACAGCCAATCACAGCAAACAACTGCTATGAAATTAAGAGCGAACAGAAAAGATCTTAAAACACATCTGAATGAAGAATGTAAGTGCTAAATATCAGCTCAAGTCTGAACTGACGTCAATCTTTGATCTGATAAGAGTTCTCAGTGCTAACCAGGTGTGTGAAACCAGTCAAAAACACATTTCAAAACAGACAAAACAACATATTTATGCACAAGAAAATAAAGCCTATAACACTCCGATTCTGTTTTGTGCAACAATGTTATTCCTTTTAGCAAAATTGAGGTGAAAATGTTTCCAGCTTAAAGAAATACACCATGGTATAATGAAATAAAATGTATTTATGCCCATAATGGCAATTTAGAGGAAAATGTTAAATAATATTCAAAATGCAATAAATCCAATTGACTTGAAGCAGGCTTCATTTTCTTGATGCAAAATATTGTTCGGGGTAAAACAGGCCAAGACGAAATTTAAGGGGCAAACAGATCCAGTGAGCTATAAAAGTGTACAAGCATCACATCAAGTGTGATTGAAGGGAGAGTTGTGGATCTGTGTGCCCTAAAACCTCTCAAACGTTGACCTCGGCACATCCAACATAACAGAGTGTTCCGTATCTTTGTATGTTTGATCTTAAATGTGCTTTCGCTCTTACCTAAAACACATATTGGAGTGACGAAACGTTAAAACAAACATCCCCGACGTACAGATAAAAGCCAGACTTATAAAACAAGTCCTTCACATAAAGCCATTTACACAACGGAATGTTACATGGTTTTAGGAGCAGTAGAGTTTCGTGTGGTTTCAGATTCGGTTTTAGAAGTGTTTTACGATTAGTTAACATGTATTAAACAAAACTAAACAAAATATTGCACAGAAACAGATTACATATTCCCCGATTGAAGGTCATATAAGATTTGGACAACTATGAATATCTTTAGTGTGTTTGAAGGGAAAGCTACGTCTAAAACACACCTGATGATGTTCAATTTAAGGCTGAATCTATATCTCACACTGAAACAGTCTTAGGCATCACACATTTGCAGTTTAGTGCTACACTCGCTATTCTAAAATAAGTTTCTTTTTTTTAAAATAAACACAAGAACACGACCCTCCGTTCATTCGAGTTATAAAAACAGAACACGCACAAACTCACGAGACAGGTACATTCTTTAAAGCATATCTCCATATGCTACGAATTCCAGGCGGGACCTGAATGTCCTAGACAGCCATGCAAATTATTGGTTTTGTGCATTCATTTAATAACTGATATGTCTGGTGGGGCTTTTTGATGACATTTACGTCAGTTTAGATTACGTTTTACCTATGTATGAGCAGAAGGCTGACACATGAGATGCGTGACCCCACCCACAATGTGCCACTGATTGGTTGGTTGGCAGGAGAACATCTGTTGCCTCTTAAATGAGAAGTGTGTCTTTGTAAATAGACATGAATCATAATACATTTCACACGGCCTCTGATTCTCAGACGGCTTGTGATAAGTGTTTTAAGGTGCATAGATCAGTTTGGTCGGATCTGCTTTATCATACAGTATTCACGATGAGGTGTGTTTGACAAAATACATTAGAAACCCAAAGGAAGCCAAAAATAAAGAACATCTGTTCCCAGAAATGGTATCTACACAGTGTCATCCAAACATCTGACGGAAAAAACAAGACAACCCAACAGCAAACGAAAACCACTCCGTCTTTCGTAGCGGTACAGGGGCGCCGTGTTTGACCGAGCAGTTTGTGATGATAAAATTAATCCTCTAATGCTACGGCCGTGTGGCTACAGTGCTTTTTATCCCGAATGTACAGGACAGGGGGCACTAAGAGAGGGCATGTGTTTAAGCAGCAACCGCAAAACCCAGTGTGGTGCGGCGCACCGCACATGCCCTCCCCTCACCCTGCTCATGGCCCGACTCATGACCCAATGCAGCGCTGAGGTGGAAAGAAACGGCTGTCTGTCACCTCTTCTGCAAGCTGCGGATTTTCTTTGAGTACTTGAGCACGCGCGGCGAGCGGGAGTGCAGCTTCACGAACAGCTCGGGAAACTTGTGCTGCGGGAACAGCGTCTCCAGGATGCCCTCGATAAAGACGTAGACCAGCCGGCGATTCAGCGGCTGGTGCTGGAACATGTCGAAGACACGCAAGATGCCCTTTCGACTGGTGTCTGCCCCGATAATGTGTTTTAACTCATCTGATGGCCAAAGAGAAAGAAAGGAGAGGTTTGAGTGCGAATCAGTATTTTGAAACCGAAACGTTTCGTGTGCAGGTTCTGAGGTCGGTCTACCTGGCATGATACCCAACAGTGTGGTCTTAGCTGCGACTCTGGTCCTCATGCAGGTGTTTTTTTCTCTGCGGGGCGGAGTCTCCGCCAGAATCCCATTAGGCCAGTAGGAGTCTCTGTAGGGTCACAAAACCAGGGTCAGAAGCACGACCACATATGAGAGCATCAGCGGAGAGCATAAAAAGAAAAATCACCTGAATCTCTTCACGTAATCGGAAACCTGCTCTGGTGAAGTCATGTTGTCAACGTGGTCCACGATTTTCCTGAGACAAAGATACAAACCAAGATTATGATGATTACATTCAGGGGTGGAGAACAGGAAGGAGGTGGTGTGCACACGAGCTCCACACCTGTTGATAGTGTCTCCATATGTGGCTTTGATGAGCTGCTGAAGCAGGTTTTTGATGTTCCTCCTCAGCCACTGGTTTCTCTCTTTCAGGTCAAACACCTCGTCCATCAGCAACAGCATCACCCTCAGAGGAATATTATCATCCACCTGCACATCCAGGACACTAGATCATATATGTCTCTAGACATAGACTTTTACACTTAGCGCTAAAGTACATTCAAAATAAAAAAGCGAGCGCAGTAAATAACGGAGATGACTTACATTGTCGTCCAGCTGGGCGGAGACGCGGCAGTGTTCAGGATCAATGTTTGATTTTGGGATTAAAGGAGGCACCTGTAAAACACGTCAAGTGACATGAAATACATGATAAAACATTAAAAAGTGCAAAACAACCTCATGCATCACACCTGCCTTTCAAGGACACAAAACTCAAATAAAATGCAAACATGTGAAACTTCACATTTTCCCCACTGCGCTCGTCTCTGTTAAGGTGGACAAACGTAACAACAGATCGGTCCGAAGCGCTAGACGTGCTCTACCTTAAATATGGATTGTTTAATGTCCTGGCCAAGTTTCTCAGACATGCGGCCCATATCAGCCGAGACTTTGGACGCTCCCTCGGCCAGGCTGTCCGGCAGGGACTTCACGGCATTAGACACGTTCCGCATGGAGCTCCGGAGGGGATTCACAAACGTGTCCATCTGTCCGATTTCAGAGAACACGACACATTTAAAAAAAAAATCCAACCGGTGTCTGTCTGTTCGGCTATCTATCGAGAGGGTGACAGGGACCTCAAGAAGACTAGTTCATTATAGAAGCGGTGTATGCGGTTGCTAAAGGTTCACACATCTGGGGATTAGGACCGCACAGCCCTCTGGGAAAGAGATTTGCAGATTTAAAAGGGACTAAAATCTGAGGAATAAGGCTGGGCAATAAATCAAACGTATACAAAACATGTTAGAATACAATATGTGATGAAAAAATATTATACATTTGATTAAAAAAATTAGTTTGAAGTGATGACTTGGACTGAATAATGAAGAAAACTCATCCAACGCTAAGAGCGTTCTAATTATTAATACATTTCGTTGCACTGTACTTGTATGTGTGTAATGACAATAAATTGAATCCAATCCAATCCAATTATTAGAAAACATTCCCACAACTTCTACACAAATAGTCTGACTACACTGAAGATGTTCACATTTTTATTTATTTTGTATTTTTTACAATACATACTTCCCATTTATGTTATTACACAGTTTTGGTGATTTCACTTTTCAAAATGTTTATTAACAAGACAAGTGACTTTTTATTGGTAGTGTATGTAAACACTGCTGGTAAATACTGTTGTTTATTTTTTGGTTGTTTATTATGGCTGTTTGGTTGAAAAAACGATTACAGATCAAATACATTTTAAAATATTTATTTAATTACATCAAAAAGCTGAAAAATAAATACGTAAATCATATCGTGCAGGTCTACTGGCCATGACATTAGAAATGAACCATGATGAGACAGATTCTCTAGAGCACACAAGACTGTATGTGTTGTTTCTCACCTTGCGTGCAAAGTCTCCTTTGCCCTTGCTGTATGCTTTATTTTCCAGGAAGTCATAGACGAATGGCATCAGGAAGGGACAAGCCTTCAGAATCTCTGGATTCAGTAGAAGCTAGAAGACAAACTGAACTCTCAGCACATCTGGACCGTCACAACACCTGAGCTTTCAAAATAAACACAGCTCATTCTGACCCACCTGTAGATACGCGTTCAGATCTTTCTTTCTCTTCTCTAAGAACTCTCTGTCCATGTTGTTGAAGGTCTTTTTGCCTGGAAGCTTGAGAATCGGTGCAAGGCTCTCGAACTGAAGACAGTCAGTGAAGTTTAGCAAATTCTGAAAAATGTAAAACCTTAAAATTGAAACATTCGTCCTCGGTTCTCTCACCTGCTCTGTGATGCGCATGTGGAAGTCGTGAAAATCACTGTAGCGCCGGTACGTCTTCCAGGTGTCCTGGCTGCCGTCGGAGTTCTTGCGCACGACGGTAACGGTGTAGAGCGCGTAAGTCTTCCCGTGATCGTTGCACACGCCTGCCATGGGAAGGTGGTTTAGAAAAGTATCAGCTATAGAGCACCGCCCGAGGAAATGACACAAGCCATGGACATGACGGCGTCAGCAGGTGGAACAGAACACGGGAGCGAGAGGGTGACAGTCCACGGAGGGACGTAAGAAAACAGAAATAAATGTGATGGAACGATAGTGTCACAGAAAAGAAAACAAACAAACATGCTTCTAAGTACAGAGCTTGAGATGTGATGACCAAAGCAGAGAGGAGCAGCACGCACACAGAACACACATTTACCACGGTTCAGTATGACATACCCGTGTCAGAGATGAAGGCGTGAAGCTGAACAGATTCATCCATGCTTCCACTGCTGAGATCATCTAATGACTGCGAAACAGACACATGCGTCACAAACAATACAGCTCAACATCACTGAAGTATATGAACGGCATCGATTGACTCACTAAATTAATGCTGCCTGTTGGAGAACCGTTGAATGATTCTGGAAGGACAGAGAAGCACACATAAATGACAACACTAGAACAGACTCATTGCTGTTGTTCATGAAAGAGCGGTGTCCTCTCACCTCCGTCTCCATCATCAGAACCTCTGAAGCTGGGTTCCTTAAGCATGTCCAGATCGGCAAGCATATGCACATACATAGGATGGTGCTTGAACTTTGGGTAGTATCTGTCATCTTTCAACATCAGATCATACACCTGAAAAACAGACAGACGTGAGTTGTTTTCGATTAACTTAGCAAATACACAAATCCCGGCACAGCATTGTGTCTTTACTTTTCTCTGGATCTCATCGAATATCTCAGGTGTGGGATCCTCTGTGTTGAGTTTTTGAGCTAGTCGTGCTACAGCTGCTTCGTCCACCTGCACCCTGGGAGAGGCCTGTTTGGAGAGACCAACTGTCAACCAATGACAACACGAATTTGCCACACCCATCATAATCATGACATTAGGGGGCAGGTGATTCTCAAATCGATGACAGTAACAGACCATCTCTTACCTTCTCAGAGAGGTACTGATCAAATACACCCAGCGCAGCGGCTCTCAGCAGTCCTTTGGTGGTCTGGCTGCTTTGCTTCTTTCCGTCTCTCTGACTGCTCTGTAAGACCTCCAGCTGTTGCTGGGCCGTGACCCGATACCCCTCCACCGTCAGCCAGAAGAACAGAATGGCCTGACCGCCCATAAGCTGCATGTAGTCTAGAGACGGAGAGAGAGAGATGAGCTGATGTTGTATTTAAGAGGGAATTTGGACAGGTCCTGACTCACCCATGAAGAACTGAAGTGCGATATTATGAACTAAGATGTGCTCCAGCGGGATCACGCATAACTTCGCAAAATTTGCTGCAAGTTTTAAATCATCGACCTCCTGTTTGGCAAAAACAAATGACAATGAAATGCAAGTCTTAGCATTCAAAATTGAAGGCGGGGTTAGTATTTCTTCTAAAACGCTTTAGAAAACCGAGTCAGGCCGAATACCAAAACAAACTTGTAGCCAGTCAGCAGCAAGGGGCGTGTCTACGAGCACTTAGTGCACAGGACGGACATTAGCCGAGCCGAGTGACGATCGAAAGAAAAAGGTGGCAGGTAAAAAACAAGAGAGGAAAACGTCTGCGGAACAAAATAACTTACTATCAGGCAAGAAGTAGCACCAGTGTAAATATCAGATCAGCTTTCCAGCGCTGGAGAGAATTCAAGGAGCAGAAAGGTCTGTGATCGGATACCGAGGTTGCTTTGTTTCTTCTCGACAGGTGGGTAACATTGGTTTTGCTTTGTTTCACAGAACTGATATATGCTGGCTTTCGCTTGATTATGCTTGTGTGTCATGTTCATCTGCAGTCAAGGAGCTATTCAAATTAGGGGCGAGACCCTTTTGGGGTAGGGGCGTGTTTGATTTATTTGTTTTGAAACATCAACATTGGATATCAGACGTCGCTTAGCCTGTCTTTAAGCATTAAACAGTTTTCTTTTTATTTAATTTCAAAGTCAAAAGCAATGCATTTAACACCATTACACAGTCATTATTATTAATAATATAAAACTAACATAATCAATTATTATATTTGTTAATTGTAAAGATTCTGAAATGTATATCCCTTGTAAGAATGAGCATTTTGTAATGAATTTTTAGTAGTTTTTAGTATTTGTTTACCTTGCCCGATTTTAGCCGTTGTATTCGTGTTTCACAGATTTTCTTCACAAAGTTCAAACTGTTGATTTGATTTTTTATAACGTTAATATCTGTGAGAATAGATAGAGAGACAAAGAGAAAAGAAGAGTAAACTGTTATGCTGAAACCCTGAACTTACTTATCTTTTCCAAAATAAACCCCATAATTCAATGCAGTGTGTTTATTTCCCGACCCAACATTTGTCTCTGGTAGGAATGTGTGTGTGTACCGTCCCCAGCAGTGTCCAGAGATCGCAGGTACTGAAGCTCCTCCAGGACTTTGTCTTTGACGGCCTCCAGCTCAAAGACATTGTCTGTCAGCTTTAAAATGTTCAAGAAGGCCTCGTAGTCACAGCTGGAGTCATAGATCTGCTCAAACATAAACAATCATGGGAACCAGGGTATCATGGACAATATCAAGCGAAACAGCAAGACTGTTTTAGCTCTTTTCAAATAAGAGTTTAAGTTGACAACTCTTCATATTAAAATATAGACTCCATTTAAAAAGTTTGTTTAAGGACAGAAAGGAGTCTGTCTCACCATCCAGACGATGAACTGGTTGATGTAATCGGGGTCACTCAGCTGGTTTATTAAGGGCAGCAGAACTCCTCGGGCCAGAACTTCCTACAGGACATCAAGAGATTATCAATTCATTTACATTCAGTTTACAAGACCTGAGGTGAAGATCTAATCGTGTATATCAGACCCTACTGGGTCTGAGTAGATTTGGTGTTTTTACCCTGAGGAAGTATCTCATATTCTTGTTGTGGAAATCTCCAGAAGGTAGTAACAGATAGAGCAGCACTTCACAGAGGTCTCTCAGGTAACCTGAAGCAAGCACAGACGCACACAAGTTACAGGGGAAATAAAAAAATTACAAATCTTATTTTTTTCATGAAATATTGCAGCGTTTATTGTAAATAGCTTATTAATAAGGGTCGATTTTTCATGTGCCCTTCAGTTAAAATCTGAAAATGCAAGCCACGTCCACTAATTTTCTCCTTTTAAATTTCTTTTTCACTCAGATATGGGTCAGAATACGGAAGTAAAAACGATGGCAACTCCCAGTTCATGGGGACTTTAAATTAAAGACGTTAAAACGTATGACATGTTGTCTTCAGTGGCGTATGGGTGTCTGCAGTAATCTGTCAATTATGCTGGAATGCAAACAATCAGCTTTTAGGAATATTGTGAGTGTTGACGTGTGAAAAGATCTTTCTAATCTTTCTTATTCATGTAAAAGTGATGTCTTTGTTTTCTTATTTTATGTGTCAATCCGTGTTTTCAGACGGGGTGAGTCTGTGTGTTTTGTTACTGACCCAAGACACAAAAAGATCAGCCCTGAAAAGGCATAGAAGTACAAACATGCTCCAAATGACTTTCAACACAATGTTCCTCTCATCTCTTTTGTCTTACCTTCCTCGTCTTTGCGGGACGTGCACACCACATCTCTACAAATGCTCCTCTCCATTTCCACCTCTGCTTCAAAAAACGAGTCTATCAACTCGTCTGATGCATCACCTTCAAACACACACGTCAGAGGTCTCATTGAAAACTAAAGCAATCTACTGATCAACACAAAGCATGCATCTAAAAGAGAAGAGGATAGTTACGTTGTTTCTGATCTTCCCTCTCGTTCAGTTTCTCCTGAGCTTTTCTGAAAACACGCAGGTGAGTCGCGAAATCATCCACCAGTCTGGTAGTGAAATACGGCTGCCAGTCCACGTCTTTAGATCTGAGGAATGATAGAGCACACAATGAATCTTGGGAAATGTCCTCATGAAAACATCGTATTTCTCGGATTCAGCATCCATATCTTGTTTATAAAACGTGTAAAGCAAAACAAAGTAAGAGGCAAGATTTCCATAAACGTTACTGTTCCAGACAAGTAAATGAATCAGTCAAGAAACAGTGACAACTACGAATCTACTTACACGCTCTTTTAATTAATGGTCAAATAAAAGCTCTTTACAGATGTCTCACCTAGTGGAGAACTCGACGAGAGCGTTCTGAAATGTCTGTCTGATCTCCAGGAGAAAAGTCTCATCCTCACTCAGTGTGTAATACCAGTACTGAATGTAGTCTCTCAAAGCAAACTGGATCACCTGATAAACCACATAAAACACATCGATTGAGAGAGACAGAGAAGAGAGGGGAGTAAGAGACATAAAGACAGAGACATAGTCAGAGAAAAGTGTCAAACATGTGTTTCTTGGCACATATACAACAACACGACTTGAACCCCAAAGAACTCTGGGTAGACATAAACTAATAATAACAGAACTCAATGCTAATTGTGAAAAGCGCTATATAAATAAAAAATAACTGAACTTGAAACTTGCTGACTGTGGTTAACTTAAACAATCACGCAAGAAAGTCTGGTAAAGGACTCTGTATTACAGTACAAAGTGTGAGATCCTGTTCAACCAGACCATTAACTGAGGAAAACTTTTATGACATCATCATTAACATGTGTGTTATGTAGAATGTCTGTCAGACTCAAGTGTGACTCAATGAGCATGTGAAAGCAGTTATGGCAATAAAGCTGAAGTGAGTGTCATGTGCTCTTCAGTTTTATGAAACAAACACTTCAGCTGAAACTCTCAAACTAGCTGATGTAGCGTCCTGCAAAGATTGACATTCAGCAGAGCCACAGTATAGTTTCGTCTGTGCGTTCAGCTGCTCATCTGTCTATTGTTTCCTTTAGCTGATGTACCTGCTGCAGTGGTTCGTCTATAATATTAGATCCAGTTAAACGCCGGTCAATCTTAATGGGTTTGGACTCAGATTTCATCTCTTCTGAAACCTAAAGAGCAAAAACAAACGGTTCTTTTAAAACGAATACATGAAAACAAAACGACTGCTTTTAATCTGAATACTTCACAACAATATAATAACTTGCTGTAGAACTCTTTGGCAGATGCAAACCAATGAAATCACGGAATGATCTAAAATGAATTCCTGCTTAATATTCACTTTCACTCTGACATTTGTCATATTACATCACTTACACACACAGTGAATATTCAGAAGACAGACAGAAGATCTGTCTGGAGGGAGTGTTTGCACACCTTGAGTATGGCCGTCTGTGTGGACGGCAGGGAGGAGTGTTCACACCGTTCCAGGTGCTTCTCGGAGTGTGTCTTTCCAAATAAAAGAAGTACTACAAAACCCCTAAAGAGAGGGAGATTTTATCATTAAACTACAGCATCAACAGGCGTCACAGTGAGGAAAGTTTACAGAGGGCATCTGGTTCATGAAACACGAGCAGAACACGTTTCTGTGTAATTTGTTTGTAAAGTCATTCTAACGTTAATTTAGGGATTCATTAAAATAGTTGTATTTTCAAAATGTAAGTTGGTATGAAAGAAATGTACATCTGCTCCATACCCCGTGTAAATGGTGTGTAAAACCGGACGTTAAGTTCTGTATTCTTTTAGACAAACTGTTGAGACTTCCTCTTTCATGCACAGTGTATCATAAAGATATTTCACAAGTTCTTGCCTTATCTTTTACATTTGAACTTTCTGTAAAGCTCATCACTGTCCTTTTTTTACACAGCCGTCTAATCACAGTGGCGAGGAGGAGGGACAAAAACTACATTGACCAACCATCATACATAACAATGGAGAAGTTCATATTTTTCCACTTACCCGCCAATAAAGCAGAGGACGTAGAAGGCCAGATAAAAGATGGCAAAGGGTCCGAATGAGATGAGGAAGAGCACGACACCCAAACTCCCCCATCCCCAGACAGACAGACTGGCCTGAAACACACACGAGAGGGGTGTTAAAACACAGTATAGTACTGTCTTTCTGTCGTGATCATTCACTTACTGCTATTAGTAAAACATTTTTGATGTAGTATGTAGATAACGTATGTATGTGTAAATTAAGGCATATTTTTTTAATCAAACTGCAGTCTGTCATGAGACTTGTTAGACATGTGACTATAAAGACATTTTTTCTGCCAAAAATGTACATAACGGTGTATCCCTATAAAAAACATCATTACATATCCATGTCATTATTTAGTATTGAGTTATTACACTAACAAAACTGTCTTGATGACAAATTTACCACAAACATAATAAACAACAACAACTTTACTCTTAATGTACAGGAAATGTTATTTTCATTACCTTCGTATTAAATATAGGCCTGTGTAATGCATAATACAAGGTCTCATGTTTACCGCCAAACTGGCAAATGTATTTTCTCACCAAAGGCACTGTCTTCTCTGTGAGTGTTAATTTAACACCTTATCTTCATCATCATCATCATCATCATCAGAGCCCACACAGTTGTTCCACGTTCTATTTTGCAGTGGCATTCAAGCTGTATATTAATTCATAAATATATGGGAATAAAACCAATGACCACCGTTGCAAGCACAGTGAGGTACCAGTCGTGCTACAGACACAACACGACAAATGAAAAATGAAGATAGAGATGGTGAACAAGAATGTGTCCAGTGGACAGCTTTCCTGTTTTTGCCGGGAGAGGAAACACATGACCCGGTCTGCGGCCTCCCTTCCTTACAAGGTCTGAGGTATACGTTTCTATGCAAACATGTGTCAAATAAACATGTCATCAACACACAAAAACACGCTTACACGTGGTGAAAGAAAAGATTTTGACAGTTTTGTTGTTTTTAAATCCCGTGACAGTCGAGTGTTCGACCTCCAACTTTGCATCGAGGCCGTTAGTATGCGTGGCTTTAAGATTTCACGTCAATGTCACAAACGGGCCCTTTTAAGATGACCTCATGTTATCTGGCTCGGTCTGTGACTTCAACACCACAATGTTCCTAACCTTGACCCCGCTGACCTGACCCTTGCTAAATCACTCTGCTCGTGGTGTATTTTTCATGACATCTGTGGAAACTCAAGGTTTTAGTTGATCAGAAGAATGAACGGTCTTTTCTGTAACGTTCTAGAGCCCTACAATGCATGTATGTGTATTATAATGAGAGGGAAAGACAAACACGTATCTATTTGGCTGCTGTGTCACAGGACTGCTGATGGCAAAGTAATCCATCTATAACATCAACGTACCACACAACACAACTCACTGAACCCTCTAGTATATCTCAACATGATACTGTTAAATGTCTCTGTTTGTGAAGATATGAATTACTGTCCTATTGTGTATTACTCAAAACACCTAATAAATGATCTGCAACTTTATAATCTCAATACTTGCCACACACTAACATTTTCATTTTATACTAAAAACCTCTTTAGATTGGTTGTGCTCTTGTGACTGACATTTCATTTCTTGACAGCGTACGGACATGCTTTAGGAATACAGTCTGCCTACCAACACAGATGACACCTTCAAGCTAAACCAAATTCACATTGTTTTCTACTCGATTACATGTGGTATAAACACATTCAAAGTGTGATTGAAGCGCCTGCGTGAGATTAAACGTCACAGCATGTAACAGGAGAAAATGCAAACACATATTGGCACAAAACCATACATACAAAAATTTGTTTTTGTAACTGCGTTTGTATGTAACTGCTACAAGATTTTGTGTTTTAGTCTGTCATCATCACCAAACAAACCGCAGGAAGTCTTGGATCACCAATTACGATCCAAGACTATGAATATTTTGACACTGAATATTTTGACAAGCGTTTTACCGTTAACATGCTTACGTTTCCGAGCATGTAAACTCAGCAATCACCAGGAAGACATGCCTGCAAGATTATAGAGATTATGAACTAAAAAAAAAAACAAATTCATAATTTCTCAAGAGAAAGAGACAGTTTCTGTTGGCTAAAGTTGTAGCTGAGTATTCTTTCTGTAAGAACAAGCCTATAGCACATAACCTCCTCAAGAGCAAAATGTATTCTCATAACACTGCAGTGCCTGTTATACTTCATCTGTACATGTGCATGTAATCAAACATGGTTTACATCAGCCAAAACAGGTCATGTTTCCAGAAAATGATCCTCATGTAAGCCAAGGCTGATAAAGTCGGACAGTAACTGTGAACTGAGGTGAGTTCCAAAGATTTCCCAAAGGTTTCCAGCGTCATTTCACACAGAACTCATCAGCGTTTCATTCAGGCTGGTCACACAAATCTATTTTAAGCTTGGATACAACATTCAGGACTCACTCAACGCTGTATATAATCCTGATCTTCAGTGAAAACTTCATGCAGATTTAACAGTGAAAATAAACACAGTATGACGGCCACTTTGTAAAAAAAGTTGTTTAAACGTTTTGCACGTGCTGTTTACTAAAGCATGCACCGATTTACTATTGTTCTTATGTAGGCTTAACAATTCAAACAAACCCCAAACACATAAGGTTATACCTTTGACAGTAGTAAGTGTACAATAAAACCTCAAAACAAAAACCTTTCTTCATTTAACCTGTAAACCATTACAAATGTGAAATAAGCCTGTCAACACTTATTTAAGATATACACAGCCAATTAACACCCCATAACCTGAAGCTCTATTCTCACCATTATCATATAATCAGATTGACATCAGCTCATATCAGACATCTCTAACAGGCCTAAACAGGGCAGACGCAGTGAGCATGTGCAGCACGCAGGGATGGTCTGAGCACACGCAGGTGAACCGAGCTTCAGGTGTCGTGTCGCAACATGATAACCACCAGTAGTCAAACGCTGACCATTTACAGCAGGAAACTGTTTTGCATTCCTCTGCTGACAGTGTATAATACAAGAAGTATGCACACTTCAATGAATTCACGCCTACTTCTGCAAGGTGGAGTGCCGGAAAAACAAAAGAAACAAATAGCCAAACAAAAGGTCAGCCTGTTTTGCATGCCATTTTTAAACCGTCCCTGCGTGATGCAATAATCAGCGCAGGAGTGGCTTTTATTTACCACAAATACACTTCAATATCACATGAAAATGTTTCATAACACACCAGGACAAATCAGGATTAACACTCAATTGAGTTAACACATTTGATTTTAAATGCGAGAATGTGTTTTGATATGGCAGCTTAGACATGTAACCATCCTTTAAGAGGATTCACATCATCCACCTGTTACCAGATAACAACATACAGCCTCAGAGTTAACCAATACAATTAAACTTCTAACAAATACAAGAAATATAAGTTTCAGCCATGACACATGCACGTATGAATCGATTCGGAATCTTTCCAAGGGTTTAATTGTCCGTTACAGCCAAGCAGGTGTTGTGCCTTTAAACATTTGATCTTTAATGTAAATATATGATCAGAGGCTGAAAAAAACACACAACAAACTACAGCCAAACAGTGTAAATGTGTGTGAAACTAAATAAAACCAGATGATGTCATAAATAACACTGCACACGTTTTTAATAAATCCATACAGCCAAATCAGATTGTTCTTATTCTTTAGATCATATAGATCAATCAAAAGAGATATACCGGGAGACTGCTGACATTACATCTTATTTACTAGGTGCTTATATAACAAGTTAAACTATTCATGTACTGTGTTTGACCTTTTTGTGTTTTTCTTATTTTCCCCTGTAAAGCTGCTTTGGAACAATGCAAACTGTGAAAAGCGCTATATAAATAAAATTGAATTGAATATAATGAACTAACTAATCTACATTTTAAAGTCATACAGTTGTAGCATCAGACATGAACCAACCAGTTTAACCCCGTTCACACACTGGTTTCATGTCAAAATCGGGTAAAACCAGATGTGATCATGTGAATCCTCACTGGTCAACAATCCACTTTATGATCTTATAAAGAGTTTTCATCAAACTAAACGACGTTTCTAATGGCTTTAAATAAAAGTGACACACAAAGAGTGTTTATCTGACAACAGGTTTCAAACACACATGACACGTCGCGTGTGTCATTTCCCAGCAGTTCACAACCATGACATGCTGAAACACGCAGACAACACACAGAAACACACGACCTCCGCTTACACACAGCTGTCACACACACGCACGTAAACACTATATGATGTAAATTGACACACAGCTGATGTTAGCTGGGCTAGCTGTAGACTTGCTGTCACGGCTCAGAATCGTCTAATCTCTTCGTATCAGCGACTGTAATCCCACACCGAACACGAGCAGTGTGTGTTTGTGCGAGCGTGTTTTGCCGCGTGTGTTTATTAGTTACCTGCTCAGGTGATTTACGGCTAAGCTAACAGCAGCTCAACACAAACGGGAAATACATTTACGCACAAGAGTGTCAAACCCCTGAAGGAAAAAATGGCGCCTTACCTCTGCAAACATTATTTAAAATGTAAAAACGAAGGCCGTTTGGTTTATCCCCGCCACATTTTTAACGGTTTTGTTTCTTCTCTCGCGTTTACAAACTGAGGCGCATCAGGACTGCGCGCGCCCTCCGTGCAGCCGCCATGAGCGCGAGCTCGTCAAAGAATCTCCGGACGAAACTAGAGAACACACCCCCGGCGCGCTTCTGAAAGAGCGGTCAGGTGATAAAATAGCCTCGTCTGATTGGCCCGCGTTGTTAGATTGCCCGGATAATTCATATATCACATTGTTAAAATGCTGTAAACGTGGCATGTTTTATTGATTTGAATAGCTCGCGCCTGAGCATTTGATACATTTGACCCGGAAAGAGATCCCTCATGTTTACGTTATTCTATAGTATTTGATGCGAGCCCTGAGACGCGCTTTGAGCTGTTGCTCAGCTATATCATGGGTGACGGTGTGGAGTGGGCATACTAGTTGAAACGTGTGCTCGGCGTTACCTGTAGCGCATCCCGTGATTGGTCAAGCGTGTGTTGACGCACCTTTCTCACGCAGGGCTATTGTGTGCGGTTGTGTTCATTTAGGAGAGCATGGGCCGCGTTAGTAGTAGCAAAGATCAATGCATATTAACGTGTGCCGGTTTTGAGGTCAAGAAAATGCAAACCATCAGCAAGTTTGTGCAGAAAGGGTGCGTCATCGGAACGCTTCGTTTTGCTGAGACAGCACTGAGACGTTGTTCGACCACGTGACAATAGTGCATGATCAAAATGCATCTATGTAACGTATGCAGAATTTAAACGCAAGTAGTTTAGTTTGCAAAGAAGCAGCGTCATATACGTAATTAATACGCCAGTCAACAAACAACGGGTTTGTGTTATGCTGGAACGATGAATGTTGCGTTGTACGTAGTAGTAGGGCTGCTCGATTATGTCACAAATCATAATCGCGATTATTTAACACGATTACTCATTAACCTTTAAAACAACATAGAAAAAACCTTGGCTTTTAAACTCTTGAGTTTAACTGACAAAAAAATGTAAAGAAATAGCACAGCACTGTAAAGGAAAGGTGTGCGCTGTGGATTTACTACAAGAAAATAGAGGATCCTTGCTAAATTGAATGCGTTGAATAATCGTTTACCTCGATTAGTTGGTTTCTGTAATTGACGAAGGACAAAATTGACGATTACGATTAATTGCACAGCCCTAGTATGTAGTGCTTATATATATATATTCCAAAATGAGAACTCTGTCTTTTACTGTGCAGTCCAATTAAAATCCATCAAACTGCAGTTGGTTTGTTTTGATTTGAGCCATAATAACTAACTAAAACCATGTTAATACAATAAAAACCATGATTCTTGAAAATAAAAAAACAAATGGAGTTATCTCATTTTGAAACCAAACTCTTGGCATATGTGAAAATATATATTGACAGTTATCTAAATATTTCCTTCACATAAATATATATTCTTCACATATTACGGCATTTTCATGTACCTAGTTTCCAGTTAAGCAAAACCCCAGCAGGGTCACACTGCAGGCCAGGGTGAGGAAGACCCTCCCCGCCCGAGAGAACCATGTCACCCTAATCATGTATCAGTTACATTGGCTTATTCTAAATGATAAATTCCTCACATTTTTAATCAGCTTGCAATGTTTAGTTTCAAGATTAGAAATACCATATTTTATAACAATGTCAGTCCCAGAGAAAAACAATAATACACCGTCTAGCACCTGACATAGACCTCCTTCTGACATGAATGATAAAACTTTGAACCATATTTTGGTGTATGACCATAAGTAGGACTAGTAAAATTTACATAATGGTATAATACAATTATGATTTTTGTGTATACAGTTGTACTGAACAACAAATAAAAAATACATATACAGTGCACGCAAATAATATTTAATGTCATGGTGTCTTTACGTGTTTGTATTGTTGATCTCTAGAGAATATATATATATTCTCCAAAATCAGTATTTATCTGATGTGAGAAATCCGCAAATGTATACACTCTAGCATACAAATGTAGAGTATAATGCAATGTAAGTCGGTTTGGATAAATGCCAAATGCATAATGTAAACGTAGTGTGTTGTGTCTATTGTGGTGACGCGCTATATATAAACCGCGTGATGCGCGCCTGCGTCCAGGCAAGAGCAGAAGATGCGCGCTGGGTTTATATTTATGAATGAGTGTATCGCATTTAAACAAGAAATAGATAAACAACAGACAGCATTTCTCGGGTTAGTTCCGAACATAGATTATGTGTAATTATGGTTTTTTCACAGCCTCAGTGTATAACCTATTATTATAATATTGCAATAATTGTTTAATAATTGCAATAACCACATTTCTTTCGGATGACGGTGTGTGTGTGTGTTATCTAAAGTGTAATTCAGAGCCCTAAGCGGTAAGGAATATATTCTGCGTGTTCACTTCATAGGGTGCATGAGGGAAACATCACCGCGCTATAAATAGAACCGTACAGCATCTACATTTGCGCGCCCGCGCACACGCGCACGCACAACCTCTGCTAGTACATTGAGCACACTTAACAGAGCCTGTTCTGTTCCGCAGATGCATTGCATGTTACAAAAGGATGAGCCAGTGCAATGATTCATATTTAGGGAAGAAATCTGAGGTTCCTTTAAGAGGTAGGGTTGATCTGATCATTTGTATTTATCTCTGCATACTTAAAATATTAAAAGCATGAAAGCTATTGATCTGTTTGGCATTAAGATGTCTCTTTATCTTGTTAAAGACTCATGCAGGTGCATTTAAAGGCGCAGTAGATTCAGATCGTTGGTGTTTTGAGGATGAATTCACTGCAGGATGCAGGTAACTCTCCATCACTGATCATGATGTTTTCTTTGACCTCTCACTAAAACACCTGCCCTGCGTCTTTATATGTGTTCCTGGTTGGTGTGGACACATGGATGTCCATCTGACAGGTGGCTCAGATTCTCTCTGAAATGATAACATCTCATCATGAAAGATAGATTTGCTATTATAGATTAGCATTGTTTGTAATACAGAGAAACAGTAATTGTATTAAACGGTTTAGCATGGGTGCAAAGCTGTAATCTAAGTAGCTCAAATATAGTTGTGAACATTTTACTACCTAATTTCCCCACAGTCTCCCTCTTAGTACTAGAGTTTGTGTTTCGTGTTGTGTGGTTGTAGGGAGATTTACCGTCTCGTTTGTTAAAGTGACTCAGATGAAGAGGTGTTGTCTGAGTGATGTCAGCACTGAAAATCTTCAGACTCAACATTGAGGGTGGAGATCAGTAACATTTATTGCGCACTTATACATGCTTGTAGTTTGACTCACAAATAAATACACACAAACTTGCACTCTCACATTCAGAAAACACACAAGTAGGGTACATACACACCCAAACACACATCTGAAAAGTGTTAGACAGTGTTTGAATGGTTTTGTGTCTTTTATCCTCAAGGTGGAGCTGTTGCAAAGCAAGCCTGGACTCTACGTGTTTGTACGTGCATTAAAAGCACATAATGTGTGTACAGTGTGACCTCACTCGAAGAACATCAAACATCAATACAACTTAAAATGAACATATTTATAAGTGGATGTCTAATGTTAAAAGATGATGACATCAATGTAACATGTCAAATGTTTATTGTTACGTTTGCTCTTTTAAAGAATAGACAGCGGGATTCTAGAACGCCATTCTCAACAGCCACAAAAAATAGAGTTTATGTCCTGAATAGATAGCAGGCTTTGTTTTGCCGTCGTGGTTATTTTTGTCTGCCCTCTTTTTCCTTGAGAGTATCTCAGACCTGTGGAGATGTGACCCATTTTTATTATACTGGCTTTGTTTTGTCTGGAGAGGAAGACGGGGGAAAGCTATAGGTTTGTGCGTGTGTATGTGGTTTGTCAACATTTACAGCACTTAACAAGATGATTTAATATTTACAAAGTTTCAGAGTTAGTGTTAGGGCCTATAGTTCAAATCACTGACTTTTAATATGAGCAAAGTTCAGTAAACACAGCTTAGGAAAATTCAGTCGTGATGGCATTTGCACTGAGGAACTTCATCTCTGTCATGGCTGGGAATTGTGTTTCTGGATTACAAAAAGATCTCCTCTGATTCCTCAGTCATCCCGCAGGCCTTTGGGTTCATAAACCGGTGGTTTTTTTTCAAACTGGCCGATCGTCAGGTGTTTTCCCTACAGGGTAATTTGGCCGTGTTGTCCTCATAAAATTAAAATAGTTTTGGGCTTTTTAATTTAGTCTGTTTCGCTCGGAGGTCTTCTATATTTACATGTATGCATTTGGCAGATGCTTTTATCCAAAGCGACTTTCATTCCAGACTCTTAAAAAAGGCACCTAAAAACGTATTTGATGCCCCAGAAGAACCCTTGAGTTCCATAAAGAACCTTTAACATGGCAAAAAAAGGTTCTTCAGATTATAAAAAGGTAAGAAAGAGACGGTTCTTTAAAGAGCCTTTGACTGAACCAGAAATGATTCTTCTATGGCAGCGCTGTAAAGAACCTTTATTTTTAAGAGACAATGTATACATTTTATGATGTTTTACTCTCCAATCTATACATCTATTCTTCTTAACTGTTGAATTACTCAGTCCCCCACACTAATGCCTATGGAAAATTGCTGTTGAGGTTGGCGTGTTGTATAATGTGCAGAACTCTGTAATATATGATATTGGAATGTAACCTACCGAGATAGACGGCTTAAGGTAGTATCAGATTGTTCTATTGAACTCTATCAAAGGATGTTTTATGCTCCCTGTGATTGAATCAAGGTGATTTCTTTAAGCAGTTTCAGGAACGCCCTGTTCTGAGTTATAGAAACTGTTCGCTTTGGGGAAATATATGAGCTTGAGACACTTTGGTGTTCATGTGTCTTTTTCCCAGAGCTCCGCTGAAGACATCTCTCACAACATTCAACTGTAATTGACTACTGGAAGGAGGATCCAAGCACAGAAAGATCACTTTTACAAGAGATATCCATTTAAAATAGTTTTAGTGCTTCGATTGGCTGTTTATCAGATGTTGGCGTGTTCAGTTAATGACATGAGGCTATCACCTTAATCTTACATGCGCCGATGACACCCAAGAAGAACCTTTTATTGCAGAAGTGGCTCTTAAATTGCTCAGGAGATTTGATAGAGTTCTCAGAACTACATTCATGGAATAAACATTGCTCTCGCTGTCATTGTCCTTTAGATTAAAGTTTGGGGTCACTTTACCGAAATGTTTCTGAAGAACTTAATTTTGACGAGTTATTTTAGAATAATATAATATATTATGATATACACGTATGAAGTGACGTTATTTTTTTAAACAGTAATAATGATGTTAAAATTCGAGTTAATGACATGAATTCAGAGCATATATGGATTAATTACAAAGAAAACAACTAAACTGTTCTAAAGCAACAGATCTTTTCATCTGATTGTAAAGTCAAATCCAGTCTGTGCGTTATTTCAGTTTGAGTCGTGATCTGCAGATATGGAATCAAAGACCGGTCGTGTTTGTGTAATGTGGTGTGTTTAATGTCACCAGCATGCGTCTCTTTGAACTGATTCTGTGTGCTGTTAATGGATGTGCTGAGAGAGACAGGTGAAGAGATGAATGCAGGAGTGCTGTCGAGTGAAAACAGATGAGAACATCAAACAGACAGTGATGGACAGAGAAAGTGTGTGAGAGAGATAAAAGTGATGAAAGAGAGAGAGAGAGAGAGAGAGAGAGAGAGAGAGAGAGAGAGAGAGAGAGAGAGAGAGAGAGAGAGAGAGAGGGGAGAAAAGACAATGGAACTGTAAAGAGGATAAAATCCAAAGAAAGTATTGTTGTTTTCATTAAGAAAATAAACCTGTTTGTTGTTTTTGCACATTTTTTAGGGAATTAATCACCTACAAGTGTGAAAAATAACGATCTACTGTTTTAATTATAAAGTAGACTAAACTTTAAAATAATTCTCTAGAAATAACAGTACTGCAGCAGTTTGCCAGTAACTTTCTGTAGATTTACAATTATGTAATTTTCTGGCAACAGTTTGTTTAAAGATAAATGATCATTAAACACTAACAAGTCTTTATCCTTACAGAAAAATACTATAAAATAACAGCGTCATGCAAAGCATTCTGGGAACCAAAATTTGAAAAGATAAAGACTTGTTAATGTTTAATATTAATTTATCTTTGAACAAACTGTTTGCAAATAAATTAGATAAATATAGATCTACAGTAAGTTACTGGCTGCATAACTACAGAAAAAACGTTTACGGTGTACATTTTTAAGGATACATCTCAGCAATATTTGTTTAAGGGAATTCTTTTTAAAGAGAGAGTGATATACAATGAAAATAGTTTTTTGCCTTGGACTAAGATTTGTGTTACTGTAATTGAATCTCCTAAAATCTAAAGTGGACTTCAGTTACTCTATGAAAGAAAATGTCTTTTTTATTCGGTCCGATGCATTTCTGTGCGATTCCCTCGGGGGGAGAGAGCGAGAGAGAGAAATGAAAGAGACAGTGAGCACTCAGGGGAAAGATGAAGGCAGACAGCTGTGTTTTGGTGTTGCTATTTTCAGCATCTGGCCGCTGCTCTGCTCCCCTGGTCTGGCCCGGCCTATTTCTGTCCTGGGCTGGTCCTGCTGCTATTCCTGGCACCTGAGAGAGAGAGAGAGAGAGAGAGAGAGAGAGCGCGCGGTTATGAAGAGTAACAGAGAGACAGAGCGAGTGAGCTGTACAGAGATGGAAAGCCAGTAGGAGAGCTGATGTCGTCACCTGTAACGCTTCCTGCGTTTTATCCTTTATCCGTCTGATGAGAATCGAGGGACAGCTGAAGAAAAGCCAGAGGAAAACAAAAGGAAAAGTATTGTGACGCGGAGAAGCGTCTCTGTTGTGAGGTCAAGTACAAGTTATGCTGCAGACCATTTACGAGGTGGACTCGAGCATCACTGCTGAGTGGAGGAGGAGAATATCAGACACACACGGCACTGCCAGCGAATCAGGTACCACACGTGAGGAGACATTTCTGTGTCATAGAGTTCTCAGATATGTTTGATAATTTGTTGTAGATATTTCTGCAAAACTCAACCTAAAAGATAACTACTGTATTAAAGCAGAACCAGAGCTATTCAATGTGTGGATAGCACAGATCATCTCATTTTATATTACCATTTTTGGTGAACAGTTTGAGATTTAGGTGATATAGAAGTCAAGGAAATGTGAGATGATGTGGTTTAAAAAATGTAATCTCAAATTGATCTCTGTTAATTTAGGTTCAGTTGTATTTGCGTGTGTTTGCGTGTGTGCATGTAGGGTTCAACAGCTATTAACCAGGTCAAACTTATTGAGATTTCCCAGATGTTGTAATGTTTTGTTACATCTCATTCATGTAAAACAAGTGACTCCAATGAAATGAATTGTTGCTTCTTTCATCTGTTTTGTCTGAACATCAGATGGATGTCCAGCCACGAAGAGCTGATCTTAAATCAGTGTTTGCTCATAAGATCCTTCTGTCGTTTTAGAAATGTTGAAGAGGTCGGAGCGGATAGACTTGTGGTTAGTTCTCCGACATATAGTGCTGTAGTGCTTTCCCGATCCCACCCCCTCTCTCACCCACTTCGCTTCCTGTCCTCTCTCTGTTACTGTACAAAATAAAGGCAAAAATAACAAATAAATCATCCCAAAATAATCTTTTGAAGAGCAGTCGACCGGTTTGCACTTCTGTCAGACGTTCTCATGTCTGGCGTAGTACTACTGCATACTTGAAGGGCTAGAATAAGGAAAATACATTCTAGTCTACATAGTGTGTAGAGTTGTGTACTTCAGTATGGAATCACACCATAAAGCATTGATACTATTGTCACGTGTTGTTTGTCTGTTGCAGTAGAAATGAAAAGAAACCCGTTCTCTTTTGCGCTGCACAGATGCACACTTTAAGAGAGTGCATGGGAAAGTTCACTTGAAATGTCGCCACACTGGGTCATGGTCTGTAAATGTAAGCTGAAGAATAACCACAGAAATGAAAGCTTTCTGTGTACATTAACCCACACGCATTTAGTCATCAAAATGTATTTTTGAGTTTACTGGGAAATTCCGTGAAAATGTCAACCTTACCATGAAAAAATTAAGTATGAATTAAATTAACGTATTTCTTTGTAAAGCATTTGTAATGCGCAGGATTTTTCATAGACAGGTAAGAACCATTTTCAGGATTGTCACATCCATAACTCAACATATTCCTCATAAATGGACACATGAAAATGAAAATGAAGTCAGTATTTGATGTTCTATAGAGGCATCCCTTCTCCGTATTATTGCTTCAGGATCGTGCATTTTATTTCCCAGAAATCCTACAAAGGTTTGTCGTCTCCCAAAAACCATGTTATTTTTTCGTCACATCCACAACAGCAAAATATGTAAACAGATGCTACAATATATTCGTATCAAATTGATTCCATTATTATGTCCATAACGCAACATGTCACGTCTATAACGGTGGAATTGCCCTAACATCATTCATGTTAACGTCATTCTTGATTTGACATTTCTAAGAAAAAGCTTTGGCTCAGGTGCTCTGGCGAGTGGCGTGAGGGGCAGTTATTTACCCCTCGTGTGCCTCTGCGCTCCGTCGCTGCCCGTGGCTTTGGCCTCTTGACTTCAAGCCTGACTATTCTTAGACTCTTAATGCCTTAAAACCAAAATACAGCGGCTAAGATTAGCCCCGGTTATCATTCCGTCTGAGTTAACTCCTCACATTACTGCACACCGGAAGACTTTATAATGCCCACTAGTTTTGCTCCGTCTCTTGAATACTAACACCAAACAAGAGCAGCGTGACGTTTACGAGCCGTAGTTGAAGTAACGGGACGATTGTGTGTTTTGTAAGTTCGTGAGTCACATGCCGTGGTATTTTTGTGGACGATTGACACTTGTGTCACTTGGCCCGTGTAGTGGTTCTGTTTTGGGGGTCTGTGTATTCTGGGCCGGGGGCCTGATGGAGTCGTGGTGGCGAGAGATGATTTCACAACGGCCCAGCTTTTATTTCAGCACCTGCAAACGACGTGATGCTGATGTTCTGAGTCAGATGCAACTCTGGTCTGTTTCATAGTAACCCCAGTGAAACTGAGATAACATCAGAGGAAGGTTCTCATGCTAAGAGGTTGTTCACGAGATTGAATGGAGTTCTCAATTTCACACTTTTGTTTATGATGTTTGACTAAAGTTACAGAGGAGAAATAAAAATAATTGACGTGGGAAGGATTGGAGGAGAAATGTTTGACTTTGTAATGACCATCGTGTATTCATTTATTTATTCACTCTTATATCAAACCTGTATGACTTTCTTCTGCAGGACGCAAAAGAAGGTATTGTGAAACATTGACTTTCATTGTATGAACACCAAACCACCGAGACATTTCTTAAAATATCTTCTTTTGTGTTCCACCGAAGAAGTGCTCACATGCAGATTTAAAACCGCATGAGAGAGAAAAAAATGACAGAATCTTTAAACTATCCCTTTAAAAGTCCAGTTTTGCTCTCAGCTTGATCTCAATGCTGTTTTGAGAAACATCATTTGTGAACTCATGTGTGTGTTTGTGTGTTGAAGCTTTGTGTACTCACAACTGTGTTTATTAGTAAGGGTTTGTTTTTGGGTAACAGATTAAGGCCATGTTTTAAAGGGGTTTAAAGAGGTCAGATTTTTTTAGGGCATGAGGCCAGACCATTATCTGTACACACACACACACACACACACACACGCACACACACACTTTCCTCTCTGTTTTGTTCATGTGTAAAAATACTTCAACTGCAGCTCTAATGCGCCGGTCACATGCGGTCTCGCTTTAGATGCTGTTTAAAGAAGATTTCCTTCTTAAACACCGGCCTCTTGACCTAACTCTGTGTTTACGCTCAAAGCTGTTGAAATAGCCCCCATAAAAAGACCCTCGATGCAGAATGAGCCCTTGGGTTTATTAAAAGACTTAAAGCAGGATTTGAATGTGATGTTTTCATTCTCTGCGCTCCATCACACACACGTGAACTCATTGTGAAATGTAATTCTATCATCAATAACTATGATCTCTCTCTGTGCGTCAGTTTCAGAGGTGTTGCCCGTGGTGGGCAGGTCCGGGGTCAGTATGTTAGACTGGGACCGTGATTCGGACGAATGGGAGAAGCAGTTGCAGCGCGAGCTGCTGCTGATCCAGAGACAGCAACAGATCCAGAAACAGCTCCTCATCTCCGAGTTCCAGAAACAGCACCAGATTCTGTTGAGACAGCATCAGGCCCAGCTTGAGGAACACATCAAGGTGTGTGACATGTCAGAGTCTGTTGTCCCGCTTAACACAAAAACGAAAACCGATTCATGTAAAATGTTAAGCAAGCTTCTGGACTGATCCTGAACGTTGATTCATTAGTGTGGATGAAGACTTAATGAAGGCTTGTTGTTTGTTATTGTTGTGTAAGATATTTCTGGATGAGATAAAGTCAATCTTTGTTTTGAAAAGCAGGTCAGTGTGGATTAAGATCTCTTGGCTGAACCAGAGGAAATGATTTAACTAGATCTGCGCTGTCTACCATTAGTGTTAAAGTGCTTAATCTCATTACATCTGTGTGTGTGTGTGAGTGTGTAAGGGTAAACACTATTAGTAAATAATAATCCCGTCATTTTAACCTTGTGGGAACATTATTTTGGTTTCATGAGGAACTAAATGATGTTTTTTATAATATACAGTTTGTACAGTATTCGAGTCATTGTGTCTATGGAAAGTCTCCTTTAAACGTAACACCACATGTTGTATGTGTAAAATGTTGATCCATACAGTGTTTTGCATTGCTGCGAATCAAGTTTAAATACCTGTATATTCCCATCACAACCACGGAAGTTTTATTTCATTGTTTCAGTTCTGCAATGTGCACAGCAGTTCATTATACAAAACAGGTGTTTATACAACCACGGAATAAATGAAGAGACATTTCAATTTTTTTTCTCATTTTCTGAAGTTACTCTTTATTGTTAACGTGTTACCAATTATTAAAGAATTGCTACTATTAAAGTATTGCTTCTATTTGCATTCATTTGCTGAAAATGGAAAATGGAGAAACAGCTGAAAATAACTCAGTATTTGAATTTTTTCAGACCTCATGTGTCCCCGTAGTTTTTCAGTTTTCATGTGTCTTGTCATGCTGTCAGTCTTTCACATTGCTGTTGGTTGACGTCGTCACTTCTGAGGTTTGATTTTGTTGAAATTCAAACAATGGCCCCAATACACTTAGAAATGCAATAACAATATTTTCAATGCTCTCTCAATTTTTTCCGCGGGTGTACGTTTATGAAATGGAGTGAGTTACATTGTATTTCTCTCTCTCTCAGCTCCAGCAGGCTCTGTTAACCCTTCGGCAGCAGCAGGAGGTGTTCGCCGAGGAGCATCGGCTCGTGGCTGAGGAGGAGAGAGAGGAGGTGCGAGATGAGGAGAAGGAGGTTCACAGGAGAGAAACTCAGAAACAGCATCAAAGGAGGAAGGAGAGATCTAAAGAGAGTCAGTCAATAAACACTGAACACACCGCCCATCACATCTCTCTAGTTTCAATCACGACTTAACCCTGTAAAGTACCCGACTCACCACAAGGTGGCGCTGTGTCTTCACACGAGAGGGAATTTATAATTGCGGTGCATTGAAGTCATTGTAGGAACAATCTTGTGCCATTCAATTTGCTAAGCAGCATTTTATATATTTTTAAGCAGGCTGAAGAATAAATTTTCAGCTATTTAAAATTAAATACAATACATAATATATAACCAAATAATATTAGGCTTTTTTATTATTTGGATATATATTACGTATTGTATCACTCTTAAAAACAAAGGTGCTTCAGGATGCCATAAAATAACCTTTTTGTACATTTTTGGTTCGATAAATAACCTTTAACATCCGAAGAACCTTTTGTTTCACTGGCGAAAAAGATTATGAAAAGGTAAGAAATAGATGGATCCTTAAAGAACCTTGGACTGAATTTTTCTTTGCGGAACCACAAATGGTTCATATGGCATCGCTGTGAAGAACCTTTTAAAGAACCTTTTATTTGTAAGATCCATAAAGAGTCTGATAGTGTTCTCATGAATTAACACTAAGTATAATTAACTCAAATTAATTCAAGTCAAGTTTCACATTTATTTGTCATATGCACAGGGCGTCAGTGACAATCTGTACATCAAAAGGCTTATTGTGAAGTACAGAGATTCTACATCAATACAATATAAGGAGTAAAGATTAGCATTAATGTAAGAGTTGAAGATTTCTGTGAAATATCTCTTTTTTTGAGAAAATCAACATCAGTGGTTTTTATAGACAGACCATCTGTCACCTGACCAAAATGTATTGTTTACAGATATGCATGATACGTATTTGTGCTGCAGGTTCAATGGCGAGCACTGAAGTACGACAGAAACTGCACGACTTTCTGATGAGTAAATCAGCTAAAGATCCGTCAGTGTCCAGCGCTGGTTACCCCCTCAGCCGCTCGAAACTCTGGTACAGGTGCGTCTCATCATGAGCGATCTGAATTCTCATCGGTCAGAACTGAGGGGTCATTTTATCATGTTTCTGTTCTCCAGCTCTGCCCACCCGGGTCCTGCAGAACAGAGTTCTCCACCGCAAGGAGAAACCCCTCCCACCTTCAAATACCCCCTGACCTCCGGCCTGGACTACAGAGACGACTTCCCTCTCAGGAAAACTGGTAGGTCAAAGTTCAGAGGTCACAGTGAAGAATTCTGTTCTGTGATCCTTATAAAATCAGTTTAATCTGAGACATGCATGCACTGAAACTTAAAGGTATAGTGCACCAAAAAGTAAACATCATTTCGTCAGGGGAACACAAAGGAAGATATTTCAAGAAATGTCTCTGTGGTTTTGTGTTCATGCAACGGACGTCAATGGGGTTCAGTTTGGTTTGGTTACCAACATTCGTCAAAATATCTTCTTTTATGTTCTGCAGAAAGAAAGTCATACAGGTTTAGAGAGACATGAGAATGAGCAAATAATTAAAGAATCGTCTTCAGGTTTAAATGTATGCTGTGTATTCTTTGTCCCGTTGCTTATGGCACAATTTGACCGGAGATCCGTCCGGGAGATATGAATCGATGTGTTTTCTTGCGGTGTCACAGGGGCCCGGCGGAGGTGACACTGCCTAAATGTTTGCAGATTCATCTAGCCCAGATTTAATCACCGGGGTCAACGGTCAACCGCGCGTGTCACCGTGGCCCATGGGCAGATCTAAATGGGGCTGATGGGTGACCCTGTTTAGCTTTAGGGTCAGCCCGGTGAGAATGACCACGCTTGTGCCCGCACAGTGCCCCGGGGCGCACGGTCCAGAGGTTTGCAAACAATTATCCAGCGGAGGGGTTGTAGAGACTGAACCCGGGCCAGGCAGAGGGGTTCGCTTCTCTGCCCCCTAATCACATCTGAGAGGTTAACTCCTCCTGGGCACGAGGAAGTAGGTGACATCGGATTGTCCGCTTGGCGGATCGGCCTGGAAGAGCGACAGACACTAGGGTGCTCTTTGTGAGCATTTGACCTTTCACCCCTCGCTTTTAGGCACTGGGTGATAGATAAGACTAAACGAGATTTTGAAGTTTAAAAAAATTATAAAAAGAGTTGTTGGTGGTGTGTAACTCACTTACTGGATACCATTAGAACTCCACTAAAATCTTGGGAGCCATTAAAGAGCTTTCTTTTCCCAGGAACTCTCGATCTTTGATATCTTCTGAACGTCTCGTCCTGAGGTTGATTTCATGATGAGTTTGTAGAGGAAGGTGATACTGTAGTCCGTACAGAGCGATAACACTGAATCTTGTTTTAAAAGGGAAGGTAAAAATAGACCTGGTCTTCATCCAAGCACTGTTTTCACGGAATTTCCAGCACGGCTAAACACCAGGAAGGGTCCAGAATACCGCAAACCTCTGGGGGAATTGTTCTGAAGCGCAGGGGTCTGCACAACCTCGGGCCTATCAGAGATCAGCGTGGAGCTCTGGGGCGTCTTTTCATGCGCTCTCAATAACTCAGGTAACAGCTTTTAAAAAGAGGCCCGTCCGGCGCATGAGGGGGGATACAAAAACAACAGGAACGAAACGGGGAGAGAGAAAAGCGACAAGAAAAACAGGCCGCATTTTTGTCAGTGGAATAATTTGTCTACGCTGACAAGACAGTCTGCAGGGCCGCTTCCTGAAGCTCCGGTTTCTGCCCGTACATCAGAACCAACAGAGGGCCAATTAAAACACAGAACGAGCAGAAAGAAAAGTCCATTCTATCGTGCATGAGTGTAAAACGAAGAGTTTTGTCAAAGATGAAACTGTCCCGTCTGGATTTGAAATGAGTTTTGGAGAAGCCGTCCCCCACTTCCCGTCTGTCCCGCTTGATTCTGCCAGGCGGGGGGTGTGGGGGGATGATCATGAAGGTAGTGCTTGTTCTTTGCCCTGGTCAGGACCCTTCACGGCCGAATGATTGACAGGTGGGGGTTGTCGTGATGTGCAAGCGACAGGTCTGTTTGTGTTAGGAAAGAGAGACTCAAAGGCAAGTGTCACTATTACAAGTGTGCTATTAGTATACTCCTCAGTATACGTTCAGTCTACTTAGATACTTAAAAAGTACAGTTTTATAAATGATGAGGTAGACTTAAAATAGTACACTTCCAAGTGTACTACTTGTAGTACATACTGCTAAAGTATAGTATAAAGTATGTCTAGGCGTACTTGCTTTGCTTAAATATGCACTTGAAGTGTACTTATTTTTAGGGCTGTCAAAGGATTGATGGCGATTAATCGCCTCCAAAATAAACGTTTGTGTTTACATACTGTATTATATGTCAGTGTACCGTGCATCTTAATTTTGTATTGATAGAAGCATACACTTACATACATATATTAAAAGATATATGAGAAATAAAAAATGAATAAACATTTATATATTGTTTAAGTAATCTGTAAATATAAATGTAAATATTTCCTAAATATGTCAACATATATATATATATATATATATATGTGTGTTTATAAATACAAAATGAATACGCATGGTACAAAGACATATATTATTTAAATACAAACTTTCATTCCGGATGTGATAAATCGTTTGACAGCCCTACTTATTTTTTTTAGCCCTACAAATGTAAATGGTAAAGGTGTGATCCTAAAAGATATGTAATATTGTAAGCAGAATATTACGTCGACCAAAGTGTGTACCCTGGTAACCCCATTTAGCATCTGCATGGCAACGCTCTTGGAACATGTGTGTTCCTCACTGTAAAGCAGTGGCGCTGGATGAACATATGGAGCTGGTCAGCCGTGCAGGTGCTGATGGGGTCTCTGTGACCCCCCTCAGCAGTCACCTTCTCATCCATGTTACTCCGCCGAACAAGTGTTTGTTTAAGGAAGTTTGAGTCGGGCAGCGTTGGAAATGCCGTGTAATGACGCGGCCCAACGTAAACACATGCGTATTTACCCTGCGAATTATAAACGTGTAAATCCTTCCAGCTAATTGCTGGGCAAATATTTGTGCGGTATTTTTCTAATAGCATTTATTCATCATGTGTCACAGAGGCTGAATTACAATATTAGCTCATTACTGTAATCTGACTGTAATCTCGCGGCATCCGTTTCATTACAGTCATGTTTTTTTTGGTTTACTTGTCAAAGAGTTCAAACAGGAAATCAATGAAATTGCTGAAGAATATGAATGATTTTCTAATTATAAACATATTGATTCGGGAGCATTGTGAGGCGTTGTGAGTGTGTTTTACGTTCTCAAAATGTGCAATTATTCATAAATCAGTGTTTCTGTCTGTTGGTTAACGCGATTTAGAAACATTCCTACGGTGGAGCAAATGATATGTTGTTGAATAATTTCAGAACAAAGTATTGTGTTTTCTTAAGATTGAAATATTCTGATGACTCGTGCACAGTAGGAATATTTAAAGAAAGACTCCAGCGGTGTCATCAGTCAGTCTTTGGCTGTGTGTTAATATTTTCCTCATCTGCCCTCATCTCCATCCAGAGACACACAGTCAGACCACGACTCGTGTGTGTGTGTTGTAGTCGTGTTGTTGTGTGTTTGTTGCTCATTCAGCAGTCAGAGCGTGGCGTCTGTGCGGCGGCTGGATTTCCAGAGTAGATCTGGTGGATTTTTTTTCAAATTCAGCAGTCAAAGTAGGACAGAAAAGAGGATTTCCCCGTCCTCAGGCCCAAATCTCTCTCTCACTGTCAGTGTCTGTGTGTTAGTTTAAAAACGAATACTATTGAGGTTTGTGGTTGGCAGGTACTGGTTTCTCAGGCAGTTAAGAGTTGTTACTCTGTTTTAATGTCATCCAGATGAAGGATGGAATTGATCATGCAGTTCTTACCTCATTACAACTGGGAGATATCCCAGAATTCCTCAGTAGACCTGAACACAGACCACACATTAACTTCTGTGAGCTACTTCATAACGTGTGTGTGTGTCTACTGTACGTGTGTGTATTATCTGTGTGTGTGTGTGTGTGTCTACTGTACGTGTGTATTATCTGTGTGTGTGTGTGTGTCTACTATACGTGTGTGTATTATCTCTGTGTGTGTGTGTGTGTGTGTGTCTACTGTACGTGTGTGTATTATCTGTGTGTGTGTGTGTGTGTGTGTCTACTATACGTGTGTGTATTATCTCTGTGTGTGTGTGTGTGTGTGTCTACTGTACGTGTGTGTATTATCTCTGTGTGTGTGTGTGTGTGTGTGTGTCTACTGTACGTGTGTGTATTCTCTGTGTGTGTGTGTGTCTACTGTAAGTGTGTGTATTATCTGTGTGTCTACTGTACGTGTGTGTATTATCTTTGTGTTTGTGTGTGTGTGTGTCTACTGTACGTGTGTATTATCTGTGTGTGTGTGTGTGTGTGTGTGTGTGTGTGTGTGTCTACTGTACGTGTGTGTATGTTATCTGTGTGTTTGTGTGTCTACTGTACGTGTGTGTATTATCTCTGTGTGTGTGTGTGTGTGTGTGTGTGTGTCTACTGTACGTGTGTGTATTATCTCTGTGTGTGTGTGTGTGTGTGTGTGTGTGTCTACTGTACGTGTGTGTATTATCTGTGTGTTTGTGTGTCTACTGTACGTGTGTTTATTATCTGTGTGTGTGTGTGTGTGTGTGTGTGTCTACTGTACGTGTGTGTATTATCTGTGTGTGTGTGTGTGTCTACTGTACGTGTGTGTATTATCTGTGTGTGTGTGTGTGTGTGTGTGTGTGTGTGTGTGTCTACTGTACGTGTGTGTATTATCTGTGTGTGTGTGTGTGTGTGTGTGTGTCTACTGTACGTGTGTGTATTATCTGTGTGTGTGTGTGTGTGTGTGTGTGTGTCTACTGTACGTGTGTGTATTATCTGTGTGTGTGTGTGTGTGTGTGTGTGTATTATCTGTGTGTGTGTGCGTTTGTGTGTGTGTGTCTACTGTACGTGTGTATGTTATCTGTGTGTTTGTGTGTGGATCATAAAACTTTTACACAATCACATATGATGGGCTGGTGAGGGATTGAAGGGATTGGAAACAGCAGGGCTCTGGCAATATCCCAATGAAAATATTCTAGAGGCTAGAAAGAGGATAAAAATATAAATGCTATTCAAAGGTGCAGTTTAGTCATGTGCAAGTGTTCCTACTGTATATTACAATTGTGTACTGTGCATTTTTATAACCACAAAAAATATAATCATATGTATTTACATAAATTGTAAGGGTGAAGATATTGCACTGAACAACTAGGAGGTTATGGGGGATGTACTAGCTGTTTAGGAATGAGATGGCCTGCGAGAAGAAGCTGTTCTTAGATGCTCTATTGCGCAGTGTTCTGTATCGTGTGCCTGATGGCAGATTGTGTCCAGGGTGGGAGGGGTCTTAGATGATGTCACCGACCTGTTTCTTCACCCTGGTCCTGGAGGATGGGCCGGGGCACACCAACAAGCCTCTCGGCTGCTTTAACAGTCCGTTGCAGTCTACTTGTGTCAGATTTTGTGGCTGAATCATCTAATTCTGATATCTGAGTTACATCATGTTTAGTTTATAGTTATGTACATTTTTACATGATCCATTTTGCCAAATTGATGTCATTAATTCAAGCTATAAAAATATTTATCAGTGTATATATCAGTTTGTCACCATAAATCTGATTTCTGTCATCGTTCAGCGTCCGAGCCCAATCTGAAGGTGAGGTCCAGACTCAAGCAGAAGGTTTCTGAGAGGAGAAGCGCTCCCATGCGCCGGAGAGACGGCAGCGTGCTTGTCACGCCGCTGAAGAAACGAACTCTAGAACTGACGGGTAACAACAACCTGAGACATGAAACACTGAACTCATTGGTGTAATATAAGCGCAGAACTCACTTTCGTTTGTCTTTAACTTTAGATTCCTCAGCCAATGACAGCTCTGCAGGTTCTGGACCCAGCTCACCGATTGGCTCGCGCAACAATGAGAACGGAGCCTCGTATCGATCCACGGCTCAAATCCAGGTACCAACCATTTCAATAGCTCACCTTCTTTAAGATGAACATCACTTGACTCTTGATTTACCTGAAACTTACTTTCACCACTTTGGTTTTAACTTTTTGTAACATGTTTTTAAAAATTTAACATAACACTTTATTCAAAATCCCTGGACTGTAAAAAACATGTTTCTGTGTTCATCAAAACATTATCACCAGGAAGTGAGCTTGACAAATAGTTTTTTTTCTCACTTTTACGCCTTGTAAATGTTTTAAAAGTAACTAAAAGACATACATTTATCATATTTACTATAGTAAGTTATGGTAAATGATGCCGTATTTGAATTCATTGACATGTATACTACAGTATCTGTAGTATTAACTATAGCGATTTGTTAAACTGTACTAAATACTGTAGTATACTTTAATATTTACTATGGCAAGGTTCAAAAAGTGTGCTACTGCTGTATTTTTTCACATGGGCTTGCGTGCATCGGTTGCATTCTTGGGTACTGCACTCCTCCCTGAAAAACGGAAACCAAATAAAATCCCTGGTTAGATGTCAGTGTGTCATTACTCTTATCAGACGAGGAGGTGAAGGGAACGATCTGTTGTGTGCTGAGGGAACGCAGATACGCCCCCCGGGGGTCGGCCTGCCTGCCTGCCGAACGAACAGTCGTCATGAAACATTTCTAACAGCACGTTACATGTGATTATGAGTGTTAGTTTAATCATGTTTAAGTTCTATGGAGTTTGTAGGTGTGTGTCTATCGCTGAACTAACTGTGATGGCTCTTTTCCGCTGTGGTTTCTGGCCGCGTTGGCGTTTGGGGGAGCGAGGTTTAGTTCCCCTGTGAAGTTCTGCCCAAGCATTTCCTCACGGGCAGTGAGCCTCGCTCTCCTCCTGCACACAGACTATTATAGTCAAGTGTAACGAGTGTGTGTGTGTGTGTGTGAGACGGAGAGAGAGAGAGTTTTATTGCTACCCCAAGTGTTGATTATTAAAAAAACCAAGAGCTGAAATCACACACACCTGTATTTGTGTCTTATGTAAGAGGTGATGTAATGGTTTTTCTGTCTCTGTCCTCCAGCGATGTCTGTCTCAGGGAGCGGTCCTGCAGACGGATGGATCTGTGTCCCTGCTGAATTTATACACATCTCCCTCGCTACCAAACCTCACGCTGGGTCTACATCCGGCCCACGTGCACATCTGTGTAAGTGCAAAACACACACAAACACAATGACATCACTCAAATTGTCCAAACAAATATAACAACTGAGAACGTTTGTGCCAAACCATCATTCACACATGAGATCTCATTTGTTGCTCTAAGACGGCAATGAAAGTTTTGCGCTTCTCATATTTGTCCCCTGAGAAAGTTTCAGTCGAGATCAGTGTCTCAAACTTTGCTCAGATTCACCAGACACTAACGTCTCCAAACCGTCAGAGATCTCAATATGAATTCAATCTTTTCTCATACAATTCTCCAGAGTCCATTTTGAAAGCTTCTTCAAAGTTGTGACAAATCTTGTGTGTTTCAGACGAAACGTCTGCCGTCCCAGACCTTCTTCCGAGCTATAAAGAAGAAATCTCTGAGCGATAAAAATGTGTTGATCTGCTGAGCAACAGATATGAATAGATCCTACAGAAAAAGCCGGGCGGCTGTACAGTATTTTTAGGAGACACAGAGACGCGTCTATTTGTGGAGAATGTAGAAAATACTTCGTAAGGAATTTGCCGAGCGCATTAGGAGCCGAGATGAGAAAGAGGAGAAAAGATCTTAAATTTTGATTGTGTAATTTGTTGTGTTGGAGTTCGTCTGGATGAATGTACAGCCCCGGGGGCCCGTGACCTCTGACCTGTGGGATCTTTAGCCCTTAGGTAAATAAGAAGCCTGGGTTTAGGGTTTCAGCGGGCCAGTTTAGCCCCTCGTTCATCACGGCCTGTTAAAAAGTTCAAGTAATGGTGTTTGGAAACCGTGTAACACGCCAACAACGGCTCACTTTTACCGTTAGGACGAGAATACTTTCAACACGTTAACACTGAAGCAGTTAAATGACACGCCGGGGACTTCTAAAAGCAGCGCCATCGTTTCGTGCAACTTCTGGATGCGAATGCTGACGGGACGGGTTTTAAAAAGGTTGAGGTTATTAATGTTTCAGGCGCCATTATGTGAGCGAGTCTGTTTGAAAACTTGGTGTCGGTGATGATGTAAAAATAGGAGAATGTTTTTGTGTTTTTGAGCGGATGGAGTTTGATAAGACATAACTTATAATTATTATTGCATCCAGAAGAAAATGTCGCTTAGATGTTGCTCTTTCAACAAATGAGACCACATGAAGAGTATATGGAGGTGTAAATGAATGTAGATTGTGAATGTAAAATAATCAGAAGTTGATGAGAAATGTCTGATCTTCGGTCTCCTCTGTCAGACGGGTACGGCGCTGAAGGATTGGACCATAGAGGGACTCGCGGCACCCGCGTTACCTGCCCCGCTGGAGTCTAAAGTGAGCCACGGCCAGCAGGCGCTTCTACAACACCTGCTGCTGAAAGAGCAGAGACAGCAGAGGATGATGTCACCCGGTGAGCAACCGTTGAGACGAAAGCGAGATCAGACCCTTTACACACATTTTACAGATTACATTTGCCAATAATAAAAAAACAAACTTGAGTTGCAATGGTTTGTGTGTGTGTGCACAATACCGGTCAAAAGTTCAACTCACTTATGCGTTCTCTACATTTTAGAATAATAACAAACTCATCGAACTATGAAATAAAACAAAGGGAACTATGGGAATTATTTTTAACTAACTGATATATATATATATATATATATATATATAACATGTTATATTTGATCATCTTTGCCGTTTGACTAGAGTTTATCTTGAACATTTTCTCAAGCAGCTTCTTGAGATCTCACCCTGAGATGCCTTTTAAACAATATTAGAGGAGTTGTGATTTATTCTGTCGGCAATATATAACTTTGCAAATTTTTATTTTTGTCAACTAAACTAATGTCAAATATGTAAGCATACGCCTTCAGATCAAACGTTTAGTGTCTAAAACACTTTTGATCGGTAGTGTAAGGTTGAAATACTTTTAAGAAGTTTGATCTGCTCTGCATGTAATGCACTTAAAACTATTTCTTTTGAATATACATTTGTGACTATGCAGAACCGGTTAAAATGGACTAGGCACAAAAGGGTTAAAAGGATGACTAGTTGATGACAGTTTTCCTGAATACATACATTTTTAGCCATTGATTAAAAATGCTGAAGGATGGTTTTTGATTCTGCTGCACGTGTTTAATGTCTCTCTCTCAGTCACAGGCAGTGTTCCTGCTCTCTCTCCATCTCCTCTGGTGATGAAAGATCGTTCTGTGGCCGCGAGCTCTCGCTCCAGGTTACCGCGTCACCGTCCGCTGAACAGAACGCAGTCGGCACCGCTCCCTCAGAGTGCACTGGCACAGCTGGTCCTCCAACAACAGCATCACAACTTTGTGGAGAAGCAGAAACAACTCCACCAGCAGGTCCATATAAGTCAGGTAACATCATCTGACATGAAAACATCTCTGCAAATTCTATTCAAAAGGTGAAGATGATTAAACATAACGTTAACGTATATTTTATAGAAAATATAGAAAAAAGTAGAAAAAATTTGAACCGGTTGTGTATGTACAGGTGTCGCCTCCTTTGTGGGTACCAAATGTCCCCATAAGGATAAAAAGCGTTCTTTAGACTATTAAAAGGAAATAAATGTTTTTTTAAGAACCTTTGGCCGACTGGTTCTAATAAAAACCTAAAATAGTTTCTTCTCTTCATTCATCGAACTCGCACGTGCTCCCTTTGTGTAGGTTCTGTCTCAGTCTATAGAGCATTTGAGGAACCCCAGCACTCTTCTGGAGGAGGAAGATGAGGAGGGCTCTTCATCAGAGCAGAGAGAGCCGGAGGTGACGTCGCCTCCTGCTGGAGTGATCCGGAGTAACACTTCACACAACACCAAAGTGATGAGACTGAAACAAGAGCCACAGGAGACAGAGAGAGACGAGGAGCGAGAGAGAGAGACAGGTGAAGAACAGGAGATGCAGAGCGATGCTGAACGCCGGCTGCAAAATATGACGGAAACTGATGTTTGAGAAAGAAAGAGAGAGGATGTTATGAAAGATGTAGAAAATCAGGACACATTTCACCTCAATAAATTACTAGGATTAGAATGATAACATTAATATTTCCCTCAATGTTCCTTCATTCACAGAAATCTCGTTCTCATTCGAATATGAAACAAATTATACAATTATATTTTTAAAAGTATTTCTTCACCATGTGAGTGTTTGGTTTCCTAATGAAAAAGATTTTTTACTTTTTTAGTGGTGTTCAAAAATATGAAAATGTCAACAAATGACTTTGACTTTACTTTCATAATATAGGGCCTTGATCAGTACAACAAATAGAAACAGGTTTTTTTTCTGTTATTTCTATAGTTTTGATGTGAAATGTGACCCTGACATTTACACAAAGAGAAAGAGAAGGAATATGAAAAGTTGAAAACGTGTTAATGAAAGGTTACTGCGGGTATGTGGGGTTTAAATGCACCTGTGCTGAACTCATCATCCTCCGCACTGAAACTCCATCTTCAATCACTCGCTCAGACCCTGTTAGTGTGACACTGTACGTGACCTCTGACCTCTGCCGGCCTCTGATCTTCCTTCTACGGTTGTTGTTGTTGTTGTTGTTGTGTGTGAAGCTAAATAAAGAGCAGCGATGACCGCTGAGCTTCATTTACCCCACATTATAACCAAACCGTAGCAGGATCTCACCACACGGCTCTCAAAACCACTGCGCTGTTGAACTGATGTCTATGGGATTTTTAATGTTTGATACGAGAAACATTTCTGTTAATCGTGTCAACGTGAGGTGAGGCAAAAATTGTCCAAACATCGACCTGACTGATACGAGTTTCTAACCGGAATACAATATTTCAACTTTGTAGAGCAACATTTTGGACCAATGAGATTTAACTATGAAGCAAGAAATTGACAGAATGTCACTTATTTCTTGTCACAGTCTGGTTATGCATTTGTGATATTTGCGTTCGTTTGAAGCATACGAAATATTCACAGAAATGTATAAATCAATTGCTTCGCCCCTACTATTTTTTCATGTTGGTTTATATGAAGAGTCTGTTCTGGGACAGCTTTTTGTGTCTTGTTTTCTTAATAATACTGAAGTATTCTTTAGGGTTTACTATAGTCAATTCTAGTGTACTGTAGTATATTATTGTATATACTTACTACACTTTGTTAATGTATACTTCAGTATTCTGCTGTAAATATAGTGAATTGATACTGTAGTATAGCCTACTTTAAGATTTCCTACAGTAAGGTTTTAGAAACGCTACAGTATCTAGGATTGTTTACCAAAGTTTACTATAGTAAAAACTGAAGTATACTACAGTGTTTAGGTTATTGGGTTTTGACATTTCTTTTACCAAATTGAAATAAAGGGTGTAAAGAGGCCACGACCACACAACCTTGTGTCCTTTAACATCATTTTTTTGTAATTCTCGAAAGGAAAAGATGCAAAAGATTCTGTGAATGTGAATCTCATTTTGTGATCACACACTGTGTTAAACTCATTTCACGCCGGATGAGGAATCGTTCAGTTAACAAATCACACCAAATAAGTCAATGATTGACATTTTCACCATCACGTGGTCGTGAACGTATACAACAGGAGCCCTGTTTTCACTTCAGCGGTATGTAAATAGAGTTTATTATTCGCTGTTGCGCTAGAGATTGAAACTATAACTGCATGAAATGTCCTGGGTCAAAGGTCATGTTTATGTTGACATTATAGTTTTCAAATAAAAGTGGTTTCTCCTCAGGCTTATTGCGTTATTGTGATTTTTGTGGGACAGAAAGGTCATTTGTGTAAACAGGACTCAGCCACGGCTCTGGAGTGTGTTGGCAGGTTTGACCCCGGTCTTTTTATTTCTCTCACATTTTTCCCACACTGCCGTCCGTGTCAGGGAGCTGTCGAGGAGCGCTGTGTGTCGACCTCGTGTGCTTAAGCAAATCTCAGGGATCAGGTTAACCCTTTGAAGTGTGCTTAAGAGCATCTCTGATCTTCTGACCGCTATCAGGGGAGTGTTGGACTCTGATATATGACCAACAGATCTGAGACCACAGAGATGACCGTATAGATGCTTTCATGGACTCACATTTTAAAAGGAATGTTGTGAGTTTGGTGAAAGTTAAGATGTGTTGACAGCGTTGAGAATGTTATTGATTTGAATTGATAATTCAGACTGTGCTCTAGTTTAAAAAATAAAATGGAGAATTACATGTACGTGTCAAACTGTGTTAATTGTGTTTAAATTAATAGTTTAATCATTTATTCATCGTCATGCCATTCAAAACCTGTATGACTTTCTTCTGCAGAACACAAAAGAAGATATTTTGAAGAATGTTGATAATCAAACAACACTGGCATCCATTGACTTCCATTGTATGAACACAGAAACCACAGAGACATTTCTCAAAATATCTCATTTTATGTTCCACTAAAGAAAAACCCACATACAGATTTACTACCACACAAGGGTGTGTAAATGACAGAATTCTCTTATTTTACTGTCTCTTCAAATCACATTCTGCTTATCCGTCATCTCTTCAGTTCAGTCTATTGAGAAAGATCTTGAGATCTTGTACATTCGACGTTAAGTAAATATTTATTTCTGAAGCAGTTACGCCAGCAGGACCGCGTGTCTCTGGAGATGGGCCGCCCGGCCTGCAGCTGTAAAACGATTCCTTCCTTTGGTTTGCTTTTCTCTGGACCCGCCGGTCTGAAACAGGACGCTTATTTTATGGAAAACCGTGTGGTCAGACCTCAGTTTGACATCAGCTCTATTTTCAGAAAAGAGTAATTAGGTTCTCCACAAGTAAGCGCAAACATCATTTGTAAATAGATTAGGAAGCGCTTAGATGATCCCCCCTCATTAAAAACACTTACCTGGAGGAGCCCGTCATTCATCCCAGCCGCACCTCAAACACACAGCTGTGAACACAAACCTCCTGCCGCAGGTTAAACGCTGCTAACACGTATTCTTGACTGATGTAAGACATAATGCTGAAAATGTGTTTCTTGGGCGAAAGGTTTTACACAGCACGTGTATAGCTGTTTTGTGTCCATCCACTGGGTTTTATTTATAGGTCATTTAAATCAATTAGAGATGTTTTTGCATTTCATGTATTGTTTATTCATTGCTGTAGTAGACACATTGCATTTAACACAGTCTTGTTGATGGAAACTCGGCATGCATGTATTCCCGAGAAGTTGAATGATGTTGTATATACAGACAGATTGAGTAACCCTTCACAACACCAGGCTCATAATCATAAACTTACAGTTATTGTATTACAATTTAGATCAAATGAAATGTGGATAATGAGTGATATTGTTTCTGTTTTTATGTTGTTTTAGCACCAAAGTGAGATGTGCTCCATCTTCAGGTCTCCGTGATATTCTGCTGTAGATCTGACTCGGATTGATATCTCTTTTATGTAAGTCTACAGAACGCCTTTCCCGTTTTTCATCCACCAGGTGAAAGTTTATAAAAGTAACAGCACAGCTCAACAAGACACTGGTTTTGACATTATTTACTGTATATCGTGACGCTGAAATGTATTGTGATTGGGCTTACGGGTGCATTCAGATCTGTAAAACAAAACAAAGAACATTAAAAATGTTCAAACATCACGTTTTGTTATCGTGCATTCCAAGAAACATCCATCAAACTGCAGATGGGCTGCTTGATAACTCAAAAATACAGCTAACTAACAAAATAAAGCACAATAAAACATGATAACATAAGAAAAAAATTGCAAAACATCATAACAAATGTACAAACAGAGTTCAGCGATCTCTTTTAGCAAATAAATAAATAAATATTTATAATGGTATACAGCAGCACACCATTGGGTGATGTACAGTGTTTATAATATATAGGCCTTTAATATAAAATCATTTTTTACATGAAGTGTTGGGTAAGATAAAGTCATTCATTACTAGTTACTAATGACATATTCAATAGTGTAATTAGATTACTGTACAAATTACTTTCTCCAAAAAGTATTTAAGTCTTTATTAGCTTCTATATCCTACATCAACCTTGATAAGTGAAGTGATTCAATGGATAGACACGAAACGACTGGTAATATGTAATATAATATATAAAGCAACTGCCACATAAATAAATGTAAACATACTGTATATGTAGGGAAAGCGCAAAAGAAAATAGCTGTAAAGAATCTCTTCATAAACAGCTGAAAGGATAATATCAGATATTTAGAGAACTGTGAGATATAAATGAACCACAAACAGGTTCATGGAGGCAGTGCCGGGAAAATCTTCATCCATCATGCGAATAATGATGACAAACTGCTCATGTCACAATTCTTCTGCTTAATCTTGAAATGCCACGGTGCCTGTTCATAAAACAAACAAAACATCCATCCCTGTTATTGACTTGACACCGAGAGCAGCAGAGGGTCCCGGGACACGTTTAAATTCCCTTCTTTTATTGAAGACGGCAGAGAGAGAGAGAGAGAGAGCGAGAGAAGAAAAATACCAGAAAGAACATTCTTTCGACGTGACCTGCTGCAGAGAAATAATCCTTCATTTGTGTGAAACGTTTGACACCGGCTGGTTTATAAAGCTCAGCCTCATACGCTACGATGAGATGTCGCATTAAGAATATAAGTGTAAAATATCCTGAAAGGGGTCTAAGCTGCTCACACGACATCATCCAAAAGATGTGACCCTAAAGATTCATAATACAGACACAAATGTCAGTCGTGACCCAGCGGGAAATGTGTTCAAGACTGCAATGCACTGAATGTTAGAAAAGATTTATAAACGCTGGTAAGTTCAGGAGTTGTTTACCAGAAATGGTTTGCAGGTCTGTTTTGATGTTCGGAAAAACAGTTACCAGCAAAATAAAGAGAAAATGCCCGGCTGAAATGGATGTTTGATCCAAAGGAGAATGGTATTTCTCAGAGGTCAGGAGATTGGGCGTGTTCATATCGACTTTGCATTACAGACTTTAGTGACATTGTTAAGATCTCTTCTGAAACCCAGATTTCTGCCTTCTGAGACACACACGAGACTTCACCAAAAGATTCCATTTGCTCTCCAATTGATCTCATCGATGAGAAAGAACTTCTTTAACCTTCAAAGGTCTAATCTGTCAAATGATTCTTTCATATATAGGAAGTCATTGTTTGGTAAAGCACATTTTCTTGGTGTAATTTTTCTTCTGTGTTACATCACCTCTATGACTCAGAGATCTGGAGAGATGACAGGACCATCTACATGTGGCCTATAATCTGTGGAATCTGGTTTATTATTCTTCTTGTGCGCGCAGGCGTTCGTGTATGAAGCGGTAAGGTATCGTGGGTGTTTTTCTTGTGTGGGTCAGCGCTGGCAGCGTGTGCTCCGTGCGTGAGAGGATAACACAGACCACCCTAAACTCCAGTGAAGGGCTTTATTTCTGAACGTCCGCTTCCTGATGTTCTGATGAGACCTGCCAACCTGGTCTGGTGCCATCCGAACATTCACGCTGCCCAGAACGACTGACAGAGACTCATGTTTTATGCCGTAAAACGTGACTTGGTTCTGCCAGACTTCAGATGGAGCTCAACGTTGTGGAAGAAAATTGAGTTTTACAGAATGAACGACGCAAGCGTTTCTTTTTCCGTCTTTTTGTTTAATGACTGACAGATATGATGAAGTCTGACACGTTAATTCTTTATTATTTAAAAGCTACGATAACACGGCCGGGCCTGTTAAAGGTGCACAACCCAAACATGTAAAAGTTTACGAATGAATCCGGAGAGAAATGATGATGGTACAGTTTCTCGTAGCTCTGAGTGGGAGCAGATGCAAATGTAGACAGAGTTTCAATGTCTTCACATGTAGGTTTCAGTTCGAACGTTTTGTCCAGTGAGGAATTCTGAGAACTGAACATCAACCAGCGTCTCATCAGTAGAGAGATGAATGGAGCCTCAGCAGAGCAGGTTTATGGGTTTGTCAGCGTGATTGCTTTTACCATCGGTTGTGTTATCTCAACCCCTCGGAGAGATCAGCACTCCCTCAAAAGTTACAGAAGATAAGAGTTCTGGAGGAGAGGCTCTCACTGGAGGAGTTCAAAAGAGTGGGCTTAATCTAGACGGGGTGATGGAGAGATGTTTGGTGGATGGGACGCAGACTCTAGACTCTCATCCATTCAGATCTACAGGTTCAGGTCAGTTCCTCCAGCCCCCGTTCCATCACAGAGATATCCTCGTTGCCAGTAAAACGTCTGGCTGGCAAGGTTAAGTCTTATCTATGCGGAATAAGACAAATTCAAGAGAATCTTAATCTACAGAAGACACGGGACTTCATCATCATTTGTTTTTTATCTGTGTTAAATTGCATGCAATATGTGTCACAAACGCAATGTGCATTAAATGTGCATTTCGTAAAAGTATGTAACCCCCCCACAAAAAGAAAATCACGGATGTCTTACATAGTGTTATGATTTTCTCCTAGATGTCAATGAGATGGAAACATTTCCTGAGACAAAATGTGTCCGTCATTAGAGTTTGAGAAGAGATGTCGACAATGACTGAACTCGGATTTGTCAAGTCTGCAATCGATAGTCAATATTATTGAAGATCTCAATATGAATTTCTCATCACGTTTCACCTCTACAATCACCATTCATGTACACCTCAATTTTCTTCATGGGTTTCAACAATCACACTCTCAGTTGATTCTCTTTTTATTCCTCATAAGCAGTTTTAGGGAAAACATCTGAGACTAAGTTGATACTTTAACGGCTGAGAACTCCACATGAAATCTCCTGAGCTGTGAACGAGCAACATCTGAGCAAAAACACTTTCCTGTGGACACCACGGTCACCAGTGGCTTGACGTGTTTCATTTTCAGATGCTGTACGTATAGGATCAAAGGCCATCAATGTCTCATGTGTCCCATTCCTTAGGAAAATGAACGTAGAGGAATTCAATTTACAAAAATATTTTTGAACCTCCATGTAATTTAATAAAAGCCCTTAAAAAAACTGAAAGAATCTAATTACACCCGTATCTCTCAGAATCTTTGCCCTTTGTAATACATCCATGTTTGTTTTTCTTCATTGAAGAGCCACATAAAAAAAGAAGTTCTTTTTCTGGAATGCTGAGGCTTATACTTAACTTACTTACTAACACAAACAGCCCACAGCAAGATGGTTTTCATTGCCTCTCTCTCTCTCTCTCTCTCTCTCTCTCTCTCTCTCTCTCTCTCTCTCTCTGTTTGCTTCTTCTTTTTTTATTCTTTCGCTCATACTTGGTGTAAATATGAATCACACTTTGTTTCTTAGATTTCTTACCTCCAGGAATCAGTACGCTCTGTTATCGGGCTGTGATGTCACCGACGCCTAATAGAAGGGAATTCTGGGAATCTTTCCCCGCTGAGATGATGAGGATTGTGTGTCTGTTATGTGGTTTTAATCAGAAACTTGATCACGTCTTCAAATCAGTGCATTGATTTTCTCTTCTGCTAACACAGGTCAGACGGAGCAGATCTGCTTTCAAACACAGCCGCAAATCAAGAGCTGCAGAACAAATCCACTGTGTGTGTGCATGGGTGCGTGCGTGTGTGTCGTCTGATCAGGATGCTTTGCTTTGCTTTTTCAGTCTTGCATTTGATTAGCGGAAAGCTTTTTTTCCAGGTTTGTCTGGACTTTACTTCTTGAACTGCAACTGTACGGTAACGTCAATTTTCCAAGTCCTACCAATAAGCGTCATTAACACAGACGCTGAAAGTGAGCTGAGGGTTAAACTGAGTTGCGTTTGACCGTGCTGAAGTCAGATTGCCTGCACTCATCACAGGCTGATTGGCAGTGAATTACTGAACATTTCCGGAGGTTTCATTTTGGTAAAAAGCCTGGGATTATGAAGGCAAATGTTTCTGCATATATCAAAGGAGGAGTTCAGCCAAAAATACAAGTTCTGTCTTCATTTATTCACCCGTGTGCCGTTCAAACCTGTATGTGACTCTTTCATCTGTGAAACACAAAAGAAGATATTTTGAGAAATGTGTTTTGTGTTCATACAATGGGAGTCAATGGGTTCAGTGTTGTTTGGTCACCAACATTCTTCAAAATATCTTCTTCTGTGGTCTGAAGAAGAAAGAAAGTCATACAGGATCACATGACCTGAGGATGAATAAAGGATTATTTTGGTGAACTGTCCCTTTGACAAGCACAGCCAAAGGCAACGTTAAAAATATTTAACAAAATGAGGTTTTTAAAATATATAAATTGTTCAAATTGTTGCCTCGTAAATTGAAGCGATGTAAATCTTTGGGATGCTTTAGAATATTTATGCCTTTCAACAAGTTTAGAGCTCTTTCAGATATTTAAGTGTGTTATCAGATTGATGGTCTGGAGTTGAATGAGGTGGGAGATGTTGATGTGAGGACAGACGGAGAGGTTCAGGTCTCATGACAACACAATCCACTTTGATAAACTGCTATATTAAGCTTTCAGTTGCAAAACAGCAGGTCAAACCCGAGCGCCTTAGGAAATAATTCCACAAGATGAATCGATTCAAATATGAGATGAGCTGATGTAACACATTGCCTGACTTTCTAGAACTGAAGTGCAACCTCACATGCACCTGACTCAAACAAACACTCAAAAGATTCATCGATGCCAAAGAAGAACCTTTTACTGGAAATGGTTCAATTAAGAACTTTTAATCTTTATGACGAAACTTTCTGTTTCACCAAATAAAGGTTCTTCAGATTACAAAAAGGTAAGAAAGAGACGGTTCTTTAAAGAACCTTTGGCTGAATGGTTCTTCAATGGCATCGGTGAGAAGAACCTTATTTGTAGAGTGTTTTAGTGTAGAGTTCCAACTCTCAAAGGATTCCCATTTTTTTTATTTAAATGTCACCTTAGTCTCAGGTGTTTCCCCTGAAATTGCTTTAGAGAAATAAAACGGAAAGAAATAAGACTCAATTGCTGAAACACACGAGGAGGTTTAAATGATTGACGTCACTATTCTTAGCTTTGTATACTGTGCTAGGCCTTAATGGACTAGTTTGATGCACTTATGTATTTTGTGGCCTATGTTGTTATAATTGCTTCCAATGTTTCCTCATCTGTAAGTCGCTTTGGATAAAAGCGTCTGCTAAATGTAAATGTTAATGTCAAATAATCTGGCATTGAGTAAATTTGATGAGAAATTTTTGAGTTCATATTGAGATCTTCAATAATATTGACTTTTGATGGCAGACTTGACAAATCTGAGCTCAGTTTGACACGTTGTTGACGTCTCTTCTCAAACTCTCAAACATTCGTGACATTTCTGACTCTTTCTCAGGAGAGATATCTGAGACGAAGATCTTTCCTTTTGTTCTCAACTGAATCGCATTGACGTCTAGGAGAAATAAAAATGTGAAAGAGATGTCACCTGTGATTTTTCTACAAGGAAAACTGTACATATGTCTGTATTGCATCAGAACTTCACTCGTCTCTTGTATTTTGTGTGTATAGAAAGAGAAAGAAAGCGATATTTTTTTTTGGAATGTTTCAAGCCCCGAACCTGTCACAGCCTTTTATTGTCAACGCCAACGAGAATTTCAGTTTAAAGGAACAAAAAGCATTTTTTTGAAATGGAAACGTTGAGATGAAGAATAATATTATTTTCCAGATGGGTTGTGAGTCAGTGTTGAGCGATGGGGGGGGATTGGGGGTATAACAGTGTTTTCAGTCTTGGTTATTTCTATTGGCATTTTCAGTCTAATCCAGCAGGATTTGGGTTTGTTTAATGTGGACTCGGAGGTCCAGGAACCAGAGCTTGGATGGAAAACGCCGCTAAAGAAACACAGAAATAAAGAATTTACCACAAACACATATTATGTTTACAGATGCAGTGTTTATAGAGATGTCTAAAAGACAGATTCACATGTCTGACATTCATCTGACATTAAAATGAAATGTATTCTGTTAGTCAGTTTATTTGGATCCAAAAGCTCAGCGACCAGTAAGATTGAAGCTTCCAGATGAATGTGTAGCCGACAAAAGAAGTACTGTGTGACTTAAAACAAGTAAAGTTTATTTCTTGTTAAATTGTAACTGAACTCCCTGATTTCTTTATTACATTTGATGTGCGTGGACCTTTTATCCAAGTTTGGTTTGTCTCTTTCGTTTCAGCCTAAATTCGAAAGATGGGTGTGTTTAATATCAAAGACTCTCTGGTGTGTGTGTGTGTGTGTGTGTGTGTGTGTGTGTGTGTGTGTGTGTGTGTGTGTGTGTAAATGTGCTTCTGAAGTTTTGTTTTCCATGCCGGAAAACTTTGAAAGCAGAGATGTGTGTGTGTCTTGACACACTGACAGAGATCTCCAGGCATCAAAGATCTCCCGCTGTGTGTGTTGTGCTTTGACTGACGGAGGAACTCGGATGTCACTCGCTTCAGCACCAGCTGCAGAAATTGACAACACATTGAGTTTCCCTCGCTGGAAACCTCGGTCCTTCAGCTCAAGACGTTACAGTTCCAACTGATGTCACCTGGTTTATTTCAGGATATTCAAGAAGAACTTTGATTTTTCTTTGTTTATCGGTCAGAGGTTGAATGATCAGGAAAACTGACGGGTTGAATTACACAAGGCGTCAGAAGAAGAGCGATGAAAGGATTTTTACGGAAGATTTTCTTTGGATTCATGTACACTGATGTATGCACGGTACCTCCGGGTTATTGGGATGAATTTTCATTTGGTGTTGACATGACAAACTCGATTGTTATTCAATTAAATTCATGAAAATTGGGAGTCACATTTTAATCAAAATGCCAAGTTCTGCCGAAAAGACTAATTCTCATAAATAGTCATAACTTACATACAAGACCCATTTAAAAGTCAACTAGCTGGTAAATGATGTGCACATATCAACTAATCTGTTTCAATAAAGCCCTTAATAATTGGGATGGTTTTTGGTTTACCTATATATGATCTATTATACCAACATAAAACATAAACAAATTTCTATTTTATATTATTTATTTGCAAAAAACAACAACATTTGAGGTACTCAAGATGTTTTATGATCAGAGATGTCAGAGTATCACAGTTTTGTATTTTCCTCCTTGCATCCGTCATAACCTCTCTGTCTTCATCCATCTATGCAGTTCTGCCCTCCTGTCTCACATCTTTCTCCTGTTTGCTCAGGTGGATGACGCTGAGCTTTAGGAATGAACCAGTAGTGACCCTCTACTCTAACTCCCAAAACACGCACGCACGCACGCACGCACACACACACACACACACACACATGCCTCGGCTGTTTTACTGACAGCATCACTAGAAGCCAATATCGCATGTCTGGGTTAGTTTATAAAACTGTAAAAGAAAGTGTATGAGTCATTCTGAGTTGACACGCACACAGCTTAAAGTCAATTCTATTTACTTTCTTAAAGTGATAGTTCATCCAAAAATTAAAATTCTTTCATCATTTATTTACTCTCATGTCATTCCAAACCTATGAGTGTCACAAAAGAAGATATTTAGAAAAACAGCTTTGAACCCTATTGACTTCCTTTATATGAACACAAAACATTTCTCTAAATATCTTCTTTTATGTTTCACTGAAGAAAGAGTCACATATAAATGATAAGGGAATTCATATTTATGTCTGTACTATCCTCTAATGAATAATCTTACATCTATTGTCAATGACTCATCAGTTGACGTTACAAACATTATTGTCTAATAATCTATTTAAAATGTACAGTACAAACATGCATGGTAAACAAAATAATAGAAAATATAGTAGGCCTATGTCCTTATTTTGATATGTGTGCTTTGTGTGTGTGTGTGTTTGTGGTAAGAGAGCTGCACACCTGCAGGGTCTCCTGCCATCATTACACCCCCTCTCCCCCCGAAACACAGACCCTTGCAGCACATATAAGCTGGAACAGGATATGACACGGGACGTATAGTTGAACTCAGCACACATGGAACCCATCAGCACTTGTAGTGATGGTGGCAAAAAGAGAAAAAAATGTCAGCCACAGTTCTTCATCACTAATTCAGAACCTTCTGAAAGTAACGCAAGTAAATACCAAAGACAAAAGTATACTTAATCAAATAAACTCAAAGAATGCTTGATGGTTAAGTATACCAAACTTATACTTGTGAGCTCCTGGAACTACATTGTGCCACTTAGTTTATTAACGTATACCTTTATGCATACTTTAAGTGTAACAGTGGTAAACTTTAAGTACACTACTTATACCGCTTTATGTAAACCGTATTGTACTGCAACTATACTACAAGTGAATGTATAGGTATCTAGTATACGTAGTAGTTCAATACTTTCTTTTGTTCATGAAAGTACAGTTTGAAGAGTATTTTATATACTTAAGTAGGCCTATACTTAAGTTTTATTGCGGTGAACGAATAGTTTATTGTTTAGCACTTCAAGTATGCTATTTTCCTGTTTAGAGGTTTTCTGTACTTAAAGGCTTTTATATACTTGATCAGTTTCAGTTCTGTTATTTATGCTAAGCTAAATCACCCCAAAGTCGCCTTGTTACTATATAAACCGTATACAATATAGTGTCTATATGTACTTTATATACAATACAATTTCCAGTATACTCAAGTGAGAAGTATACTAATAGCACACTTCTTTTTCTATTCTAGACGGATGCATTGCGGTATGACCTTGAAGGTGTTTTGGTGCTAAACTCTTTAAGGAATGTAAATTATGTTCACAACATTTGTTGTTATCTCTGCTGATCCATATTTCACATAAACCTGTCTTAAGAGCATTGCTGGTTCAGGCTGGAGCTGGAGCGACTGATCGTGGCGTGAGGTGTTATCGCTTACGCTGGGTTTATCCAAGCAGTTTCCTCTTCGATCAACCGCAGCGTATCTCTCGGTTGAATCAGTTTGATTGTGACACGATTCATTAGACAGAATTACGTGTTTACATGAGTGGACGTCTGTGAGGTTAGTGAGCTGCATCTGTTCTCAATGTTTATTTGGTTCTGTCCTTATCACTCAACCTTTATATTCTGTGTGACAGCTGAGACAGAGATCAGGAGAGAGCAGGTCTGACACGAGACCACAGAGACATTCTTCGAAATATCTTCCTTTGTGTTCCACAAAATAAAAGAGTCACATACAGGTTTACAGCAGGAAGACGTGTTTAATTTCTGAAGGTATGTGTGTTTTAGGTATGTCTGTGTGTGTATGTATGCTCGTGTGTTAACGTGCGTCTGGACCAGAAACCCGCAGGTCAGTCCAGAGATGAAACAGATAAGCTAATTGTCTCTAATGAAATCCAGACCCACTCCAAGTCTCTCTCTCTCTCTCTCTCTCTCTCTCTCCTGTTTTTTTCTTTCCTTCTTTTTCTGCGTTTTTCTGTCTCTCTGTTGCTTATTGCCGCAGTGTCTGTAATGATCGCACGTGCGCTGTCATGAGTTTACAGCAGAGAAAAAGAGTCGTTATGCATTCTATTTATATCCTTTTCTAATGTAGAGAAAAGGTAAGAGTTCACCAGAAAGGGAACCAGATAAATCGCATCCATTTCACTGCTAATATATTTGACTTTGGATCAACTATAAATGAACCCTTCTGGAGTGATTCTTTACATTTAAAGATCATGGTTTTATGTAAATGTGGTTTTATCATCCGTCAGGTGAAATGGATCACATATAAAACAAACATCTCGCTCGACAAGCCGCTCAATCTGAAGCATCGCTCAACAGCACAAATGGTGCGGGATTCTCTGTAGTTTAATAGGACACTGAAGTTTAGGCCTTTGTTCAAACAAGTAATTCTTACTTTAGCAAACACCGTTAAAAACTCATTTCAGCCTCCAAAACAGATTCCTGAGGAAAGGGAGGAACAGAGTCTTAATGAGAAAGGATTTACAACACCCCACAGAGACTTTGGGCTTTTAAAACCTCTTATCTATTGCAAACTTTTAACTTGAGCTTCACACTTCCGTGTGCTCCCCGTGGAGGGTGCGAGGGGGTCTTTTACCCCTGCAGGGGGCAGAACGCACAGAACGGGTGATAAAGTGTTAGGACTCTGAGGCTTCATGGGGCGATGGGCCATCTGTTTTAGGTTTGCCATTTCTCCTGCTTTCTGTCTATTTTTTGTGGACTAATGGTTCATGCAAAACAGCAGGAACTACCTGCCTGTGACCTCCAAAAATGAGAGGCGTTAACTTTTGTTTTACAATGTTTTATTGTGACATAATAAATGCCTCATTCATTTGATGTTTTAATGTGACATGCTCCTCTGGACACACTCATCTTGTGAATGAACGAAGTGTAAAACGCCTACAAGATGTGTCTGACTGTAAACGCACGATTCTACTGAAACATTGTTTGTTTTGATGACAATATAAGTGAAAGTATAGAAAAATAATCAAACTAAATGTCATGAATATCAAACTAAGTGAATATCAAAATATCCCACGCTCTTTAAAATAAAGGTGCTACACAAATCCAAAGAAGAAACATTAGTTTCCTCAAAATGTTTTAGTATTGAAAAAACCTTTTGAAGCACTTTTATTTAAAAGAAGTAATATGCAAGTGCTGAAATTCAACATTTTGTTATAGACATAGGTAAATAAAGGAGCGTTTTCTTTGGAACCTGCATTGAAAGGTTTCACATCTCATTTGAAGAAAACGTGTTGAGTTTAGTGAGAAGAACTCCAGTGACTTTGACATTTGGTGAATAACAACTTTCCATACTTTGCATGCTTAACTTGTACACACATTGTTCTCATAAAGCATAAAAAAGAGAAAGACAAGCTCACTCACTTGGAAAGATTTTCCTGGTGAATTTTAAATGCACGGAGCAATTTTCTTGTTTCCTCCGAGTAGCACAAACAGGATGTAAAACAGTTTGAGTCATTCACACGACCAGTAACGCAATACACACACATAGCGTGCACACACACACATAGATATATATATATATATATATATATATATATAGTGCACGCACGCACACAAACAGGTTGTGTTTTACACCTACTGTAGTAGCTATAAAGAAACATCTTAACATTAAAGAAACTTTAGAAGAGAGTAATTTGGAACGTAGTACACTACATAGCCAACAACTATGTTTGAATTTTGTGAATTCATTGTGAAGTCATTATTCATTTTTTGTGGTTTTTTATATATAATATTATATGAATTTTTAATCAACATTTACCTTTTTATGTCAACTTTAAGGTCACTTAATCTTTATGCGGTCGATGTACCGGTCCGTCGTGGTAAAGAAAGAGCAGAGCCGCAAGGCAAAGCTCTCAATTTACCGGTCAATCTACGTTCCTACTCTCACCTATTGTCACGAGCTTTGGGTCATGACTGAAAGGACAAGATCCCGGATACAGGCAGCTGAAATGAGCTTCCTCCGCAGGGTGGCTGGGCGATCCCTTAGAGATAGGGTGAGAAGCTCGGTCACCCGGGAGGAGCTCGGAGTAGAGCCGCTGCTCATCCACATCGAGAGGGGTCAGCTGAGGTGGCTTGGGCATCTGTTACGGATGCCTACTGGACGCCTTCCCCGGAAGACGCTCCGGGCCCGTCCGACCGGGAGGAGACCCCGGGGAAGACCTAGGACACGCTGGTGGGACTATGTCTCCCGGCTGGCCTGGGAACGCCTCGGTGTCCCCCCGGAAGAGCTGGAGGAAGTGTCTAGGGTGAGGGATGTCTGGGCATCTCTGCTTAGACTGCTGCCCCCGCGACCCGGCCCCGGATAAGCGGTAGAAAATAAATGAATGAATAATCTTTATTTACATTTTTACAATTTACAGAACTATTCTCTTGTCATGATCTTGATCTTGTTCAAGTCATGCATTTCATTGTTTTTAAATAAAGTTTTTTATGTTAAGGAATTATTATCTTATGGCACAATGACATATATTTTCCCTTATTTAACTCATTTCAAACGTTCGGATCAGACGGCTTTTAATATCCTGAAAAACATTTCAATGGTCCTGAACTTTTTAACTGCGTCGTGTAGATCTTGATCTTGATCTACACAATGATTGAAAATCCAGTTTCATTTGACAATATAAAAATGTTCTTATGATGTCATTGCGAACACACCTGGGCTGTTTCAGAAACCTTGTAGTCGTGACACAACACATGTGTGCGACACTGAAGAGAAGCCGGTTTCATTGTGTCACTGCAAACTTTACACACGTGTGTATCTGTTCAGCATTTGTGCAGAATGACACCAGTCAACGAGACTTAATGAAGCCCTGATGCTTTGCCCCGGAGGGGGGCAGTCGAATGTTTGGAGGTGTCACTGAAGGCTAATTACCCCCCAGGGGGATGGAGGTCCTACATTTACCCCCTGCAGATCCCCTCCAGGACGGCCTGACAAAGATGCATTAAGCAGATCTTTAAAAAAAAATCGCTGCAATGTGAACCTCTGCTGGGACGTGAGTCCTGCGCGTTTGGCATTTGGTTTGTCAGACTGTGATTCTTTGATATAAACGTACAGGACTAAAGTGTGTATTTTAACAGTGATGTAAGCTTTCCCAAAAAGCATATGCAGAAAAACTGCAAATCTCAAAAGGCGAAAGCCACTTGTTGAGCTTTACAACCTGTAAAGCTTGAAAATGAAGCATGAAATGTGCCACAGAGACTATAAATCATCCACGTCACACCAGTCATTAACAACATCTCCTTTATCACAGTTTAACCGTGTTTTTTTAACACATACTTGTTTTGATGCTGTGCTTGACTTTATATTTTGCCATTAAATAGAAAACGGTTTATAGCAATGGACTGTTTGAATTCATCTGCTCTTTTTATGTTGAATGTCAATTACAATGTGTGTTTGTCAACCGAGAACAAAGAGTCCAGTGCTGTACATCTCAACGCATTAGATTTTCCTGGCGTATGGTGTTAAGAGGAAGGTTATAGGAGGGCGAGTTATAGGGTCCAGTGTAATTAAAATATTTTGTTTTTAAAAGTTTCCAGTGGATAAATTTGACCTCTCGGGCAGTCCAGCTATTCAAAGGAATAAAGCAGGACAAATGCTCACTCTCTGTTCCAAACAGAGAGAGAGAGAGAGAGAGAGAGAGAGAGAGAGAGAGAGAGAGAGAGAGAGAGAGAGAGAGAGAAAGAGAGAGAGAGAACCGTATGTTTCCTCCAGATGTTTCTTTATATCCCTTTATGAGTTTTATTCAAATCCTACATTTTTTACATAAAATGTACATCATTTGTTACATAAAAGTTACATAAAACTGGTTTACATTTTTGTTTTTGTTTTTAGATATACACATAAGATAATATGTCAGTATGTCAGTTATTTCTCTTCAACATCAATGGGAATAAATGGAGAGCAAATGTAAACTTCTGCTGAAGTCTCATCTGCGTCTCAGATATTTCTCTTGAGAAACAGTCAGAAATGTCACAAATGTTTGAGAAGAGACGTCAACAACGTGTCAAACTGATCTCAGATTTGTCTCGTCTGCCATCAAAAGTCAATATTATTGAAGATCTCAATATGAACTCAAACATTTCTCATCACATTTTCTCAAGTCCAGATGATTTGACATCTACATTCGTTTACACCTCCAGACTCTTCGTGTGCTGTTTTTATTTCCCCTTAACGAAACATCTGAGACTAAGACAAAAAAATCAGTCTCATCTTCTGAAAACAGCAACATCTGAGCTCATAACCAAACCCTCTGAATCTTGTCTGTATTTCACCGTGTGTAAACGCTTTTCAGCGGAGCTATAGGGCTTATTTTAGGGGCAACCGTTAACCGCACATGACAACAGGAGAAAATGCTCTTTTATCCTGCAATGTTTACACTAAATTCTGTCTTCTGATTGCCTGTTTATTTTCAGGGAAACCCCACAGCGGCCCACGAGCGGGTGGATGTGGGCTGTTGGTTGTGAGTTGTTCCTCCGCTCTGGCTCATGTGTCAGTCTGCAGGTGGCACACAGAGAGACACAGGGCCGTGTGTTAGATTACATCTCTTTGAAAACATTTTGATTTATTGAAATATCTACATTTTTCAACATTATTTGCAAGGCAAAAGTGATATTGATGCATTAACATTGACAAATCAACAGTTTTAACATTGATTCAATGGGTTTCACAAACTCCCTTGCTATCTGGGCTACTGTTAATATGGTCTTACTATTATATTACATTACAGTACATTACATCATGTTAATGTTATAGATTACTGGTTAACTAAGAAATTTAATTATAGTGGGAAATGTACTGTACATGAGTTACAGTGTGAAAAACAGTCAGCTTTGTGTGCCAATAACAGCTAATTTTGTGTTATATCCGATGGGGTACAACCATTTTGATTCCACAAGAATTCTTATATACTTTGAGAACATGGAAGTTGTTAGCAGTTGTCACCAATAAATGAGCGATGTTTTCTCAATGTCAATTAAAATGATATCGCAGAATGACTCTGTTTCCATTAAATGATGTTATGTGATTCATTAAAAAGTGTATTTTGATTCTTCTCGCGATAAGTCATTCTGTCATTTCTTCTTTGTACGTTTAATGACAGGTTGCAAGCGAACTTTAGTGCATAGTACTGTGATGAAAGAGTGAAGATAAATGTCTATATTTCCTTATATATGTTTATATTACCTCACTGTTCCTAATAAATCTCCATAGTGCATTCACTCGTTTTCCTAGTTTTTGGGCCATCGTATAAGATATTACTTCATTTAATTCCTTACATCCTATCCAAAACATACCACGAATGGTCACATGACTTTTTTTTCCATTGCAGTTTTGCGAAATATGCCTTTATTGTACTGCCTGAAAAAACACCTCATACGAGCGTGAGAACTTTTTTGCGATACATGGGAGTTTTTGCTAAATGTACGTGTTTCCATTGGGAATTTTTCAACACGCTATTTCAATTTATGCATTTTGAAGGGTACTGGAAACCTGGCTAGTGGCTCTTTAGCCGAGTGTTAACATCTTTTAGCAGGGATCTTTAATGGATGCCTGCCGGGGGTGGGGTTGAGAGGGGCACCTCAGACGACGAGGGCAGCGGGGCAGTGGCTCTAGTGCACGGCCCTGGAGAGACATACGGCTGCCTGGGTGGCAACAACACAAATACACAAATAACCCCTCAGTTCTTAACAAAATACACACATGCACCTCAAAACACAAAGATGGAAATCGAGATGGAAAACCACCGGATATCTGTAGAATCCATTTTTTTAGAGATGGAGTTTGCCAGTTCTACAGAACAAATTTTGTACATCATGTTATTGTTCATTTAGCTAAAGGATTTCTACCAAAAAGAAACATTCTTTTTACTTCTACTGTAGGTGAATGTGCAGTAAATACCCCTCACTGCAGGGCGTGATATGAAGTTATTTTACGATAAGATAACATTTTGAGATTTGTTCATTCAAAAATCCACACTGATGGAGGTTTATGGAGGTTATGACACAAAACATAAGCAAAGTGAAACCTATAATGTGCTGCATTTCTGCCATTGTGCAGGATGGATTTTAAAGCACATCTTTTAAGTTACCACACTCATTGTGGTGTGTTAGCGTGAAAGAACAGCGGCTATGAGTTTTCATTTTCAGTCACTTAAAACAGCATGACACATAAACACTATAAAACACGGAATGTCATGGAAAAAAATTTACAAATACAAATGACACAACAGAAGAATGATTTGGGATCAGAAGAAAGAAAATCATGTAGGTTTGAAATGACAACAGGGTGAGTAAATGATGACAGAATATTCATTTAAACGTGGTTATTTTGCATTTTATTTAAAAAAGCAAAAGGTTGATTTCTGAACAAAGCTGGCTTATCATCATCGTTTTATTATGATTGGAATTCATCCGCAGGAAAAGAAATTCAGAGCCATTGAAGAGGCAGAACTCATCAGTCTACAGCTCAGAACCGAATAAATCAAACATGTCATTTAAAATGAAATCAATAACCATACAGACCGGACGATGTGCAGCTTGGCATCGGTAAGAGTTTCCATGGAACAGAAAAGACATTTCAAAGATGGAAACAACATGTCGTGCATGATCTCGTCTTAACAAAAGTCACATCACGTTAAAAAAACAGGCAAGAATACACAACTACAGGTGACCTTTGACCTCATCGTGACCTCAATGAACACTCAGTTTAACAAACTGCCCTACTCATTTTGATTCACACCTAACACAAAATATAAAAACCGTCCATTTAATGCATTTACTTGCCTGATAATATTTTATTTTAACATACTACAGTTAAACAAAACGTAAAGGGTTAGAAATGAGATGCTGGTGAAACTGCCATTGTTTGATTTAAACATTTGAGGAGATGGAACATAAAAATAATGGTATGTTGTTTAATAAAGTAGCAACCAGACACTGTAATGCGGCTGCAGTCATCATTGCATCAATGTTTTCCTCTTGCCAGCATTGACACCTGTTTGGACCGAGTCCGACACAAGAAAATTTGAATTATTTTTAACATGGACCCCCTGAACATGTGGATTATGGGTGGTATGTGTGTTTAAGGACTGAATAACTTAATTTAAATTAAATAATTTAATTGTTGAATTTGGTATTTTTATTGTATAAGCCTGCTTGTCCCCACAAGCAACAAAACACATTCACTCTGATTTGCTATATTTATATTGCAATTCTAGTTTTAGCCTACACTTAAAACATAACATAACCAAAGTTGGATGAAGTCTGGCCGTATTTATTTAATACATTTCCAATGGAAATGTAATCATGGTTCTGGAGGAAGCAATTCGAGTAAATAAACAAAAAAAGAGGATGCAGAAAATGTATTTTAAACAATTAAATAAAAAACTATGAACAAAGTATAAAAAATTGTATGTTAAAAAATATGTCCCCCAACCCTTTGAACTCCGTATCTGGTGCACTAATGTACTTAAAGGTCTTTGAATATAAATCATGATGCAAAAACCATCAGGTCAAAAGCTCCGACCGATAACACATCAAAAGAGTTCCCTGCACGTGTGCGTGTGCTTTTCCCAGCATGCATTGCTTTATAATTCAATGAGGTCAGGAATTTCTCCGCTCACACTCAAGTTTAACACAACACGGACACACTCGTTTAAAGACGGTGAATCGATTCAGCTCGGCGAGTCTTTTCTGGTCTGCAGGTCAGAAGCGATGCTTTTACACGAACACACGACAAATCGTTTAACACCAACCTCTGTATGTTCTCAATAATCTCATAATCATGTTTGATCTGGCAAATCAAAGAATTTATATTTTTTCTTTTGAAAGTATTTACATTCCAAATGTACAACTTTAAGTTCTGCTATCTTGACACTGAACATTGCAAATGGTCCAAAGGGACCAGAAAGCCCAGGCCTGACTCACGGACACGAAGTTAACCCGTGAAGAACATTCTGCATATCCAGTTTTCCTCTTGAGACACGTTGAGCTCAAACAGTCCAGATGCAAATGAGTATCGAAGCTTTGCCGCAATATTTACCAGATGCATTCTTCGGTCATCTCTGGCTGTCGAGGTCCCTATAGATCTCCATCAGAAATCCAAAGCAAAAAGTACAAAAAAACAAGACTTGAGTTCTCGTCCTTCGTGATGCTCGACGTGTGCATTTTAAAACACAAACATCTTTTCCCCGCGGACGCGTCCACCATCATCCCTTTGAGTTTAAATTCAGATATTTCACTGAGATGTTTGTTTCACAGTGTCGAACTATATGCATGCGAGGCGGGTCTGTACAACATCTGCTCGCTTCACGTGACTTTAAGAAAAATATGAACAACATCTGGTAAAAATAGGTTTGATTCAGGTGCCTGCAGCTCTTTCTCTCTCTCTCTCTCCCTCGCCAAGTCCACAAACCCCTGGAATGCGCATTTTATTTTTAACTTGTTCCTCACGAGAAATCGCTGCAAAGACATCTTAATTCCATATGGCAGAAATCGTCTGTGATCTCTGGCATCAGACTGTTAACATTATATTTTACAGTTATAATTACATCTCACAATCGCTTGTACTAAACCTCCTTTAATTCGTATATTTGTTTCTTCATTTTATTATTTTTTTCTCTTTAGTAAGTTTCCCAGTTGTCTCATTGTTTTAGCGGTGACCTGCCGCACCTTTCAGTGACCTTTTCGACCTCTGGTTATATAGACATCTGGGAATTCCATACATGCTGAAGTTACGCACTTTCTCCAAATTATTCTTCACATCCTAAAATACTTTCCCAGACACATACTTTTCTCCCATCACATTTCATATTAGTCTTTTGAGATACCAAACGAAAATGACTGGATTACTACCAAAATATGTTGTTATTTATTTATTTCAGTGGTTTAACCTGTAATAATTTAATCATGCTAAAAGAAAGCAAATAATTGATATCAATTCATTACAAATTTTCTCTGAAAAATCTGTAGGATTAAACGTTTTGTGCAGTAGAAATACATTTAGCCAACTCTGTAGGTATAATTTAATAAATATTCTTAACTTTCTGATTTAACTTTTGTTTGTATCGAAAATACTAGTCATATTCCAAATAAAATCTGAGATCAAAATAAATCATCATTTTTATTATTCTAACATTTCGATTCCTGATGTAGTTTGTCAGTAATATTATTTCAGTTTTGCGAAACGCAGCAACTTGAAATTTTTAAAAATTAAAAGGTTTTAACCCCCTTCATAAAACATGCCAAAACATACATTTCGTACCAGGTTTTATTGCAGAAAATATACACGTACAGTATTTTCTATTTACACTGTAATTGAAATGCATGTAGACACCAGATCTGTTCTGCATTGTGACAATCAATAATAAATAAATAAACGTCTTTTCTTGGACCAGACAAAGAAAATGTTTGCACAGGTATGAGCAAGAATCGTTCCTTCGATTGTTTCTTTAAGAAATAAATATGACGACATGCACCTCGTTGCAATCCCAGAAGTGCATCGTCTCCTCCTGCATGTCTGTCTGTTTAAACGACATGCATGTATACAGAAGCACATGTTTTTCCACCTTCATCGTCAGAAAAGCACATTTTCAATTACAAGCACAGATCTGATTGTAATTCCAGGTCCAATGTCGTAGTTCACGATTGTAAGTGCTTGCAATGACGCCATGATGCTCCAGAATGTCCCGTTACAATCCTTATTTCGCCATGATTGTGGGTTGCTCCTGCCAGAGGCTCGAATTATTTGAACTCGATGGTAATGCACGACAATCTGCACAAAAAAAGACGAAAGTGAGTTTAATATTCAACGAGAAAATAAATGAAAAAACAATATATGATTCAGTATCAAATGTCTGTATTACAAATGTAATGCACGAATGCTTCTGCGCACAAAATCCATTAGGCCAGCAGATTAGGTGCTAAATAATATTTTTGGGGGTTTCATAGAGAAGCATGTTTTGCAAAGGCAGTTGCAAGGAAGAAAATGTTTGTACACATCTACTCTTTTCTATGATATAATAAATAAACTACCACAAGTGAAATTGAGGGAAGTTTTAGTGATTTAGAAAGTTTAGTTACACAATTAACCTTAACAAATAATAATAATATTAAAGCAGCCAGCCTTGGACTGCAGCTCAGCACACAACTGGATGAAGGGCATTCTGTGATGCTCTTAAACGTCTGCACTCCAATAAAAAATCGTGACAAAGATGTATGTGTGTACAGAACTAACGATAAGTTTTTTGGCAAAAAAGTCAAAAGGTTTTAAGAAAACGAGAAACACATTCTCTCCAACGTGTCCAAACGTTTGACTGTAGCGAAGCTTAAAATCGGATATCCAAGAACCATGTTGAAGTGCATTGCATACCAGGTTGCAGCAGAAGTGTGTACCATACATCAGTGGGATGTTGACATGGACCACGCGCCCTCCATTCTCCAAACAGAAAACGCGTAACTGAGTCTCTCGTGCGCCACATAACTGCAGCTGGACATTTTAGAGTCCAGCTCGTCGTTTTGCAAAACCTGGCAGAGAAAATCAATATACCGGGACGCCAGTTTAAGAGTCTGTATTTTGCTGAGTTTGTCGGAGGGTAACGTGGGGATGATTTTGCGGAGGGATGCGAACGCCTCGTTCAGAGATTGAGTTCTCTGACGCTCGCGTACGTTCGCCATGACGCGCTGCGTCTGCAGGTCTTCCAGAGACTCGGGGCTGTTGCTGTTGCTGCTGGTGCTGCATTTCTTGCTTCGTTTCCCAGGCGTCGGGCTGTCTGAGTCCTCTCCGTTTTTTCTGCTCGGTCGTCTCTTTCTGCCGCATCTTGTCTGCGGTTGCCTGTCGGGCTCTTCCTCGCTGTTTCCCTGACTGTCCATTGGGGAGCTGCACTCCGGGGAGCTGCACTCGTCCTGCATCTCTTCCTCAAACATCACCTTCTGAGTGAGAGACAAACTGACGATAATTTGTTCCAGATTTCCACTCCGACCGGACGGGGTTAAAAGCAGTGGGATTCTCGTTATATCACCGAGTCTCTGGTGCTCTTACTTAAACTTGAAGGAAGCTTTGGAGGCTCTTATAGTCTGAAGGGCGCAAACTTTTTGGAGTGGCTTGTGATTGGACAAAAGGGATGTGACGCAAGAGGGAGGGAAAGGCGAGTGACCCCAAAGGGTAACCGTTATACAGTAATTACAAGAACCTATTATTTCAACTTGCGCAGTGATTAATTAGTCTTTTAATGAATGTGAGTTTTAATTTTTTTTTCAAAATTTAAATCAGAACGAAATAATTCACAATAAACTGCACAACATTTCGTAGTTCAGAACTTGAATAGATTTCACTGCGTTCTCTCCCCCTGAACATCTACTGGAATGAGCGGAGAGACCGCTGGGACAAAATGCTCTGAGTGCATAAAAGTTACCTTTTGGTTTGAGATTGGGGTTTTCTTTGGTCAATAATGATGTGTTGCATTTCAACGGTGCAGTTTATGATTGAATAATTTACAATCAATTTGCGAATCCATCTGCTATGAAGATTATTATTTTCAGTCAGTGGGCAGCAATCCATCTCTAAGTCACTGTGAAAGAGAAAAGAGAATCTGGCTTGGCTAACTAGACCACATTGTTTATTTGAACATGTTCTGAAATGCATGTCTGTGTTAGTATTATTGCAGAGTCAGGTTTCCTTCTGCAGCGTTTTTCTACGCAGCGGGTCGCCAAGCGCAGACGACGCGCAAACTGTGTGGCCTTTGCAGTCCAAGCACATCCCTCCAAAACTGCCCCTTTCCTTTCACAGAGCCAAAGTCTTTGCAAAGTCTTTACAACGAATACAGTAAATGAATAGAAGTTACTTTAAATATTTGATGTATGTCAACATTATACATTTAGATTTAAACTACTAAAGGTATTTTAAAGGTTGAAGAAGTGTGGTTATGACAAGCTCTCAATGAAGGCAATGCTTTGAACCACAGCCGTTTCAAATTCTCCACAAGGGGGCGCACTGATGAAACCTTTCTGCGTAACGACACCGTGCGTAAATGCGCATCTTCTTCAGGATTCACATTAACCACAAAATTACGCGAACAGGCCACATTTACATGGAATTTGTATTTTACCTTCATTGGAGAGGTACAGGTACTACGTGTCCAGATGTTCATTTGGGAACCAATTGTGCAGGCAGCCCTATAGGCCCATACCTGTAAGATGTGTTAAGTTGAGCCATGTCCAAACACTATAAATGATTGCAATAAACAGTGTTCCTTTTGGGATTTCTATCATACCTTGAAACCAAAATTTTAAAGTATTTTTAATATTGATTAAATTAGTATTATAGTTAATAAACTGAACCGAATTACTTTTCTACATTTTGGCCAAAAGAGCACACTCCAGCCTCATAGCTAGACTCTGAACTTTTTATTTGTGAAACATATCCTTACCGTTTTGTTTTCCAAATTGTACAGCCTCTTACAGCCTCAGGCATAAATAACAGTAATCATCATCACAATAACATTTGTTTGTAATACTATATAAACGAGTGTCCCTTAATAAACATTCGTCTAACCATAAAAATGCAGTGGAAATATAGATGACACGTTTAATCGTTATTGAGTATCTCTGTCATGAAATCGATGTAAACGATAGCCAAACGCAAAGTCTCAATCCGTGACAGTCTTTTCTCGTAGGCGAACGTGGGAACTTTCCTGCGCAACAGGTCAAACGCTTCGTTTAGGCTGAACATCCGTTTGCGCTCTCGGATGTTTGCGGCCTGGCGCTGAACGCTGCTGATCACCCGTTTGCGTTTGGGATTCCCGCTGATCACCGGAGACGTGCAGGTCGATGACAGGTCGGAAGTCAAGTCCTCGTACCGTCCATTGCACTCGGTGCTGCGATATGAGCCTGGAGCGCCGTGGGTCTCCTTTGGTGCCAAAATGGATTTGTTCTGCATGTCCATCGCTTCACTCACCAAGTCAAACATTGCTGGGCACAATAATGACGTTTGCACATCCATGCTTTTAGACAGAACATCTAGAAAAGATGAATGCTGAATAAAACATTTCAAGACACAACGAATGCACCTGTGGTGCTTTTTATAAGGTGGGCGACTATTCTCCACTGATCTAGGTTGCGTGCACCACAAAATTCAATTTCGAAATCCGGTCAGATCCATGAAGTCAGATCCGTTTGGCAAGAGTCCATGAACTCAGTCCTGCTGTTTTAATATGTCTCTTAATTTCCCCCCGGGCGTGTCCTCCTTTATGTCTTGGCTGTGGACAAAATCAGTTTCTCAAATTCAATGAAACGTACTTGAAGGAAGTCCACATGCCCTCTCCACACTGAACCGTGCCATTCGATGCCCGAGGGCCACAATGATCCTCAGAAGAGAAGAGGTGCTTGACAAAGGGTCAGTCCCTGTCTGTTTGCTCGGTTTCCCGGTGTCCCGAAAGGCTAAATAATGAGACTTCTATTAGCGAGAAGACCAAACATAACATTCCCCAAGACTACGCTACACTTCAACGGCTTTTCTTTTGCAAATCAGAGCAAATAGCTGTACGTTGCTATGGAAAAGTCAAAGTTTCCATCGGTCACTTTTAAGAGAAACAAAATCCAAGTCTTGTTACCTAATCCAGAACACGACAGGTTGTATAAAAATAATGCACAGGAGTTGATTTCAAAACTTTGTGTAATACCTGAGGACACATGTTATCCAGCGTGACTTGATCACGATGTTGTCTGCTTTGAAGGATGTGAGGAAATCTCACCTACAAAGACATTTCCATGCTCAATGTCACACATTTGCATTTTATTAGTGAACAAGAAATAATAACGAATCTGTCCGATCACATTACTGATTCAACGGGTATCTTGGGCTGTTCATTTTGCCGGCCACACAAACGTTTTTGAAACAGAAACATGAGTCAAGATGAAACAGACATTGGCAGAGAGTGAGTGTGACTGTGATATGAAACGCTGAAGCAGTAGACGTGTGTGTGCCGGTGACTGGTGATTTTCCTTACAGTTTGTGTGTGTTGATTTATTTGGTCTTCACTTCATAAGAGCCTCTAATGCCTATCTGCTAAATGCAGCCGGAAACCAAAACACAAAAGTCATCGTTCAACGGTACATGATGTTGGTGTTATACTTCACAACTTCTTTCTGGACTTTAGAAATGAAAAATTGATTTATGTCATATTTAAGCAAATGAAAACTGCACAGGAGCAAAATATTTGGAGCCCTAAAGGGTTTCATGACATGACGACACTAAAAGCGGTTTCCTTTCATACGGGGAATAAACTTAACACAGGAATCTGACTTTAGACCTATAAGAGACTTTCCCTAATCTCTCTCTCTCTCTCTCTCTCTCTCTCTCTCTCTCTCTCTCTCTCTCTCTCTCTCTCTCTCTCTCTCTCTGTCTGTTTTCCTGGCAGTAGGATAAACATGATGTGCACATTCCTGAGGTTACCATGGAGACCCTGAGAAAGCACAGCTGGACACGGAGAATATGAGGTAATCCTGAGCCCCAGGGGCTGCTGGGTAAATATTGATCTTGAATAGGAAATAATGGAGAGAAATACAGTAAAGAGACAGTAAGGACAGAGGCTGTGTTGTGCAGTTAACGTCTCTGCAGGGAAACGGTAGTCACTCAACGGTAGAAAGAAAGCAAGCTCTCCAAGTATCTTCAGATGAGAAGCGAGTCTCCTCATATTTAACACCTGTACATACACACGCATGGGGACAGTCCATAGGCGTAATGATTTTTATACTGTATATTTTATCCCTTTAAACCTAAAGACCATAGAAAACTAGATTTTGGGACGATTTATAAGTCCAACTGGAACCCATTTAAAGGAACGGCTCACCTAAAAATACACAGAAACACAATGATAAGAATGCTTTACCTTGAAATATAGAACATCATTACAGTACGTGTCATGACAGGTTTGATGTCAACAGATGAGAGAATATTTCTGACAATTCTGACTTACAGTTTCAATTTAAACGATCATAAAATATAACAAAATATACATTTATTATAGTTTTCTTTAGTCTGGACATTCTTTCCAATGTAACATTTGTTTTTCATAGTTGTGATGAGTTGTACTACAAAAGATTATGTAAAATGAGAAATGATATAAAGAATGGATAAGTGACCATAAATGGTATATAATTCAGATATAGAATAAACACAACACTGACCAAAGAAATGGTCCAAACACTTAACACATTATCAAATGTTTTTGGCACAGTTTGAACTGTCGAGGTCTGAAGAACAAACTCTTTAAAGGAAACATGAAACTGGATGTTTTAAAGCTTGACACAACTAATGATGCACATGAAGGTGTCAGGCAAGTTAAACCAGTAGGATTGTGACAGGACCACTCTTTCTCTTTCTCTTTCTCTTTCTCTTTCTCTTTCTCTTTCTCTTTCTCTTTCTCTTTCTCTTTCTCTTTCTCTTTCTCTTTCTCTTTCTCTTTCTCTTTCTCTCTCTCTCTCTCTCTCTCTCTCTCTCTCTCTCTCTCTCTCTCTCTCTCTCCTCTCTCTCTCTCTCTCTCTCTCTCTCTCTCTCTCTCTCTCTCTCTCTCTCTCTCTCTCTCTCTCTCTCTCTCTCTCTCTCTCACACACACACACACACACACGCACGCACAGGGAGAGAGAGGTGTGTGTTTGGGTGTATGAACAGATGAGGGGGGTCTTTATCTATTTTGCCGAACACTTTTATTTTTAATAAACTGCTGTTGAGTCATGCCAACTAAGCACAATTATTAAATATCTTGGCATTAAAAGAAACCACACTAACATTTTGTGGAGTCAGTTTAACCATAAAATGTTTTTTTCTGAAGCATTTCGCTGACGAAGCTTCGGTTAACAGTGACAGACGGCAGGAGCTGAAGGTGTTGTGAACATGTATAATGCTGGTGTAAACCTCAAAGTCTTTCACTCCACAGCCAGAGAGGAATTTCCTGACACCGTGTGTGTTTTCAGAGCAGGTGGGTTTAGAGATGTAGATATTGCCTTGTCTTGGTGCAATTGTGCACTTAAGATCAACTATCATTTCTGGACTTATATTTGAAGAGTGTAAGTGAAAAGTACATGGATTTTTGTAAGTATTTGTTGTTCACAGTCAAATAACAGGGGGCACTATGATGTCACAGAAGTTCCACAAAGATCACTTTATTCTTTCATTTGCAGTAACAACAGAACAACCCAATAAAACCCAAACTGATTTCTTGTTCAGAACTGATGATTAAAGAACGGTCAGATTTCCCCCCTTATAAAGCATATCATCCTGTTCCCTACAGCAACTGAATCTCAGCATGAGGTTTTGACAGCTTGTGTGTGTGTGTGTGTGTGTGTGTGTGTATGTGTGTGTGTGTGTGTGTATGTGTGTGTGTGTGTCTTAAACTTACCAAATACAAGCACTGAGAGAGAGAGAGAGAGAGAGAGAGAGAGAGAGAGAGAGATCTACAGTAGAATACACTCCTAAAGAACAGATTATTTCAGAAGCTCTTTTTTATTTTAGCTTGGGCTAGTTAGAATCCTAGCTTCCAGCCTAACAACGCCCTAGCAACAAACCACTTCTGTAGCTAGAACCACTCAGAAGAACCTAGCATCCTGGTCAAGAGTTTGGCACGGACACAAAACACTCAAAACACTTTTCCTGAAAGTCTACAATTTTATAACTCACAGGGGAGGCTGTCAGAAACCTGCATTCTACACTTTGCACCTCCCTGCTGTTTCCCTGGATTACTGACTGCCGTTCCTCAACAAACCCTGAAGGATGTTTGCACAGCTGAATGAGCGAGCGAGCCTTTAAATACACACACATGAATCGCTCTATTTCCTTGTTCTGCACTTGCTGTATTTTTTCGTTTCAGCATGAAGGTGCACAGTGTTACCATCAGTATGTATTGACTTTAGAGGACGACCCTACTGGGACACAACCTTCTTTTGTTGGTCACAAAAATATAACTTCAATGTTCGTTTGCATTGCTGTCTCTGTGTCTCTTCTGATTTGTATTTGAATAGAATATTTTTCTCTCTCAAGTGAAATCAGTCGTTGTGATTTTTTTAATATGCTGTGTTCCTTGAAATCGAATTCTGCTTAATTTGTAAGGAAATTGTGTCGTCTTACAAAGCATGGAAATCCAGTCAAAACAGATTAAAGTGACATTAAAGGAGTCCACATATGTGATCATTTATTGACTCTCATGTGGTTGTAAACCTGTATGTGCAAAATAAGTTATTTTGTGAAATTCCTTGTGAAAGTTTTGTGTTCACAAGTCAATGGGGTTCGGTGTGATTTGGTTACCAAAATCTTCAAAATATCTTCTGTATTGTTCTGCAGAAGAAAGAAACTCATACAGGATAGACATGACATGAGAGTGAATTGATATTAAAATCATGTCAATTATTGGGCAAACTATTCCTTTATATTCAAACCGTGCCGACAAAGTCAAATGATGATGTACAGAATTTGAAAACATCTGTGGTGAGATTTTAACCGCAGCATAGTTTCCATTGGACGAACGCTTGCCGCAGGTGTAACATCTGGAATGCAGACGTCGTTACATCATCACCTTACAGTTCCCATCGCTCTCTTGCGCTGCCTGGATGTTCAGAAGCAGTAATCATGACGTACATTTAAAGAAAATCCAGTTTCCCGGTGCGAGATGTCTTAATGTGACCTTATTACAAGCCGCTTGAGTCACATGACACGGCCATTTTGTTTCAGCAGCGTACCTACACTTTGGTTTTCACTTTAAGAAAGATATAAGTAGCTTGCCGCGACTCTCTGCAAGACAATCCCAACCAGATGTCAGTTTGAGTGTCGTTCATAAAACATGCATTTTCAACACAGCCCTGCTAATGCTCAGGAAATATTACATCACTGAAAAACCAAACCCGTGGGTGTAAATATATTTTTGTGACCAGTTAACAAACATAAGACCTCTCAAAATTCCCCGCTTGACTAATATCCACAGTTCCCTTGCCGTTGGCCGGAAAAGCAGGGAAATACCCAACATTAGCAAACTAAACACACCGTGCACTAAACTTCAGCAAATTCAGTGATGACAGGAGAGTCAATGAAAAACAGTTACACATTTTTGGACAAGCATCCAAACATGCAAGAGTCACTATAATATTGATCATACCTCAGGGATTTGAGACTTTATACTTTATTATAATTTACTCACACTCAAGCTGTTCCAAATCTGTTTTCAATTTCTTTGTTCTGATGAAAACAAAGAAAGATATTTGGAAAAATGTCATCTCAAGGACATCATTGATTACAAAACCTGTTTTGCAGCAGGTTTGCCAGTAACTTATGGATTTATTTTTCAATTTCGTTTTAATCATAATCTGACCTATTTCTTATATTTTCTTTCATGAAACCAGACTAAATATCTTAGATCGCTTTTCATGTTATGGAAATGTTTGGTAATTTAAGACATTTAAAATATGTTTTGATTAGAAAACAAGAGAAAGATATTTTGCAGTGTTGCTGTGACAAAATTTTCCTTTTTTTGGGTGGAGTATCGCTTTAAGGCCCCCTCACAATATCTACCCAATATATTATTCTAGAATGGCGTAACTAGAAAGATGTATTTTTAAGATAAAAACAACAAGACACATAAAAATCTTTGCTTGTTTTTCTTATTTTAAAAAACGAATTCTCGAAACTGCCTTTGAAGTTTGTTGAGGTCCTCGGCCCCCTCGTTGAGAAACGCCGCTTTAGGCAGTCAGACTTATGTCTGCTTACTAAAACCTAAAGAACTCACTTAATTTAAAGGAACATCCACAGACCACAATACTATAGAGACAGAGGAGTGGCTCTTTTAATCTTGTGCCAATAATAATATCATGAAAAATGGGGAAAATGATCCTACACACTACCAGACAAATCCTCAACTTAACTTGGTTCAGTAACTCATCACCATTCAAACGCCCAGAAAACCCTAGAGATGTTTTAAAGCTATACACGCATACGATTTGGACCTAACAACCACATAGCATCACCCTGACAACAACTCATAGCATTGTGAAGGAGACTTGGAAAAATCTGGCAAAGTCATGCTTTCTTTAAAAAGATGATTTATTACAACATCTCGAGTGCTTATGGGCAACCTTGAAAAACGTATAAAGAAACAAATTGTACTTGGATGATGTTGCGTTCTCTAATGAAACCCCACAAAAAAAAGAGCCTCTGGAGGAATCCGTGGCTCAATCCTGAGATGTTTACAAGGAGCTCATAACAAATCAAAGCTCTCGCTGTTTTTATGTGACGTCTTTTGGAAGTGTAGTTGAATTTCTCCCCAGATATCGTTCTGTTGGTTTCGAGCCCTGAGAGTTTGGCATCGCGCTCAAAGCGCACTCCATCATCATCTCTGGAAAACCTGTGGGGCTTCAGATAGCAGGACAAGAGGAGGGCGGGACTGTCTCACGACAGGCATGGAGACGGTGCGTGCACAGACAAAAGAAAACATGGGAGTAATAATTTGTGTCGAGATATAAAAGGGCGAGATCAGGTGGAGGAGAAACATTCTGGCTTTATTTCCGCTCCCAGCTGTGGACCTTCACATGAGCTCATGTTACCGGGGCTCATGCCAGTTTGTCAGGAACCGGTGGCCTTACCCCTCCATCAGGAACTGTTGTTTTTGGAGCGACCCTCACCGCACGTCTCTCTCCCCCTCTCTCTCCTGTTGCCAACACAAACCCCCAAAGCCACAGCCCTCACACTGCTGACGGGCAGAAATGAATGGCCACGACCGTAGGGTGATTTATCAATGGCCGCACTAATGCGTGTGTTGTGGTGAGGAAGGCAGGATGCATCATGGGAGTCGTTCTGCTGGGAAAATCTGAAGAGAGAGAGTAATTAGCTTTAGTTATGGGTTAAAGCGCACACATATTCGTGGCATGGGAAAAGATCTCGGTTTTACACTCGTAAATACTATTAACTAATCTCATTGGCCGTATAAACTCTGTGCTGCCCCGGGCAACATCTCACAATAATCCATTACTGAAGCAGTAAACAAAGAGATTTAACCCAAACGCTCACCGCTTCAACCCTGAAGGGTGGAAAGAAAACACATACTGAAAAACGTTCACAAACACACAACAAAATACAAATACTAAAGATTCCACATGCACAGGTGTCTGTGAGGAGGCGGAGCAGGGCCGCCCACTCACATCTGACTCCACCCCCTTTTAAAATTCTTCCACAATGTAAATAAAGACATGATATATTACATTCAGTGGAAAGTTTCTACTTAAAGGTTTCATGAAATAAGGGATTTTGGACAAAATATAATTAGTAGTTTTGATAATTTTCTGTGTTTTCCCTACTTTTATGTGAAATTAAGCAAAATAAGTAAATAGTTGTGCATTCTCAGATATTTCTTTTGAGGAAAGTCAGAAATCTCACAAATGTCCCTATTCAATATTCCCTAGTCAATATTATTGAAGATCTCAATTTGATCAACAGGGACCCAAATTCAGATTATTTTACCTCTACAATCTACATTCATTTACACCGTCATACTAAACAATTACATTCTCACTTTTATTTCTCAAAAGCAATTTTAGGAGAAACAAGTTGAGACTTCAATAAAACACAACTGAGAACTCAACATCAAATCTCTGGAGCTCTGAGCAATAAAAATGTCCTCTGGGTTTAAAAGCTGAAGTCAGTTTCACATCACATGTCTGTCAGGAAACAGGCTCGGCTTCCACACACCCGTTACAACTTAAACTAAAACGTTAAAATGAAATGTTGTGGTTATAACTGAGCTTGTATGAGGGAACAGCAGCTGAACCGCGGTCTGGTCCCAGAATTCTGGACAAGAACCGTACCGAACTGAGAGAAGTCTAGACCAAAGTATTGATCATTTGCTCTTAGGCAAACATCTCAAAGTGGTTATTTTCAGAACTTTAAATGTGCACCATTAAATGTGCTAAAGCCCTGGCGAGGCGAGTGTGAAGAACATTTACAGGCTTTTATTTTGTAGAGCACAGATAGGAGCGCTTGTTTACTTTTTGGCTCTCCGAGTAAAAGTGTACATGTCACCTCATTAAACATTTTATCACCTGACATTCTGCTGTTTTTATAAGATACAAGCAAATGTTCTCACGAAACTTTTTTCACTAGTGCATATGAAGAAAAGCAGAGAAACGCCAGGCTGTCTCACACCTGAGGTGTGTTGCTGAAACGGAGCTCGCTGTGATCACTTCCTTTCGGCCAGATGTGCACTTCCTGTTCTAACGGAGCGGCAGAAGCGTGGGCTCCACGTGACTTCTTACACAGGTGTACCGAACCTGCCCGTGACTCTCATTTATTTTTCTTTACAAACACATGAAACGTTGGGCGCTTCCCAACACCACCACAAGCCCTGGAAAAAGGTCCAACAGCTTTCCTGCCGAGCAAAGTTTTTCCGTTGTAAATTTTAAAGGGGGCCGAGGTGCGGAGCATTTGATGACCACGAGAGCGGCAGCAAAGACCTGACCTGCGTTTGGCTCAGGAACCGTAAGAGACAACCTTTAAAAGATGAAAGACAGCGGAATAACTGCACCCATTAAACCGGTTTGTTGCTCTCTGCATCCGTAATGTTTGTACGGAGCACAATGATAAATACTCTCGATCTGCTGGGAGAATGAAATATAATGTGAGAGATAATTAAGAGATCTTGGACGTCTTCGCTGCCGTCTTTGAGTCGTGAAGGTGCTGCCAAGCCTATAAAATAACAAAAATATAATCACTTTTAAAGCCGCACTAGGACTTTTTGTATGAATAGGATAGAAATGATCATGATTTATTAAAAGTAAAAATAAAATCAGTTCATGAACCCTACCTGTGTGTATTTTCATGGTTAAGGTGTTTAGAATAAAGAGGGTCAAATAGGTTTGAAATGACATGAAGGTGTAAATGTTATTCAACACTTTTTCTTTAATGCTACCAGATCACAGACACATTAGAACGCTAAAGCAACACAGCGACAGCGACAGCATGCAAATGCCTGTGAGCTGTTTGTTAGCGTGTGATAATGTGTGAGACGGATGTGTTTGAGGTCAGAGGATCAGAGACGAGGATGAGAATCAGGGCGGACGATTCATTTCACAGAGACAGAGGTTAAAGTCTGGAGAGGCTATTACCACAGACAGGACAGCACCTGCGTCTCTGATCCGTCTGGTGATGTCATTACGGGTCCTGTGAGGTCACCGAGCGTCTCTCTGCCAGCGTGCCAACCGTAAAGCGATCATAGCCTCCGTCTGCATCCCGGCTCGATCGCCGGATGATGTCAGCATTTACGACCGCAGCAAAAGAAAACATCGATATTTAAAAGTGACCACAAAAATCCCTCCAGTAAGCCAAATGCAAGTGTAGTCAGGGAATGGATCAGAACAAGCTTCATCCGTCCGCACAGGTTTCCTTTGAAAAATATGATATAACAGCACATTCACTGGTGTGTTTTGACAGCTAAAACATGTGCTGGAATGGCCGGCGGGCCGCGTGTCTGACCGCTGGTGGACAATGCTTTATTTTAGGTCGAGCTCAATGTAGGAAGCGTTCCCCTGATACTGAACGTCAACAGCACAGAATTGAGTTTCAGCGTGAGGTCGTGACCCCGCAGAGGTCAGCCGTTAATGTTATGAATATGAATAGAGATGACGTCACACATTATGTCTTAGAAAGCATCAGAATATTTTCAGAATCCCATACAGAGAGAGCGTTTCTCTGCATCATTTTAAAGTTTTTCAGGGTTTTGTTTGAAATCTGATGGCTGGAATATAAAACAATCTAACGGCTAAAATCATTAGCAGAGGTGGAAAGGTTAGTTTATTGGATACCAGCACGGGGGCCGTTTTTCCCAGGAGTGTCTTTCACAGCATGACGTCTCCGTCTATGAGGGGTGAGAGAGAAATGGAGAAAACAGAAGTGTTAGCAGAGCCAGTCAACACACCAACACTGGCATTCTGTGTATGTGGCCGGAGGAAAACTAAATCTCTCAAAGTTCAGTTTCATTCAAATATCAACTTCATATAAGTCTCACATGTTTCTAATAAAATTGCTTACAGGAGAAATAAAACCAGAATCAATGAGATGGATGTAGATTGTAGATGTCAAATAATCTGGATTTGAGTAAATGTGACGAGAAATGTTTAAGTTCATATTGAGATCTTCAATAATATTGACTTTTGATGACAGGCTTGACAAATATGAACTCAGTTTGACACATTGTTGACGTCTCTTCTCAAACTCAAAGTTTGTGATATTTCTAAATCTTATTATCAGGATAAATGTCTGAGACTCAAATGAGACTTAAGCTAAATTTCCATTTGAGACATTAAAGGCACCTCGTGTGATTTTTCTTTCTCATGGAACATTTCCATATGTTTAGAGGAGAAGCCAGCGCCTTAACCCAAATGTGCACTTAATCTCCATTTATTCTCACTGTTGTCAAGGAGAAATATTGTCCATACATTGCATTCTTCAATAAGATGGACATGAATGCAGCTGTGCTCGAAACAGGTCGTGTAACACAGAAGGAAACTTCAAGTGTTAAAGTAAATCATCTCTAATGGATGAAGGGTTGAAGAACCTTTGGCCTGGCGTATATCTCCACGAGAGCAGAAATTCCTCCTTTCTCCTCCTGAGACTGCGCACAGACTTCTCAGAGCAGCGTGGATAAATCTTTCACTCCTTCAGAGCCGCCCGCGTTCACCTCCTCAGAAACACTCCCAGAGCTGCAAACAAGAGCAGAAGAGTCAAATTCCCAAAACCACCTGATAAACATCAACTGGATTTGAGTACATTTGATGAGAAATGTTTGAGATCTTCAATAATTTTGACGTTGGATTGCAGAGCTCAGTTTGAGACATTGTTGACATCTCTTCTGAACTTTCTTTTTTGAAGATTGCTGAGACGCAGATGAGACCTTAAGCAGAAATTTACATTACTCCACTCGATGCCACTCGACAGTGCATCCGGTGTCAGCATCGCTCGAAGCATGCGCCTTCGGACGTAGAGCCTGTGTGGTTTGAATGTGCATGCTGACACCGGATGCACTGTCATGTGGCTCGTGTGTTTGGTCTAAGGAGGAGTCAGAAAGCTTCCAAAACTACCTTAATCCGCGTTTTTGGAAAAATCGGAGGTCATACAGATGTTAAAGTACTTGAGTCATTAATGGCAGAATTTTCATTTTTGTTCGGAGTTACCCTTTAACACGGTGGCAGTGAGTTTTGCGCCACTGACGTGTAACTCACAAAGCAAATGTAACTTTTGACACAATTAAGCTTAGTCTAGACGTCTTTAAAGCCATTGAATCCCTGCCGCTTAGAAGAGCCAATTAATCCAGCCGACCTGGCAGAGGTACAATAGACGGAAACGGTCCCCTGAAACTGCGGCGGGGCCCTTTGGGAGAAAAGCACACATTAAAAGCACATCGGAAAAGAGGGAAACATCAACAATTCCTACACCAAAAATAAAACAACTGTGACTACACCGAAAAACAAAACAGTCCAGTCACGGCTCTCTTATATAAACACGGCTCCGTTTATTTTCTGTCATCACTCGGAGAGACTGTGGTAGGTACAGAACAGGATGATATTGATGTAACGTTATACGCAGGATTATTTTGCAATGACACAAATGTTTTTACACCAGTCAGATGTGTGTGAGAAAGCTGAAACGCGCACACACACACACACACCGAAGTCGCAGTTAATGCCCTCGTGTCACTGAGGTTTAAATCCCAGGACATGTCAACAAAACCCAGAATAAAACAGCAGCAATGAGAGAAAAAACACAAAAAAGAAAGACACATGTACTAACCCTCATCTTGTTCCAAGCATTCCAATGTGAAGAACCACACAGTGACCACAACCTGTCGAGAGCCGAAGAAAAACAAAAAAATCTATTAAAAGTACATTTCACACTTTGACATGAATGACATCAGTTGAATTGAATATCGCTGCTGTCCTGAAACTCATTTCAGGATTTTTATTATTATTATTAGCCACCCTTTTGTCTCTGGGTTTTGAAAATATTTAACTGATAAAATGTATTAAGAAGTACTTTTCAACTTTAACAACCCAGTTCATTTCATCACTTCAAAAGTAACATGTTCTTTCTTCTCCTAAAAACAGCGAATTTGGACATATGGAGAAGCATGCATGAGATTTAATATTTTTGGGTTCGTTTTTAAGTTTTTTTATCTTGTGCTTATTTACTTTGGAAATGAGTCTTAATACTATGTTTTTTTCCTCTGTAATTTGGGCAAACGTGATGATATTCCGCGACATTTCACCCGTGTTTAAGAGCACATTTACATTTACTTGTGAACTATCAACAGACACACAGCAATGACTTAAAATTGAGGTTTAAAAAAGATTCAAAGCTCGGCTACCAAAACAGTGGCCAAATGATAACAGTGTTACTAAAACGAAAGATTCTGGACTCATCTGGGTAGATCTGCGTTCAAGTACGCAAGTAAAAAAGCAGAGGTGCCAACAGGCCCATAAATTTCCCAGAAATGCCTTTGAAAAAGCCGTAAAAAGACTTCATGGATGTCAGCGACCCAAGAGAAACGCCTTTGATATGATTCAATCCTACCTTTTAAGCCAAGGTATGAGGCGTTCTGCACCCGGCAGGTCAGGCTGTTAGAATACTTAAGTGTTTTTGGGGTCTTTCTGATCTTTCCAGTGCTGGAGTTTGGAAAGGCAGAGAGCAGAACCGCTTACAAATCACTAATCATCTAGGGAGGTTCTCAGCAGCGGCCGAGGAGGTGCGAGAGGGCGTGTCCGTGCGTCTGGACGTGCCAATTTCCCATAAATCCCTGCTGCTTTCATGTGTGTGGTTCAAAGCCCATGCGACTGGAAACTTTGACACAGGATACATAGAGAGAGCCAGAGCCAATTAGCACATTCATCCCCACGGCAGAGCCCGGAAACCAGCGACTCTTCTCCAGAACCCGTCCAACGTCTCTCCAAACCATCATCTCTCCACCCTCTTCTGTCTTCTCTACAGATGGACATAAATCTCAGCTCCAGGCATCAGATCTGTCTTGTGTCACTTTAGTTGGCAGCGATCTGTCTCTGAGATCTTCGCAAGTCATAAAACTGAAGAAAATCAGACGGAGAGACACTTCATTGGAGAAGATGACTGAAAGCAGATTCAGACTGATCTGACAGACTCGAAGGGTATTACAGATGTTACAGTGATCTGCTGGTGGTTTATGGGGATTTTAGAAAAGAAGATATTTTGAGAAAAGTCTCTGTGTTCATACAATGGAAGTCAAGGAGGTTCGTTGTTGCTCGGCTATTAACATTCTTCAAAATATTTTCTGGATTTTGAAATGACATGAGCGAGTCATTGAAATCATTTTAATTTTGGGGATTTTGATGAACTATTCCTTTAATGTACTGTAAGGTTTAAAGGTTTTTAAATAGAAAATACTCTACAGTCTCCACTAACACATTAATAAACTTGAAATAAATTGGTCCACACCACACATCAACAATGAAGAGGGGTCTCACGCTGAAGAATGAGGTCACTTCCTCTCGCCCCCCGTGGATGCCCGCGCTCTGTAAACCAACATCAAACACAAGATCATGCTGAGGTTGCTGTTCACATTCGGGTAAACCAAAGACCTCTGACTCTTTTGTGTTTGTTTTTGTATAAGGATGACCATTCAACCCACTCGAGCAGCAGTAAACACGAGCCTGATCAGAAACACTCTACTGAGACACAAGAGGAATGAGCGAAGACGAGCTCGGTTTAGTGTGTGCCGGTCAGCCGTTCCCAACATGTACCGAACGGCCCGGCGTGACCCGAGCTTGAGGCTGCTGCGTGTCCATGAGGTTATTTTGGGTCAGCATCGGCTATACGGGGGTAAGAGATTTCTGACAGCCAGGGCTTTTAATATCAATTAAGCTCATCAAGGATTTCTGCCGTGAAATTAAAACACCTGAGACAATATTAAGTGAGAGTTAAGATAAATATCTTTGTCGTTTGGCAGTGGCTCAAAAAACGGTCTGCCTCCAGTGGGACTTTTATGGTACAAAATACAATCTCTGCTTAAAAAAACTCACAAACTTCAAAAACCCAGTCAGGTGCCTAGCAGTCCACATAGTTAGTTCACATTTGAATCATTTTAAATGAAAATATATGCATGCAGCAATACAATTGGCACGCCTCTAGAAACGTGCTTAAGCCAATTTCAACTTTCAACATACAGGGTACACAAATACAATTGGATGTAGCTTTTAATGTATCAACATCACTTTGTATTGCATTTAAGTATATAGTATGTATTATGTAAGCACCACTTCTTTTTAATTTGATTTATTTTGTTTAAAAAGTGTTATTTTTGTTGAGTTTTTGACAATTTATTGTAGGATTGCGTGATCCATAAAGGGTACGTACACTTATGACACCAAAGGAACGAATATTAAAAAGAAGCAGAAGTCAAATGGTGAGCCAAACAGATATCCAACCACAAATTTACACCATTTGTTAAGCCAATGTTGCCATTTGGACATCTTAAAAATTGTTTTACACTCTTTAGGACAAACTACTGATGCTTTATTATATTGTATCGCCTTGTATAGAAAGTCTGAGCGTTCTAAGGAGTTTTTACATAAGCTTCCATATGACTTTGTAGATAAAACCCCTTTGCTTTCTAAACATAAAGAAAGAAAAACATCCCATAATGTAAATAAGTTGTTACGGAATAAGAATATGTGAATAACTCAATAATTACATTATACATTGTACATTTACATTATTACAATTGTGACTATCTGTGTTATATTTGGGAACATTTTAACATTTACAGTCGATCTGAACTAACAAAAGAGAATTTGGATTGCGTCATAGATCTCATCAAGTCTTTGCAATTTATTTGCTATCTGTACTGTTATATGTGTTTTTGGTTGACACTGAGCATCAAACTCACATTCGGAGAATGGGAACGACTCGCACCAAGAGCTTTGGTTCACCTCGCACCCCACATAACCTCAAACATAATTAACCTGAAGCGTGAGGGCCACTTATCAGAGGTGAAGGCCTAATAAAACTGACAAAATGTCATATTCCCACTGAATCGCACTGTCCTCCTGCCATGAAAAAACAGTGAGAACCATTCAGACTATGAGCAGATCTGGCCTTGATCCGAGCCGACACCTCCCATGCCGCTCCCTGAAAGATGAGGATCCAAACTTCTCTGAAGTTGTGAGAAGACTCGTTTTGTCTTTTGAACAAAAGGGGCAAAAGAAAAGCAAAATGCATCAGTCTGCACGTAATCCCAGCTGACTCGAAACTGAACAGAATCCAGGTTCAGATGTTCACACACACATGAGCTGGACGGTGCGTGATGAAGGAGATCTGCGTGTATTTGAAGGTCTGATCTTGCTGAAGACCTCAGACACTGTCAGGAAAGATCTGTGATTTACTGTACTAATGTTCATACACTTTTCCCCTGACACAAGTTACTCACAAGCCAGGAGAGATTTCCCACACAAACCTCCAGGTCTTCAACATCTATTCCCAGCAGTCCAGAACTTTACTGGAAATAAACAACCAGTCACAGTGACCTAGAAATACCTGATTATACAAAGATAATTTCTGACAGTGTTCACAAATTTCATTTTAGCGCTGAGACCATCATGAGGGTATTGAGACACTGTGATGTCATTTCCTGTTTTAGGTTACACTGTAAATTAATTCTGTAGAAATTACAGTACTGCAGCAGTTTGCCAGTAACTTACTGTAGATTTATATTGATGTAATTTACTGCCAATAGTTTGTTCAAAGATAAATGATAATTAAACACTAAAAGGTCTTTGTCCTTACAGAACAAAACAATCAAATAACAGCGTCATGCAAAGCATTCTGGGAAAAAAACGATTAAATAACAGCATCATGCAAAGCATTCTGGGAACCAAAAGAAAAAAAGAAAAAGGTTTATGTGGATTTTTGGTTCCCAGAATGCTTTGCATAACGCTGTTATTTTATCGTTTTTTTCCTATAAAGATAAAGACTTCATTCATTTATCTTTGAACAAACCGTTACCAATAAATGAGATAAATATAAATATACAGTAAGTTATGGCAACTAGCTTTACCACCCTGACATTAGGACACTCCAAACAAATAATGAAAAAAATATTAAAACATGTTTAGCGTCTTCAAGTAATCACTAATGTGGTAAAGAAAAAATAGATCTGGACATAAAAGGATGGCCACTGGCTCAAAAATAGGTCAGGCAGAATTTCTGCACATAGCCAAATAACTCACAAAATCTCAGCCACAAAGCTAAAAAAACAGGGTTACATTCTGCCAAGAGAAAATTTAATTTATGACAGAAAAGTACCAGGTTTGGAAACCTGACTGTGCTTCCTGAGCATGTAAAAATAGACATTGTACACTAACAACAATGTTCCCAAAAGAAGAAAAGTTGGACTCCACCTGCAGGACAAACGTCTTCTGTGTTATCAACATTACACTTCTATTAAATAAATTGTAGTTATTAATGAAAACACTACATAAGTGTCCTTATTGCCGATTGAATTAAAATACTAAATTATATGATCAAAAAACATATTTCCTGCTATGAATTCTGATAGGGTGATCCATGTTCGAAGATATATTGAGAAACACACATGTGACTGCTCAACATACTTTATATAAATGCTTTAATTTGCCTATAACACTAGAAATAGTTTCTTCTGATTATATCATTGCTAAACATTTATTCAACATTTCGTATTTTAAAACTATTAAGGCTTTTAATTTCAACTTTTAAAAGGTTGTCAAAGTTTACCTTCGCTAAGCACATTATAACCAGAATCACAATGTCATCAAAGTAGGCTTTTTTTCTTTACATCTTTGAATATAGCCGAAATCAAGTCTTTGGCAAGCGTTGTTGGAATTTTTTAACACATACCGCCCTCTTCAGGTACATAATAGTATGAAATGTTCACATCATGATTATAGTGAACAAAATGATCATGGTTATCACGATATTGTTCAAATGTAATGGAACTGTATTTAGTATTAGCACCTATTGTTTTATTGCTCCCTGAATTCGTTGTAAGTCGCTTTGGATAAAAGCATCTGCTAAATGTCCAAAATGTACTGATACCAAGTTTTATATCTTCAGGTCAAACAAAATAAACACAAATAATCCTCTCATTTCTTGAATATAAACTTTATTATATTGTGTAAATATTCATCACATAATCTCTAAGGGATGTCAGAGACAATCTCATTCTTTACAGTCCATTTTTCTTTTTTTTAAACGAGTAGTTTCAGACTGGTCCTCTATCTCGTCTGCCGGTCTCTTTCGGCTGGTTTTATCGCTCAAATATCCACGGGAGTCACTTGCCGGCAGATCTGAAGGCAACACCTCATCAGAATCTCTTCTCTTCTCTTTCTTCTTTTTCTTTCTGTGCAGTCTGTTAGAATTAATGTCCACCTCCGTCCCGTCCACGTTAGGTTCAGGATTCTCACATGTCTGCGAGAGGCTGCTGTCGTCTACAGAATCTTCAGAGGTGGCCTGTTTCTCACGCTTATCTTTCTTCGTTTTCTTTTTGTGCAGACTGTTAGAATTGGTGTCCACCTCCGTCCCGTCCACAACTGGTTCGTGGCTGTCACACGTTCGGGACAGACTGCCGTCATCCACAGAATCTTCAGAAGTGGCCTGTTTCTCACGCTTATCTTTCTTTTTCTTTTTGTGCGGTTTACTAGAATTTAAGTCCAAGTTCGTCTCGTCCACATTCGGTTCACGGATGTCACATGTCTGCGACAAGCTGCTGTCGTCTACAGAATCTTCAGAAATGGCCTGTTTCTCACGCTTATCTTTCTTCTTTTTCTTCTTGGGTTTTGGACTGTCAATTGTATCTACCGTGTTTTCAGGTTCTGCTGGTAGGTTCACAGAGGCTTTAGGTTGTTGTGCTTGAGCTAAAAGCTCTTGCACCCTGAAATAAATCAACAAATCAATAAGACACGGAATCTCACAGCAACACCTCGGAAAGGTATTCGGAGCGAACATGATTTTGTCAGATGTCTCAAACACAAACCTGGATCTCTCCAGTCGTCCTCTGATGAGCATGACACCCGCAGAATCAGAATCCAGCTGAAAAACCTCAAACTCCACACTCTCTCCGACACGCAGCCCGCAATCCCTCCACTGCTCTGAGGTCAGCGGACTGGGCTTCACCACACATGCGTTAAAGCAGCCGTGGACCAGACAGCCCACGTGACCCACGGCAATTTTATTAATGACACCCTGCGAAAAACACAATCAAAGTCAGTCAGATCATCAAGAACAGTTTCAGAAACACGCACAGCACATGTAAAACATACCACAAGCTTTGATTCCTTCTTCGGCGTGAAGATCACAAACGATGCTTCAACGTTGAGGTGAATAAATCCTTGATCATCGTAAATGTCTCCATACGGTCCTACGATCTTGATATTGTCGTACGCAATAGGAACACCTTTCAGACTGCAACACAGATTAGACAAGATGTTAAAGCCTGACACATAACGTAAAACTAGCACTGCCTGTCTTTGTCATTTGTAAACCAACAGGCTTAGAAAAATGCGCCCCCATCGGCCCATACAAAATTATAGTAATGTATATAATATAGTTGTAATAACAGAACCACAAATTCCCAGGTCAGATTGAATCTTATTTTTAAGGATGGAAGATAAACAACTAACGTGCTGTTAAAGTCACTGTTTTAGATTCAACAGATGACATGTAAACAAAATGTTTACCATAGGTAATACCATGTTTTATAGACCTGTGCCATGGGAGTATCGTGAGAACCACGGTATCACCACGAACAAGGAGCATTACGGACTGTACGATGTTGTAATACCGTGGTATTATTTGAAGTAAATATCAGTTTATCGACACGGTCGTCATCATCACTAAGCACTTGATACATAGCCAAGTACGATGCTATATTTACCGAGGCCATACCGCGGTATCGCCTGCGTTCTGTAGTGCTCTTACCCGCGGGAGTATTTGAGCAGCTCCGAGTCGAACTCGTCCTGTATTCCGGTGCGTTTCTTGCGCAGGTAAACGGGAGGCAGCAAGACGTGCCTCCGGTGCGTGTCGAGCACGAGACACGAGTACTGCGAACTCAGCAGCTTCACCGCGTCCGCGAACGACGGAATCAGACACGGGACCGCGGGAGCGTCTCCGCCGGGAGTTTGTCGAGCGCTGGACACATTTGTGGGGTTTGTCACCGGTTTTGTCGCTCCGTCCTCTTGCGACCAGTTCGCCATGCCGTACGCGGCCGTGGAGGAACACGTGGTGCGTTTCCTCGTGAGGTTAGACGTGAGGCACACGCCGTGACGTGCGACACCCAGCGGAGCAGAGAAGAACTACACCATCACAACCGCTGAGGTTCGGTGAGATTTCAGCTTTATCGACGTTTATAAATAACGGTGTAATTTTATTAACTAACAAAAATTTTATGTATATTAACTACAGCAGGATTGGAGTAATATAACTTTTGTATATCTGCCATCACACCGTGTCTACACCGGACACAACCGGCGCGACGCGACAAAAGATATTAGAAACGCATTGAAAATCATTGTAATTAATAATAATAATGTAATATAATATATAACTATAAAGAACAAGCAGGTTGTCATATGGCGTCCGGTGTTGACGCGGTATAGTATAGCTTGTAAACACACGACGCCTTTTATTTTTTTCTAAACTTTATATAAACCAACAACCAGCACCAAAATAATTCAAAATGTTACTACAATTTAAAATATTAGTGTAAGAAATCTTTTTTTTTTTAAAGATGTAACGTTTTAATGTGGACGTGCATTAAAGTTCAAAATCAAGTAGTCATATTTTTAGTATATCCTACTTTATGTAGTAAGTACTAATATAAGTATATTTGTTTAATGTTACTCAATACTTTTAATGTTATAAATCCAGAGTTTGTGGTGGGAAATGTCTTGATTCACAACTATTCAACTCAATTGATTAAATGATTTGAAACACAAATTATATTTGACAAATTTATTTCATTTTAATATGAAGCCTCTATATAAAAATACTGTAAATGAATGAATATCTATACAGGCATTTTACAGTGTGCACTTTTTACGGTCAGGATAAATGCATTCAGTATACCATACAGTACAATATCAGGATTACAATTTCAGATTCAACATTCCCTTTATCTAGATATCGATCGAGAGAGAGAGAGAGAGAGAGAGAAAGAAACAGAGAGAGAATTTGCATGCTTATTTGTCTATTGTACTCAATAGAAATAGTCGGTTTTCTGTACGCTGGTTATCAAAAACTGATGTCTGCTGAGGTCACCAGGTGTCACCTGTCCCATCAGTACTGTCATCTCACCTGTCCGCTCTCTGAACATACACATGCACAGGATATCCTGTCACTGCTGTCAGCCTGCCTATAACAATCATTAGAACAGTCAGCTTGTCCCAGCCCATCAGATGGAGGAACTGCGCTGTTAGGAGTGTGTTCACGGTGATGCGCTCCGTCCGTTGAAGGAGATTTGTGAGATGGCGTTACTGGTGTTATCCAAAACCTCCTGAAAACAAAGACACAATAGCAGTCAAGCGAAAACATGTACAGTTAGGTCCATATATATTTGGACACAGGCACAATTTTCATACTTCTAGCTCTGTATGCCACCAGAATAAAATTAAAATGATACAATCAAAATGAATTTGAAGTGCAGACTTTCAGCTTTAATTCAAGGGGTTGAACAAAAATATCAAATAAACATTTTAGGAACTGCAGCCATTTTTATACACAGTCCCTCCATTTTCAGGGGCTCAAATGTAATTGGACCAATTAATATAACTGTAAATAGAATGTACATTTTCAATATTTTGTTGAGAATCCTTTGCAGGCAATGACTGTCTGAATTCTAGAGCCCATGGACATCACCAAAGACTGGGTTTCTGCTTTGTGATGCTTTGCCAGGCCTTAACTGCAGCTGTCTTCAATTGTTGTTTGTTGGTGGGTCTTTCTGCCTTTAGTTTTGTCTTTAGCAAGTGAAATGCATGCTCGATCGGGTTGAGATCAGGTGATTGACTCGGCCATTGCAGAATATTCCACTTCTTGTCTTTAAAAAACTCCTGGGTTGCTTTTGCAGTGTGTTTTGGATCAATGTCCATCTGTACCGTGAAGCGCCGTCCAATCAACTTTGCTGCATTCGGCTTAATCTGGGCAGACAGTATATTCCTATACACTTCAGAATCCATCCGGCTGCTTCGGTCTTCTGTCACATCATCAATAAACACCAGTGATCCAGTGCCACTGGAAGCCATGCATGCCCATGCCATCACACTGCCTCCACCATGTTTTACAGATGAAGTAGTAGGCTTTGGATCATGAGCTGTCCCAAGCCTTCTCCATACTTTTTTCTTCCCATCATTTTGGTACAGGTTGATCTTAGTTTCATCCGTCCAAAGAATGCTTTTCCAGAACTGGTCAGGCTTTTTTAGGTGTTTTTTGGCAAAGTCTAATCTGGCCTTTCTATTCTTGATGCTTATTAATGGTTTGCACCTTGTGGTGAACCCTCTGTATTTGCTCTCGTGGGGTCTTCTCTTGATTGTAGACTTTGACAATGACACTCCTACCTCCTGGAGGGTCTCCTTCACGTGGCTGGAAGTTGCGAATGGGTTTTTCTTTACCAAGTAGAGAATCCTGCGATCATCAACCACTGTTGTCTTCCGTGGACGTCCAAGCCTTTTTATGTTGCTGAGCTCACCAGTGCATTCTTTTTTTCTCAGAATGTACCAAACAGTTGATTTGGCCACTCCTAATGTTCCGGCTATCTCTCTGATGGATTTGTTTAGTTTTTTAAGCCTAATGATGGCCTGTTTGACCTGCATGTTGAGCTCCTTTGAACGCATGATGAAGGTTCACAGCAATAGATTCAAAATGCAAATACCACACTTAGAATCAACTTCATACCTTTTACCTGCTTAATTGATGAAGAAATAACGAAGGAATAGCCCACAGCTGTGCATAAAACAGCTTTTGATTAAATTGTCCAATTACTTTTGGTCCCTTGAAAAAGGGGGGTAGCTACTCTCAATAGCTGTAATTCCTAAACCCTTCTTCCAGTTTGGATGTAAATACGCTCAAATTAAACCTGAGAGTGTGCACTTTCAGCCCATATCCATTATATCACTATAGCTTGAATAAGTTTAGGTAAAAACCTAACAAAAATAAAAGCTGTGCCTGTGTCCAAATATATATGGACCTAACTGTATGTTACCATGTGGACCATATCATAAGTTACTGAATCAGTAATGTTTTAGTATCCTAAAAAATAAATAGCCATAAAGCCATTTAGTTCAAGTTAAGCGATAGTCTGTGAGATAGTTTTTATTAATATGGTTCCGAAGACACATACCGGCTCCAGGCGTACCTTCTCTGCCATTTCGTGCGAGTGATGCAGTGAATGTTCTCTCTCCAGGAACATGCGCTGCTGCTCGCTGCTGGCCAGCCTGCAGGTCAGCCAGGTGGACAGCGTGCAGCTGCTGATCCCGAGACACGCCATTGACATGACGGCCAGATGGAGAGAGCGCATGGCGTCCGGCCGCTTCACCAGCGCACGGACAAACTGAAAGTTCAGGATTCCCCCGATTAATCCACAGATACAGCAGGAAGAAAATGCGATCATCTGAAAAGACAGAGAGGTATGTTTTTGGTGTATGCCTAGGAAAGAAAAATAACAAATAGGGCCTCTGTAATACAGCAGGAGACAGCAACGAGATTACGCAATTAGAGAAATTAAACCTTAGAAAGAGACATTAGTAATCTCACGCGTGACTCTCATGCCAGTTTCAGGAGACATCTCAATGACTCATGATCTGCCATTATCACATATCAATTTAAACATCTCTCTATTCACTTTAAGTTCTCAGTTGATTTTTGAAGTCTCAGATGTTTCTCCTAAAATTGCTGACAGCAGAAACAAATGAGCGTGTGATTGTTGCAAGCCACGAAGAGTCCGGATGTATAAAATGAATGTAGATTGTGCACTTAATGTGATGAGAAATGTTTGAGTTCATATTGAGATCTTCAATAATATTCCCTTTGATTGCAGACTTGACAAATCTGAGCTCAGACATTGTCGACATCTCTTCTCAAACTCATTTCTGACTCTAGTTTTCAGGAGAAATATCTGAGACGCAGATGAGACTTCAGCAAAAGTTAACATGTGCTCTCCATTTAATCTCATTGATGTCTAGAAGAAATGATTGAGATATAAAGAGATCATTTTCTTAAGAGATATCAGATTAAATCAATCCCTGTGCTTGGTTGCCAGGGCATTGCTGTACAGTTGCTATGCAGTTGCTAAGGTGCTTCTAAAAGGTCAAAAAATATTCAGCGAGAAGCGCACAGCACAGCAGGATTACTGTATACAGGGTAGGATGACGAGACCTTTGTGTTCTTGGAGAATGGATTGTGCTGCTCTGTGATTTTGTAATCGGTCACGCCAGCCAGACAGTGACATGATCCGCCGAATAAAATCTGCCCCCTCAACACTCCAGGACAGACCTAACCTCAAATTACAGTAGAGACAACATTAAAGAGATAGTTTACCTCGAAATGAGAATTATTTCATGATTTCCTCGCCTTTATCTCATTTCAAACCTGTATGACTTTCTTTCTTATTTACTCACTGTAAATGTAAATGTTTCTTCCGCAGAACACAAAAGAAGATATTTTGAGGAATGTTGGTAACCAAATAACACTAAACTCAATTCGCTTCTGTTGTATGAACACAAAACCACGGAGACATTTCTCAAAGTATCTTCCCACAGGTTGAATAAATGATGTAGTATTTTGTAATTTTGGATGGAGTGTCCCTTTAACGTTTTAAACTGTAGCACACACCTCCAATAGTGGCATTGCATACTATTTTATATACTGTTCTATGCTGCACACTATGCGCTATGCATCACACTAGGAATCCTATTCGTAACACAGCCGACATCACATCACACAAACTGAAGAGAATAGTCAAACACACTAATATACACTACACGTGAACAAGCTGCAATTTACTACATCGTTTGATTAACTACGTGAACGCTGCTGAGAATGTCCGCGGAGACTACTGAAGAGTTCAGTTTAATGTGATTTACAGACATGATGCTTAAGTGTTCAGGGGTTTCTTCACATTCATGTCGGGAACTATCAGGCTATACGCTTGTTTCCGCTATATAATAGAATATGGAAATATGACAGACGAGGGGAGGGTGGAGTGAACGGTAAATGCTTGTAAACAAGAACGTGAACAGGAAGTGTGGAAACAGGGACTGATATGAAATGAGACAAGGCGAAATGGCAGAGAATGGAACAGGAGACTGCTGAATGCTCTCAGACTAAAGTTTCACTTCAGTATTGATTTGTTATTAACCGCCTCCACTGGGCCGTCTCTCTCCACTCCACGCTGGTTAATTCAATCTCCACTCATCTCACAAGTGATGTATCCCGAGATATTTACAAATACATACTCTCAGGCACATGATGTTGACGTGTACATCACGAGATCGCATGCCAAAACAAACCGTTTCTGTTCCAAATCCAATTACAATGGAAACTGAGCTTTTACAGTCTAAAATAAGAATGATATACGGCCGTTGTTGTGAAGGTTTGCTGACAGGTTGTGTATGTATATGAGGGGTGACAGTGTGTGTTGTGCTGGTGGTAGTACAGTAGAGATCTGTGTTTGTGTACAGTATGGTGTGTTTACTCACAATCAGTCCTGTTCTCTTCCGTGCACACAGCATGCCACACAAACCACAGATAAGAAACTATAAGAGTAGAAAATATGAGAGGTGATCAGTCATATTTCATAGTAACATTATTACTTCACCTTATAAACATTTACAGAGAACCCTTGAAAAAACAACAATCTATAGATGAGAGGTGATATGAATATGGAATTTTCTCACATAATTTAATCTAAAAACCTACATTCATAAATCACTTTGAAAGAAGCCAATAAGCCTTTCATGATATTTTGTAGTGTTTATCCGTAAGAGATGTATAGATTCAGTCCATAATGTAAAGCCATACAAAGTTATGAACGATAAGGAGCCATACAGCTCTATGTCGGATTATTGTTTGCGTGTTTGAATGAAAAAAAAATACATTGCTAAAACACTTGTCTGAGAGTTTTGCGTTGCTTTGATGTCATTAAGAGTTGTTGAATTATTTATGCCGGAAAAAAGACTAAAAAGTCAGACGTACACACACTCCGCTCCATACCGGAGATGCGTCGCCCTGTTGGGGTTTGTGCTCCGCTTTAACCCGGCAGATACCCACCGCGCCCAGGACGATGCTGGACACCCCGAGTCCTATCTCCAGAACCGACAGAAACAACAAACTCCAGATGATCTTCCGACGGTTGCACATCTTCGCTCGGGCATCCTTCCTGACAGGTGCGCAAAAATATACGAAGCCTCTGTTCAACGCGTCACTCCATGTTTTTCGAGATAAACCAAAGCAGATTTAGATCATCAACAGTGGAGATGAACATAAGAGCCTTAAACTAGTTTCCCCAGGACTTGTCTCCACACGCGAGGACAATGCGCATCTTCTGGACGGCTGCGCATCGGTGCGCAAAAGCGCTCTCCATCGTGCGTAAACGGCGCCGGTTTAACTTTACCTCCTCCTCACGCTGTTTACCATGCTTCTCCTCCTGACCCATGTGATTTACCCTCAGTTTAGTGTAAAAGCTCCTCCCCCAGTCAGCCTGGAGTTTCTCCTGTAGGACTGCAGTAGATCATAAAAATAATTGTATTATATACGGGTTATATTTAAAGAATAATTAAACGTTTAATCAGTGATGGCCAAAACGTTCAAGATCAGGTTTGGCAGGCAGTTCTGGCAGGAGATGTTGTGAAACGCAAAATACACTGAGAGATGCGTACGCGCACACATGCATACGTGTGAGCAACGGTGCGTAAAACGCTGATCTGAAAATCACTCGGGTCACTTTATCGCATCTCACTAGTAATTTAAGACCTGTGCTGTGCTATCACTAGAAAATTGTCACGTAATGATGCCGACACACTTATTATTGGAGTGATTGAAGGTATTGAATCAAATCAGTAATTAATAACTTTAAAACAATAAGAATACACTGTTTTAATTTAGTTAATTGAATGTTTGAGTCTGAGCAGTGATCAAAACATTTCCCAGACAATTATTAAAGGAAAATCATTTAAACAAATAAATACATATTTTTATAAAATAATTTAATTAGTGGTCCAATTGTTTATCCGTCTTGGCTTCTTACAATAATTCACAGTTAGGTCATATATAAAGAACTTATAAAATGAACTCTTGAAAAGAAACCCACACACAGAACAAATCCCTTGGTCTTTCTGTATTTTGGGGTGTATAAGTCATCAGTCTCTGCAAAGGTGGGTGAGGATGATGTTTCTGCTGCAAAATCACAGACAGTTCATTCAAAACCCAACACAGAAACTTTCTGATGAATGTTTGTACTGTGACAACAGCATCCATAAAACAAACAGTACAGTCAGTTACTGTTCCACTGCAGTGGAGAAAAGCTCAAGATTTGTGTAATTCAATACACACAGAACTACAGAATATCAGTGAATATCAGCATTCGTCATCTGTGTGTGTGTGTGTGGTAGTAATACGTCTGCTAATCTGACTACAGGAACTTGCCGTCTGTAATCTCAGCATTGATTGGATATGAGACACCCCCAGCGCCGAGTCATCACTATCACGCTTCTTTCATGTTTCTCTATCTCTCTCAGTTTTTTCCGGGTTTGTGAGAAAGTGCTGAATTGATTGTCAGATTGAGAATCCAGTTGTGACCAGCACTGTATCTGGAAATAGAAAGGTGGGTGATATTTTAAGGACCTGGAGCCATGTGTAAAGAAAGACGGAAGGAACAAGATGTATTGTTTGCTCTTGGGGTACTGCTGTAATATCAGGAGAAAGGGAACACAATTATGAAAGAGTGTTCACTCGACATCCAGGATGTTGAGACGATAGATCAGTTGTCACTTTCTGTTAGTCAAGGTCTAATGTGTCTAATGCCTTCAAGACTTCTGAGGAGTGTCTACTTTGAACATAGTTGGGAAATATAATATTTACATTCATGCATTTGGCAGATGCTTTTATCCAAAGTGACTTGCAGTGTAAGGTATACATTTTTATCTGTGTGTTAAACTCATGACCTTGGCTTGGCGCTGCTAATGCAAAGCTCTACCTGTTGAGCCACAGAATGTGATGTGTACAAGAAGTGTAGTCCGAATAAAACAATTTATTTTTAAATTCTTGACAAAGACGTGAAGCTATACTGATTTCTCTTTAATTCCAACTTTATATCTCCATCTTCTGTAAATGCTTTTCATTGGCTAACACTTTAAAGATATTAAAGGAACAAAATGACAACACTAAAATTACTTTCGCAGGTTTTTGATTGACAATAATGTTTCCTAGCAACCCAACTGCGGATGATAAAAGATAAAGGATGCTAGCGTTTATTCTGCAGGCGCGGTTTTCAACAGAGATGAATATTTACTCACCTGTCTTTGGAATACGCCTTTTTCCCTACCACAGTTCACAACTATAAATTTACAGCAACAATCATGAGTATTTAAAGTAATGAGGAAATTTATGATTAAAACAGAGAGGGCGATAGAGAGTGGATGCCAGAATGGATCTCTCCTATGTTTTGTGTAAGGATCTTAGCAAAGTTTCTGCACAAGTATTGAAGATGAAGGTCTGACCTGTAGCATTTAACATCAAGATTCTGACTATATTCTCATTCTTTCACTGAAAATAATGGAAACATACCGTCATCAATTTTATTAGAATTTGTAAATGTATCTTATTTTATTGAATCTTTTAGTTCTTCTTGTAAATACCATTCATCCGGATAAGAAAGTGTGAGAGAATTCCCTTTAAAGTCTTCCGATCGGAGGTGTGTTTGTATTTGTCGTTTCTGCCCTGTTGTTGCTCCGGTGTCTCCTGCTGCTTCTATGCACCGTATTAAGTTCCATTAGCATCACTGCAGCAGGACAGATGAGATGCTTTACACGCACTCTCGTCCTGCAACATCTATTTATAACCCCCCGCAGTCTGTTTGGGTCTCTTCGTCTTTTTGTGAGGTGGAAGCTTCTCGTACTGGAATGATTCAATGTGTTATGATCCTCTTTTAAAATCCCAGGGAGTGTGTTTACTGTTTTCTGAACGGCTTTCTAAACCAAATACAACCTCATAAGTGACTGATTTGTAATCTTTTATGTCGAATGTAATTGTGTGTCGCATGTGAAGTGTCCCTCACGTTCTATACACATTATGCAAAAGACTTTAAATAATGCAGAAATAAATAATCTATTTTATATCACCTTGGCACCAAACGGATCAAAAAGCCTGAAGAGGAAAGCACTGACATCATTTGTTTGCCGATGTCAAATTGCTTCACTATAGCAAATGTAAACGACAGTCGTGCATCATCTTAAGTGTTCAAATATTTGTAAAGCCTCTTTACATTTGTCACATAATCTGATTTTAACTTCATGATGTTTTGAGTCTTTGCATCATTATATAGGAGCTCAATTTCCCAGCAGTAACTCTGTCAGTTGTGTCACACTGGAAGTGCACCCGTGTCACCGATCGGCCCGGGGCCGTGTTTAATGGTCCACGAGGGAGCGCTTGAAACTGACGGGGTCCTGCCAACATGCTGTTTTGTTAGCAAGTAGTGAGAACATCGCTGAGTGTGAACGCTTGTTTCTCAGATATAATGATGCCACTGCTGCTAACAACCAGCAGAGTCTTTCTACAAGTTGTTTTTGTAACTTATATTTGAAAATGAATCTGTATTTGTGTTGTGTAATCCAGTATCCCCTCTGCTTTATTACATTTCTGGCATTTCCAGGTCTCTACACATATGTGACCCTGGAGCACAAAACCAGTCAAAAGTCGAACCGGGTATATTTGTAGGAATAGATATTTAGTAAAAGTAATTTTGGTTAGTGGATGCAGCAAAAAAAATGGCCAAAAACACACCAACAATCTCCTAGTAAAGAAGAGGTGTATCATCAGAGGACGGCCAGACATGTTTTATCTGGTGAACGGTTTGAGATGTTGGAGATATCCGAGTGTATTTTTGAAGTCAGGGTGTCAAAGCACTGTGAGTAGACACGTCACACAGGTGTACGAAAGTGTTGAGGAACGCAGCAGTGGGTCAGTGAGAAGCGAGAAGATATTGCGAAGAAAGGGTTCCTAGTCCATATGTGAAAAATATTTCACCCAGAAACTCCTCAAGTTTGGTGTAAAGCTTAGAATTTCAGCTTTCCGGTTCATCGACTCTCCACAACATCATTACAGCGGTAAGCCAGAGAGCGTTAAATCTATCCTGACAAACCATACATCAATGGAAAGCTTACTTATTCCGAGGTCACATATTCGTAAAATATACTGTACGTCTCCTTACGCTTAAAACACAGATTGAAGTAGAGAAACATTGCTAGGTTTCTTAAAGAACTTTAATTCTCTAATTCTTCATTCTCAAATATCTTTCTCAGAAAATTGCTTAGGATAAACAAATAACATAAAAATTGGATTATAACTGTTAAAACATATGAAGACTATGGGGTTGTAAAATGAATGTAGATTGTAGAGGTAAAATAATGAGGATTTGGAAAAAAATGTTTGAGGTTATTGAGATTTTCAGTAATATTGACTTTTGATTGATTGAACAAATCTCAGACAAGGAAGTTACATACCCTTTAAATGGCAACACATGTAAAAAAACCGGTGGTTTGTACCGAGTAACTTTAAGTTGTGAAGAATTCTCATTTATAATGCCGGAGGATGTTTTAAAGGGCAGCACAGCATCGGTCCAGAAAACGAGGACCTGAGGGTCACTCTTACACCCCTGAGGATGATGTTGAGAAACTCGTGGATGAACAGGACTGTGTTTTTGTCTGCAGAGGATCTGGTGTATTGTATGCGAATTGTTTGAAAGCATTATTTCTCTTCACACATGCTGATTTCTTAAAGATGATTAATGCATCTCAAAAAGCAAATATAAAGTTTTACACACGATACAAACAAGATATAGTTTGAACAAACGCACAAATAATCATGATGTGGTTAATGTATTGTGACATTACAGACACAATTATATTTATTGCATGACGACTGAATATGCAGGATTTAGATTTTTAGATGAGAAAATGAATCAATCTGATCTCTGCTATCAATAATGTTTAGCTCTATAGAAGGCATTTAACTGCATAACATTTTTATATTACCATATTTACTGAGACCTTTATTGCTGTCTACTGTTGGTATTACATCTTTTTATGATGTTTTAGTTACTTTTTGAATACCAACTAGGTAAAAAAAGAAAATTTAAATAAAGAAAACAAATATCTTGAGCAGTAAAACAGTAAAAATCCACAATTAAAATGATATTTAAGATAAATGATTATTTAAGATAAACGTGTACAGTTGCGTTATCTAGAATTATTTAGTGTATTTCGATTTGCCACATCACAACATTGATCATATTATCAAAATAAACCACGATATCATTGAATTCCAGTTTACTCTATATTCTATATCTATATTGATTCATTTATTTAAATGATTTTAAGTGCAAATATAAATTACTTTTAGTAGACAAAGATTATAGTAAACAATTCAATCTAACCCTGAAAATTCTCTGATATATCACACTTAACTAGTTGTACTGTAATGATCAACATTCGCTCTGATTTTCCGTCAAGACCTTCATTTGGATTCATCCATCATCTGAGTTGATGGATGCAGGTGCTCATCGACCCTTAAAGGACAGATTTGTGTCTTTGCACCCACACGTAGCCACTTAGAGGACATTTTAATTTGAGCCGTAGGTTACAGGGGTGATGTGCCCGATTGATCTTCACACCGCTTATTTGACCCTGCAGAGAATCTGACCCATTGATTTCTGCCCGAGTGTCTCTCCTCAGCTCGCTGTCGTCTCGGGTTCATCATCAAACACAGAGGAAGGGTAACTGGATGCTTCTCATCCTCTTGATCATCTGCTTAGGTCCTCTAACGTCTCGGTTTGGCAGAAGTCAAACCTTTAGGGATCGTGTGTGTAGTGCAGGATAAAGCTGATCAATGATGTTACTTCAGATGGAGACGCCATTAGTGTCTCCAGAACTTTCCTTTAAAGTCAACAGGAAGTCAAAATTCACGATTAACATTTGAGGAATGTTGAGTAGTTAAGAACACTTTCACTCAATTTGAACTTCATTTATTTTAGGGTTTGGATGATTCATAACCTTTGACAGCTTCAGCATGTTTAAGACAAGTTTTCCGTCTGTTGTCCAGACAAAAATCAAGATATAGTTTGAATCTTAGACATCATTGCGTGTGGTTTTGTTATGGCAGCAAAATAGAGAAGAGGTGACAGCATGTGGACAGATTTCATAACCTGTCAGATCTTCTCTACAGGACGGATGTTCATGTTCTGACATGGCTGTGAGTTTGACTTCATGTGCAGTTTTTGTGAAAAGAAATTCTGATTTACACGAGTGACCTTCATGTCATTTCACATCAGCAGAACAACAATACAATACTGACTGCAGTTAACACACAAATGTAACATGACAGGGGACAAAAACAAACTATAACCCTTGAATAACTCAAGAGAATTTCTGTTAACATAAACTCATGCAGACATAGTATAATGTAATAAATAAATAGTCTAAATGTGCAATTTGGTTTGACCTGTTTGTCTTTGTGTTTATAAAACAGTAGGGTGCATTTAACACAACCTGACATGGTCAAACATGATCCGTGTCCCGTGACTGGCAGAAGCGCTGAGCGGCACCTACTTCACTCCGGCCTTGTTAGGATCCCTTTTAAAGGACGAGATGCCACATCGGTTCTGTTTTGCTGTCGTGATCAGGCATTCTGGCTCCACACAGCAGAAGAGGTGAGACGGCCAGAACTCTGCCCATGACGTCCCTGGATATGGAAACAGTGCCAGTTGGAACCCTTCCATTCACAGTCTGACTCAAAGCATTTCGTATAAAAAACATGCAGAGATGCACAGAAGTAATTATCGTAGAATAACACACAGTTCCATTAGATTTCAATTTCCAGATTCCAGCTTGAAAAAGTTGCTATAGAATTAAGGTGTGATGTTCAGATTATACAATGATCTACTTGATTTGTTTATTTACCAAGTGTGATAATTATATACATTTTGCCAGGGGTGTATGAAAACTCCAGAAAGCTAAATCTAAGGTGGTTGATCATCCGAGTCCACTGTATTCTTGTGTGCACGGATGCGCTATTGCATTATGGGAACACACTGGATGCTTCATGTGGGTCAGCTTTATTTAGCTTTCAGATCTCTGTTCTGACAAACGTAAAAATAGGCATGCAATATTTTAAACAGACGAATGAGAAAAGCAGATTTTATAGCACTGCAAAAGTCTTGATACGTTCTGACTATACTACTATCATAGTTTTTGAAATGAATAAAAGAACACAAAAAACATCTAAAACTTGAGTTTACTTGTATGCTCCATTTTGTCTCTAGATATGAAAACTGCAAACCAAACATTTAGGAGAACAAATCAATGGCATCCGTTCTGATAGCGTTCTTATCGATTTCTACAATGGTGCCCTTTTGGAGAAGCTGATGTTCTAAATTGCTCGGAAAGATGGAGGTTGTGACTTCAGCAGTCGGATGAAGTGGAGATGGAGGTTTCCAAGGCCCTTAGTGGATGTCTAATACACAATAAGCCTTTACCAAAGACCTCTCACATTCTCCGAGCCATTATTGGATTGCTGACATACGGCCTGTGAATGTTACGATACCTGCCGCCAGCACACAGCAGATATGTTCTCATCGCTGGATATTTTATGCCAGCTCACACTTTTCACAGTTTAGATTCACATTTAAATGAAAGAGTAAGCAGAACTCTTCTCATACTGTGTCTGTATAGGTTGGGTCGTCTCCTCAGCGTGAGCTTTCAGAGTTTCAGGGGTCAGATAATGAACTATAATCGCAGGACTCGGATCGGCCCGTTTGGCTCGGACCCCTGCGGTGTTGACCTACAGGACCGCTTGTACCCCACTGTGACTTACTGATGGATGCAAAGCCGTGTGCAGAACTTCAAATGATCCGTTTTTAGCTGTGATTAATTAACGGACATGTAGTTAAATGCAAGGATTGAGGGTGTTCCTCTTATCAGTTAATGATAGAAATACTCAATGCTTAGGCCTGTAAGCTGTAGTTAGAGAGATAATACAGCTCATTTAAAAACCATATTTAATGCACTTAATGGATTTTTAAACAGAAATGATGTGTAACATTGTGAAGGACACAACAATAAAAGTTTTTATAGAATGCAGCATTGTTGTCACGTGACACTGACATCATCACGTAATGCATCGACCCTGACTCTTATATAAGGTGATTTAGTCATTTCACCCTTGCCTAACTGTATCAGGATTGTTTCGATCAATACGCTACTTTATCAAATAAAAAATGTGTGTAAAATTAGTATTTTATGTATTACTTCTGCAGTATGAAGTTTATAGACATTGTGGCTCTACAATTTAGTTACTATTGAACAATGTCTCAAGAAAGTCTGTTTTCAGAATGTCATCTTCACTACCTTTTCTTTAAAACATCTCACTATGAGAATTATAGACAATGGCAACTTTTGAGTTAACACAACCTTGTGGCAACACGAGGAAGATGCATTTTTTATGACTTTTATTTTGCTCTTATTTTTCGTTTCCACTTTTTCATTTTTCTGCTTTGGGACTGTGTATTGTTAAAGCACTGAACAAATAAATGTAACTTTTTTCTTATACAGGATTTAATCCTGGATGCAAAATCTTTTCAACAACTTTTGTGACAAACCAAACAAGCCACTCTTCTCTAGTTTTTTTAATAACTGAACACCTAAACACTCACATTTCCTGAGAGAAACATCATTCTCTTTTTCTTTTATAAAGAACCCCCGGTCACAAACTGAAGTGTTTTAAAGCATCTCTTCACTAACTAGCCCCGCCCACATCACTGCAGACCAATAAGCCACACCCACATCATTACATCCGCATGGAACCATGTGCTTGTAAGAAATGTGTGTTCGGTAAATACACCATATAATGTACATGTGCTGTGAGCACTTTGTGTTTCCAAACCATACAATTAAAAAAAAAACTTCTGACTGTAGTTAATGTAGGCAGGACAGTCTTCAAAGCCTGATGGATCTAAAATGTAATGCGAACACATGCCGCAGTCATAAACCCAACATGCTGCTCACTGAGGAGACACACAAATAATTCTTCAATCGATAAGACTCTCTGGGGAGACGTCTGCCACAACACGCTTTAACTCACTTTCACCGCAATCGCATCTCAACATGTTTATCAATAGGACATTAGACTCTATTAACCTCTGCTCTGAGATTACAATCTTACTCTGAAAAATCTGACTACAACTGAATCACAACATGTGTTTTTAAATAGAATGTAATAATCCTGTAGATAAAAGGCATTAGCCAAATAAGGTGAAAGCGTGGCATTTTTAACTGAATGTGATACATTAATGTAGAGAGGCCCATGAGGCGTTTTATTGATCTGAGGCTAAGGATTCTTAATGCAGCACTCAATTATGTTTTGTTTACATTTTTTCCGTAGAAGAATTTCCCAAGCATTGACCTTCTGAGATCTGTACATTTGGTCTGTGGACTCTGCTGTTTGTTTAACCTCATTTCATCTACGAGACATAATGCTGAGAGATCTCGTCAAGGATTTGCCTTCTGAGAGAATGTGAATGTTTGGGTTTTTATGTATGAATGAATGGCACCCTGCTGCAAAACACAATTGCGCTACGTTTCATAATGGATGAGAGAACTGAATTTTGATATTTTGAACCATAAAAATTATTTTCCAAAAATAGAGCACTTGTGTTACACAACTTACCTTAGATTCAACATCCATTACTGACATAATCTGTGTGTGTGTGTGTGTGTGTGTGTGTGTGTGTGCGTGACGGTTTAATGATTTTAGTAAAAGGTGGATGTTTAATAATTAAAGGGGCAGCAATCTTTTGGCACAAACTTGGCATCCAAGCTATACCAGAGGGGGACCGGATGTGTTTCACTTTCAGTGACCTCAGGCAAATGGACAGTGTGTGTGTACGGGCATACTCAATAGGATTTGTTATTGCAATGCAAAAATGCAACTCAGTACATCTCTGGTGCATTTTCCTTTTACTCTAATGTGTGAGTTTTTAATAAAATTTGTATAACTTGATACGTGTGTGTGTGTGTAAAATGCTGTCTAAATGCTTTCTCTGAGTGTCTCTGGTGACATCTGCTGTGTCAGTGTTCAGTCTCCTCAAGTAAACAAGAAGCTCATTAACTATTTATTTTCCCCACACAAGCACACAAGAAAAGAGTAAAGCACACGTCTCCAGAGACCACAGAAGTGCACACCAATGTGGTTCGGGTGATACTGTGATAAACAGAACTGTGTATCTGTGTGTCTTCTCTTCACAGAGAAGTATGCAAGTGGTTTACATTTCAGTGAAATTTAAGCAAGAAGTTTGGGCCCCATTCAAAGATTAACACACTTAACAAAACAGACAAGAAAATGGTTTGTTTCTAAAATTATGAAATCATATTTACTGCTCAACATGAAATAGGTATCGGACACATTTACACAAATAAACTTGAATTGACATTCATGGTTAATGTGAGAAACCTGTGGTAGTTCTGGTATCACACATAAGAGAACTGACTTTATGCATCCACATTTATATTACTGAATCAATAAGTACAATAGGGGGATATGAATTGGGTAACATTAAATATGTTTTTTAACAATAACTGAAGGAAAGTATTTCCGTATTTTTGTGAATTAAATTTTCCGTCCTCTCTGGTGAGGTAAAAGTGACCTCTCAAATAAATAATTTATAATTTAATTGCTCCCTTTCGGCAATTAACAAATCAAAATTTACCGTAGAAGCATAACCGAACATTCATTTCTCGATATTGAGCTTCTTATGGATTTAACGGCCGAGAACTTTTGGATGCCGAGGTTATGTTATCCTCTTCAAACCGCCACTGGTAAGTTTCCAGCAACATCTTGTAGATTGTTAAGAATAGGTTTATTGAGGTTTAAATCATGTTTGCCTACTCGTTTATTTTTTGTTGTTTGTTTCAGTTCTTCAGCTGTCTTTAAATCTTTGGTACTGTACTGTACAGTGAGATATCAAAACTAGATACCGCATTCAAGCTCTCCAGACGCGTCCGCCATCTTGGAACGGTCCGCTGACGTCACTCACGGTTTCCAAGCACACTTTTAATTCTTGAAAAATGTCGACACTATTTCGTTGTTGTCATGTGTTAGTGAAGGAAATATAATGTTAGAGTTTACACAACGACAAATATGTTTTCATAATCACACACGCATCCATCTCGCTCTTGAATGTTAAAGCCACAATATGTTAATTTGGACCGCTAGGTGGCGCTCTTTCAAAACAACAGAAGCTAACTACGTTATGTAGGAGAGTGGAATTATGGGACAAGTCGTTTTCACTATCCAGAGGCATGAAGAGGTAATGAATGAATGAATGTTATTTGATGTCACCGTAATGAATTAGCTTGCAAGGAACGTGGAATGTAAAGGTAGCGTAATGCTACACAGTTTTACGTGTTTAAAACAGTCATACAGTCGTCGCTTTTTTGGGTTTCTTTTACTCACCAAAGAATAATTGTGATCCATAACAACAGAACAACAGATACTGAATCCCAGATGTTGTATAACCACTTTTCCGTTTGCATGTTTCTACAACCGAATACTGAGGGTCGTGCAGATAACAGGATTTTAAGTCAATGATATGCGACAAATACAAAACATTATTTTAAACATTATTTATGCACATTCTTGGGAACATTAGGGATAATATATGTACACAACTTGATGAAATATATCACACTGTGCAAGTGATTTTTGGATATTTCAGAACAAAATTCTTCCATATTGTGGCTTTAACGGAACGGGTTGCCAGATGTATGAAACAAAATCCTTCATCACAAGCCTCACTAGTCCCAAAAAACTGAATTTAACATTCATAAATCAAATCATCTCAAGATGGACATCTTTATAACCTTCCATCCTAACATCTAAACAAACCGGAGCAACAGTTACAAAGTAACCCGATTCCACTGGAATGCCTCAGACTTGGCAACACAGACCGGCTCTCACCGTTCCAATATGGCGGCACAAAGAAACGGATGCTTATGCAGCACAGTTATGCTGTACAGTTTGTTAATAGCGTAGGGTATGACGTCATTGCGTTTCCTACAAAGTTGTGCAGCTGTGTCCGTACGGTTGGTGGTGGACATGAATGAATCTCAGGTCATGCGGTATGTTTGCTCTTCCTTTTAACAGATCATTTGAGAGGTCAAGTTTCCTATATATTTATATCAAGTAAAGGATCCAACTTAACCAGCATTTATCATAGATTTGTATTTGCACTGCAGTTAACAAACCTGCACCAGTGTGTTTAAAGGTCTATACCATATACCATAAAATGATACATCTAGACATATTCATAATACTGCTTTTATTCAGTTTATTTAAACAAGCAATTACATTTATTGGCCACATGGAGGCGCTCAAAACACTTTATTGGGCATATAAGCGTCATAATATGCAAATGTCTAATAAATGTAAATTTAAAACATTTTCATTGAGCATGCTTTTGAAAATAGCGATAGGCGAACAAATAAAAAAAACAGTATTTTTTCATGTGTGATCTGGTTAAAATATTCAGATTCAGAATGTACCTTGATAACAAGAGAAATATTTTGTGGATGTTTCTGACACACTTTGTACATGTTAATATTGAGTAACTGTCAGGGCCGTCATCTGTCTGATAAGTGTTGGATTATTTTCGTTTCTCGTCCCATGTCATTGTGAAAGTGTTCAGACATCTAGCGGTCAGCGCTTTTTACTCATTCCTGAAACACATACAGGTGTTCAGGAAATAAGGACTGATGGCAAGTGCTGCCCACATATCATCATTTGTTTCTTTTTCAAAGGAAAGTCCCTCAGACTCCCGTGTGTGCCCAGACTGCCGACCCAAGCTTAATAAGCAATACATCAGCATGATGGGTAGAGAACATCCCACAGTAAATAAAGGCTTGACTGGAGTGCTTTAAACACTGATACACAAAAACCTACACACCTTCAGTCAGATCAAAGATACTGTAAAGGAAGTTTTGGTTTTGTTTTGAAACACTGAGGTCAGTCAGCAGGTCCACAGTGAAACTATTCATGACATCAGGGATGGATTTTCAGTCCTTGTGTTAATAAATCATGTCATAGTTATTTCATATGGATAGCAGGTGTTCACATAGGTGGTACAACTTTCTTTATAGACTAACATTACAGTATCGTGGAGGTATTATAATGTTTTTTTTTCCATATGTACAATGTTCCAGATTGCTTGTAAATGTTGATATTTGCGTACTAAAACAAAACAGCATCTGTTGATGTTTTAATACACAATACACAGTTCAAAATTACATTTTTATACGTAATAACAGAAACATTATTGAAGTACTTTGGTTTATCATGCAAATACCCTGACACCTAACCTTGCTGTAATAATCATTGTGTAAATTGTATTTTAGATACCATGGTTCTACTGTAGTATCTTTTATAAGGATTGATATGTCGTCGCGTGGGTCATCTGTCTAGTTTTGGCCAGGTTAGATTGTTTTGTAGGCTGGTTTGTTTAGCTTGCTACCACACGCTGTGTATAAATACAGTCAGCATTCCTGTGGTGACTGTACATTCCCAGATTTTCACTCAAAAATCTTTCTGTGGAAGGTCAGAATTGTGTTCTGGGTTGTGATGGTTTCCAAGGTGTTATGGTTGCTCTGCAGTTGCTAGGGTGTTCCGAATAGTTGCTAAGGTGGTTGCGACCCTCGTTTAAAATAATGTTTGTGTAGATATGTAAATCTGTGAGATTTCTCATTATCATCAGGTGGAAAAAAGTAGCAAGAAGCAATGTGCTAAGAACCTAAGAAATGTAAATGTCACGTGAATGCATTGGTTATTTTTATTATATTTTAGCGGATTCAACATGTCGTTTGTTTAAGTAGTTCAGGGGATTTTCTGAAAGCCCATTACACAGTTGAGTCGGTTCATTGTTTTTGATCACTTTCCATTCATCCATCCGTCCGTGGTCAGCCCTGAGACCTCGAATCTGTTCAGCACAGTCTACAAGATTATACACCACGCAAAGTCACATCCGCACAAAGCCTCAAACCTCTGAGGATAATTTATAACCTCAATAACTTTACATTGATGATGCAATTACAGTCCGGCCCACGCTAGTGATGTGACGCTCTGTATCAGCGTGTGTGTGGAGACGGACGGTGACGATGGGAAGGAGTGGGAGGAGAGGACCGCGGTTTGCCGTTTCACTCTGGTGGTGAAGTTTGCTGGGATAGTAAACCATGCTAAAACTCACCACAAGGCGACTTTTGAAATGAATATAGTGCTTTTGCACATGACGTTAGATTATAGTTTCACGTAAAGACACAAAAAATTGTGAATAACAGGATACTACAGAATCTTGTGGGTTTATTTGCGTCACATTATAGCCAAAGTGAATCACAGAGGGTCAAATGCTGTGATTAAAATATATGAATATAAGTACATTTTCATTCGCTATTTAATCTCATAAACCCAGTCAAGAACATAAATCATATTTAACTCCAAAATAAAACATTATTTATGAAAATAAAGCTTGTTTATATTTAGCTCCAATTTTACCCCTAAATTCTCAAGAATCAGTCTGTGTGGGTGTGTTTCTGTGTTACCGCTATATTTAGTATATTTTGTGTTTATACGTTTCAGTGTGATAAACGGCACGATCTAAAAGGGGAATTCAAAATATCTTCCCCGTAAAAGGTACCATCTGAGGCGTCTGTAAATAAGTGATCTTCTAACCTTAAGGTCACAATTGTCACAAAATCAATAGTTCTCTTGGTGTTTATCAGGTCTTGTATTCTTTCTAAATGGGTTTATTAAAAGTAATAAGCTATATAGGAACTTGGTTGTTTGGCCGTGACATTTTCATACGGATGAATCCGTATAGGAAAGAGATGAGACTCCAGCTGTGTGTTTGTGTCAAGTGCGTATGCTGTGAACCTGTTCATTTGACCTCTGTGGGAAAACTTCAGACCGATGCCTGCAGGAGCCAGTTAGCGGATTAGCGCCGTCGCTGTGAGGTCATCATAGCCGTGACCTTGTGAATGTTACGCTGTGTGCGGTATGGCAGCCAGAGTTATGTCGACCTTTGACCTGCACATTAAGAACATTCTTTACTTTGTCCCATCTACTGTGAAATGAGAGCATTGCATTTGGCCAAAATGAAGTGTATTAGAAAGCAGCTTTATTTATAAGTGACCAAATACACATACGGTACCTTTAAATACTGCCTAAATAGTGAGCTTGCTGTATTTTTGCACAGAGCTCATGTATGCTAAACAACAGTACGAATTATTGCGTGCATGTTAAGAGATGCATGTTTAAAATATAATTTCATTTTGTTTTGCACAGATTTTGAAATAAAGTGCCCTTTTCACCATAACCTGTTTCTTCTGGAACACAAAAGAAGATATTTTGAGAAATGCTTTGTTCATACGGTGGAATTCAATGGAGTTTAGTGTTGTTTGGTTACCAACATTCTTCAAAATATTTTTTGTGTTCTGAAGAAGAAAGACACGAGGATGAATAAATGATCAAATATTAGTGAACGATCTCTTTAACTCTTCTGCTTGACGATGCCTTTAAAAGTGTCTGTTTAGCAGATTCAATGAAATATCTTTGGGCGTCCGGTGAGCAGTCAAAAGTGACTGTGTCAAGAAATCTAAATGCCATAAGATGATGATCTCATGTTCACATGTTAATGTTAAACTAGGTAGTTTTTAAAGTTTAGAGCATCAGTACATTAAGCTGTGAGATTAATGATTAAGTAAAACAGGGATGCTGTCAGAGCCTTTTAAAGCGTTTAACATGTCAGTATAGCAAAAATAACCCTGATGCTGTCCAGAGAGCCCGGTTTGTTTGGGAGTTTGATAGAAAGCCCCAGCAGGTCAGCGGTTAGCCCGGAGCGGGCAGATCCATGGTCAGACAGAGGGGGGAACGTGATATATTGTGGCAGGAAGATTAAACCAAACCAGCGTGGTCAAAAAGCCCATCCGACCAGTAAGAAAAACAGACTGAGAACATCAAACTGGGGGGAAGGGAACCAGAAATACCAGGGTATCTCCTCTAACGTACCCATACAGTGCCAGTCAACCGTTTGGACTCTTTAACTCTTCATTCTTAGGATTTTTTTTATTTAAACAAATTTTTTTTTTCTAATCTAGATGTATTAAGAAATGCATGAGACATGATTAAATGGCATATAAAACACCCTGATATTAATTCTCCCTCTCTCTAACATTCATTCCAGCTCATCTCTGTGACAGTCCTGGACGTGGTCCCCGTTATCTAGAGAATAGGAGACATGTTTGTCCTCCACAGAGTGAAACACATTGAGGTTGATGGGAAGGCATGACTGTTTGTCTTCATTCTTAACAGTTTGTTACGTTGAACTGAACAAGTCATCAGTGCTCATACAGATCGATGTAAAAAATACTTTTTTCGGCCTCGGCCTACTCTGTCATTGGCTCAAATTCCAGTAAGGGGCAATTAGGGTAAACTGGGACACAAGTTTACTAACATAAAGTGTCACCCTACTTCCAGTTAGGTCTTATGGCTCAGAACGATGCTTTGCGTGAGAAACATTCAAATATTGCATGTGAAGGTTTGTCAATGCTAATAAACGTCTCGTGACCAATCATAATGACCAAACAATACAGCTGTTTCTATAAGAGCAGCAAGCATATGTACAATATGGGTTTGTGTTTCATGCGAGTTTGGAATGACATCAGGGTGAGTAACTGATGACATAATGATTCTATTTGTATATAATGTTATAGCAAATCTCCTCTTTGTTTAATGCACTTGACTCTGTTTGAATTCCCAAAGAGACATTAAACATATGCTCACGGTCTTTCCATCTTATTTACATTCACGCATTTCACTTATCCAAAGCTTCTCGCAGTGCGTCAGTTTATGCATTGTATTTGTGACCAGTAACCTTCTAAGCGACCAGTCCATTTACAGGAAGACGTGTCATTTGGTTCATGAAATGAAACGAATTAAACAGAAGTGGAGCAATGCAGGGCGAATTGAAATTCTACTGTATAACCCCCCGCCTCCAGCGCTCCTGTAGTCTGATCTCAGATGAGCGTCAGATGAGCGTGAGGGTCGTTTCCATAGTGCCGACCGACTCGGTGCGCGTTCACATGGCGTTTACTTTCACAATCATTGCAATGAACAACGAGCCGTTTCACTGCGTCGTCGAACGCATGACGCACAGAACGTGACATTTAGCGCGACGATACGAAGTAAAAGCGAAGCGTCACCTGCGCTTCTGGATATAACGCGCCCGGCGATGCGCGGCCGATGCGCAAAAGCGCGCAACTCCGCCGCGCTTCATCTCGGTTTCGGGAATCCGGATTAAGAGGTTATCGGGTGATCAAAATCGCCCTCCTTCGTTCGGGCACATCTGACGTTGACACGCCGGGGGTTTTCCGTTGCGGTTCAGACCCTGTGGCACTGACGCGTCGGTCACAAACGCGGACACACGCTCTCTGTCTCTTGATGCTGCTATGACTTCGTGCACGCGTCGATCCCGCGATCTGATTCCTCCTGGCGTCTCGGTGCTCATCTCCGCGCTGCTCGTGCTCGTCAGTTGTGATCCGGGTGAGTGTGACTCTGTGACACCCGACTGTCACCCTCTCGTTGTTTTGTCATTGCCTTGCTTATGGCTGATGCGTTTTCGTGGGATTATTAAGCGTTTAAATCACAATGTATGGAAACTAGTCAGGTTCTTGTGGGGCAAGTTGTCACATCCTTATTTATGGCAAAATTGAAGTTAAATTCTGGGGTTGTGTATGTAATGTAATCCGATTTTTATATTTTCGTCTTTTCTTTGTTGGTTCACATTTTATTTGTTAATAATTTGATTAGTTTACTGTATGTTTGCAGAATAGCTCATTATTTATTTATTTCATGACTATAACTAAATATGTGCTATTTATTGCTATAATGTCGAATAACTCAAATCTAAAAAGTATAAGCATATTGGATGTTTATGTATAGTCTGACTGAACACCCGCGTCATGACTGATGCTTTGATTTGCGCATCTCTCTGAAGGTCACTATAGAGTCTTTTATTTTTAATGTCATATAAATAATACATTTTCCTGTATAGTGTTGTGTAACCAAAAAGGCCCAACAACAAAACTATGAGCATTTACAAAAATGCAAGAATAGTGAGTTGCTTGTGCATGTTTTGACATGCAATTAAAGTCTGCATTGTAGATTTTTCTCATCTCAAATTCAGTGTGTTTGAGAATCTGTTTTGGCATGAATCTCTTTCTGAAACACACTGCAGTTGTATTTTCGCAGGGGCCGTGTAACACACAATGCCCTGCTGCGTTTCAGCTCTTGTCCATTCATGTGTAAATGCATCTCTTTGCTTGTTTAGCGGATAACCACTGCTCGTCTGCCCTCATCTCCACATGTGAAGATTGTCTGAGACTCGGCCCTGAATGTGCCTGGTGCTCTCAAGAGGTAATGTGTGTGTGTGTGTGTGTGTGTGTGTTCTTTGTGAACGTGCAAAGTGCTTATTTCGTCTTTTGGCGATAACACTAGTTCCCTCCCCCAACGTCAAGAGACCTTGCTTCTGTTCCGAGTGTATTTTTATTATGCAAAGTAAACCAAACCCACAGAATTCTACGGAAGCTTATGGGGGGATTTTGTGTCAACAGTCCTGGTTAGTACCGACTGGACACCTCAAAGAAAGGGTTTTCAAGGGTTAGTCTGCACCTTAGGCTTCTCAACAACCCAGAACAGCCAAAACAGGTTGTGTAACTATGAAGATCTTCATATATTTAAAAAGTTCTTGGTTACATTCATTTTAATAAAGGAAACTGCTCTCTTTGTTATATGTTTAACTGCTTTATGAATATACAATTCTGTCCTTTCCAAAATGAAAATCAGATCTTTGTTTGTGCTGCGGTCCTTTACCTGAAAGCTTCCCTTTGCGGGTAAAGTCATGCATATTCCTGGGATTGCGGTTAAGAAATTAAGTTCATTAAATCCGTGTGGTGCGATTAGAATAATCCTGACCCACATCTCATTAACACGGGTTTAGATCATGAGATTTTACACGCTGTGTGTTAGTTGAAAGATAAATGCACCCTTCACAACACTCGTCCTGTTTCTCGTCTGCAGTGACCTTTGACCTCTTGATGCTTTGTTTCCCCTGACAGAGGTTCCTGAAAGGTGTCGCCGTCGGCCAGAGATGTGGATCTGTTGCTGACTTGCAGCTCAGAGGTTGTCAAGCGGAGTTTATCGAGAACCCGGATGTTAAAGTGGTGGTGAACGCCACGCTCGACAGCTCACAGGTGACACCCAGAGATATTACCATCCACCTGAGACCAGGTAGTGTTCCACCTGAACCATGAATGTTTGTGAAACGCCTTTTAGACGCTCCATCGACCAGCTGTGTTGTTTCATGTCGTCTCAGGGAGCGATGCGACCTTTGTGGTGGAAGTGCGACAGTTGGAACGCTATCCTGTAGATCTGTATTATCTGGTGGACGTGTCTGCATCCATGCAGGAGAACTTGGATCGGCTGAAGACTGCGGGTCTGGCTCTGTCTCATCAGATGAAGGAACATTCCAGTGATTTCCGGGTTGGATTTGGATCTTTTGTAGATAAACCCGTGTCTCCGTATATCGACGTTCACCCCTCTAAACTCGTGAATCCTTGCAGGTAACCATGATGGAGCAGCAGCGAATCTCTCATTTGCCCCATTACAGATGGAAGTGTGCTCAGATACTAAAATAAAACAACATTTTTGTGAAACATCAAGTTTCTTGAGATATAATTGAGCAACTTTACACTGGTTTATTGGAAAGAGAGTTTGCGGTGGCTGTGTTTTATTCTTTCTTCCGTTTTGAGAGATTATCTTGTCTAGTTTTCTCAGATATCTACATGTTGATGTCTTTTGTAAAGTTGAAACAAATCTTTCATTCCGGGAAATGTTCAACCTTGATGATAATGCTTGACAGTCGAAACAAAAAGGTCTTATTTACCAGAATATAGTCCTGAAACCATCTGAGCTGTTGTTAGATGTGGTAACAGTCTGTGATGCATTTTATACCTCACTATATTAAGACCCAGAAGAAACCTATTCTATCTCTCTTTTTCTTGATGAACATAAAATTCTTGTCAACTTGACAAGCTATTTAATAAAGTCAAATTGAGTCTTAAAGGGACAGTTCACCCGAAAAGTCAAATCCTGTCATCATTTACTCACCTTCAAGTTGTCCCAGATCTGTATAAATGTGTTTATTCTGATGTTTGTAAGAATCCAAACAGTCATATATAAAGCAATTTTCTAAAATGGTAGTCAATGAGGTCCAAGAACCTTGTTCTGTTGAACACAAAAGAAGATATTTTGATGAATGCAAACAGTTCTTGGGCACTTTTGACTACCGTTGTCATTTTTCCTACACTGGTGGTCAATGGCGTCCAAGAACTCTTCCAAATATCTGTCTCTGTGTTCAAAGAAATTCATACAGATTTGAAACAACTCAAGGGTCAGTGTGGGTGAACTGTCCCTTTAAGGTTTATAGAAAAGATTATTTAAAACATCTTGTTTAGAGCTTAGGGAATAAATAAACATGGCTCTCGCTATGTACATTGCCATGGAAGCTGGCCTGGCGTTAAAAAGCAAAGGAAACGATGATGCCGTCTTGATGCTTTTGTGTGTCGTTGTTATTGTTGTTGTTCATAGTGCCGGTGAAAGTTGAACACTCATCTGTGACTCCAGCAGTATAAAATCAGTCCGGTCATCCCCTGAATATATTCACAGTGATCTCATTCTCAGTAGTGTGGGAATGTGATGAGGATGACATCTGATCTCAGCCCGTCTCTCTCTCTCTCCGGTCACAGTGACTATGAGGTCCACTGCAGGCCCGCTCATGGTTTTATTCACGTTCTGCCCATCACGAAGAACATGACGGAGTTCACGCGTGTTATCCAGGAGCAGAGGATCTCAGGAAACATGGACACGCCGGAGGGCGGATTTGACGCCATGCTGCAGGCCACGGTTTGTAAGGTGCGTGTGTGCACACTATGCATACTTAAATGTCTGTAGTTCTATCCTCTTGCTTGGACTGAATAGTGTGCGCGTAAGCGCTTCAGAAATTCCTTTAGAGACACTCATTTTAACACACTGAATTGGGACACACTTACTTTGATCCTAAGTGTAGTGAAGTGCAGGGGGCGTAATACAAATGCTTGCCTTAGCAAACACCTTTAATGATTCAATCATATCATGAACTCATCAGTTGAAAATGTCTCGAGTCACCTTGCGTCAGGGTGACTGTTTGTGTGTCACCAAGAGTTTGTTTTCTTCTGTGGTTTTCCCTGGAGACGGCAGGTCTCAGGTCAGCACTGCTATGTGTCCCCCTATGGGAATGGAAACAATGCCTGACGGCTCTATGGAATGACACACTTGCCACACTTTAAGAATCCAGCGCATTCAAAATCACTATGCGTCCATCTCACTGGTCTGTTAACGGGGATGATGTCATCAGCGATGTCATGGGTGGGCGAGTTATAGCCCCTGATTCATGTGGCCGCTGGTAGCGTAAGTTCCAACCAGCGGGGCGGCTGGATTCATATCAACAAAAGACTCTTTATGGTGCTGAGTTGGTGGGAGTTTTGTGTGAATCTGATAAATGAAAACTTCCGGGACGTTCCGGCGGTGACCCTGAATGAATCTTTAGAACATTCAAACCCAGAGGCGTGATGGAGATGTTTGCTTTGGCACAGACGGGTCTCAGGTGAAATATTTATCTGCGCTTGGCCTCCCTTTTGTTGTTTTTAAAGATCACACAGTGTGTTCGCTGTGTTCAGCCGACTTCAAAATAAAAGTCACGTTTTTCAGATCTTCTCAAGTGTTAGTTTATTCTACATTACTCACCTTTGTAGCTAAAACGCTGTTGTGTGGAGTAATCGTGCAAAGTCATGTAGATTGTAAACTCCGATTTCTTTCTACAGAAGGACATCGGGTGGAGACCGGAAGCCAAACATCTGCTACTGGTTATGACCGATCAACCCTCTCATTTGGCTCTGGACAGTAAACTGGCCGGTATAGTAATTCCTCATGACGGCCGCTGCCACCTACAGGATAACATCTACTCTCAAACATCTACTATGGTAAGGTCAGCAAAACCGACACGGCACACTAAAAGACCACAACTTTTCACAAATGCATTATTACAGGAATGAAATGCATTGAATGAAGGTATTTAACAAATAAAAGCAAACCGTTTGTTTTCCAGGAACATCCGTCCATCGGTCAGCTGGCAGAGAAACTTCTGGAGAACAGCGTTTACTCTATATTTGCTGTGGATCAGTTGCAATATCGGTGGTATGAGGTAATTTCTCCTCCATCAGCAGTTATTCATGCTTTTTACAAGAATGGTTTATGAATCACAATTGTGTATAAAAGAAGCTTTATTTAAAGGAATGTTCTGGCCCTTTTTTCATTCTTCGCTTGGTTAAAATTGCAAAAATCGCATGGACGTGAGCGGTGCTATGATAAAATCTGGCGTCAGATTTCAACACACACACAGTCCTTTGAATTAAGTTAAAATCATTTGTTTTATTTATTATTCAATGTAATATGGTTGGGTTAACCATCAGCTGGCTTTACTTTTACTTACCGATTCTGCTATTTAAGCAAGAATATTCCTTTGAGAATTATTCTCTTGAAACTACAGATGCAGAAATGCCGCACATGTTTTCTCTCATCTCTGGACAGGATCTGATGAACTTGATTCCGGGCAGTTATGTGGGTCGGCTGTTTCCCAAAGCATCTAATCTTAAAGATTTGGTGGTGCATGCCTACAAGGTAAACATCACCACGACTTTCTCTTTCCCTTTAATTTTTGCATCCACCCAAGGACAGTTCGATGGGAAGGTCAGAAATCCCCCTTGATCATTTCCTAACACTGTTGTTTACAGTCTCGCAGTTGACTCACAATTTGCTCAGGCATGCGTCTAAGATGAGGAGTAATCTCGCTATGGGTACAACAATGCATTGTCCTCCCCAAAATCCGCTGATCCGGGCGAACAGAAGCCTGCATTATAAACCTCCGGCTCCAATCGCTGATCGGCACAAAGACGCTATTTTTAGACCATCATTTTTTGCCAAGAACCTGCTTATAGGTTGAGACAATGGAGTCTTTCTCATACTCGGCTCTCGTCTGTGTTCTCTTTCAGAAGCTGCTCTCGGATGTGGAGCTCCAGGTTGGGGTGGAGGACAGCCAAGCTCACAGGTTCCGGGTGAACGTAACAGCATTTTGCCCCAAAGGATCCTCTGTTTTCGGAAACAGCAAATGTTCCAGCGTTCAGCCCAAACAAACAGTACGAAAACGTTTCAACTCAGATACATCTGTTTTCAGTAGAGGGAACAGAGATGTTGAGGTTGATATCGAGCTCTTACAAACGACAAGACTTTTCTTAAAGCAACAGTTCGCTCAAAAATGATCATTTACTCACCTTCGAGTTGCTCCAGATCTGTATACACATTAAGTTGTTCTGATGAACCCAGAGAAAGATATTTGGCAGAATACTTATAACCAAACAGTTCTTGCACCCTATTGACTACCAGAGTATGAAAAGTAACTGTATAATTTCTTTGTTCTGTTAAACACAAATTAAGATATTTTGAAGAATGTAGCACAGCAAACAGTTCTGGGGCACTTTTGACTTCCAATATATTTTTTCCTACTATAGGAGTCAATGAAGAACTGTTTGGTTACAAGCATTCATCCAAATATCTTTCTCTGTGTTCATCAGAACAAAGAAATGAATACAGGTTTGGAACAACTCGAGCGTGAGAAAAGATGACAGAATTGTTATTCCCTTCAAAGAAACTTCAAAATAACTTCAAAATGAAATTCCACAATGCATCTCTGGAGATGTTTAGTTTATGCATATGTAGTAATTCAGTGTTTGTGATGTCATACGATGGGTGTGATGTAATTCGGTATGTATGATGTCATTCTGTGCTTATGATGTCATTCCGTGCGTAGGATGTCATTCCGTGCGTGTGACGTCATTTTGTGCATATCACTCCGTCTGTATGATGTCATTCGGTGGGTGTGACGTCATTATATGTGTGTGATGTAATTTAGTGTGTGTGATATCATACGATGGGTGTGATGTAATTTGGTGGGTGTGATATCATTCTGTACGTGTGATGTCATTCTGTGCATATCAGTCCATCTGTATGAAGTCATTCAGTGCGTGATGTCATTTTGTGTGTATTTGTATGTGTGTGTCTATTTCATATTGGCAGTGTCCTCATGTGACTATTGAAAGCCTGTGGAGGCTGCTAGTCTGCTTCAAAATGACAAGTTTGTGTGTTTTAAACAATCGTGTGACATGTGTAAACATTGTTAACATAACAGAGTGGACACAGATTGTGTCGGGTGGATGTTTCAGGTCATTGCAAGGGCGTTTGTGGAGTTCTTGTAATCGCTGTTTACGTACATGTGATATCTTTCAAGTAACACTTTGAAGTTGTTTAAGTTTCAATTTCTGTGTTTCTGTTACTGAAGTTTGTGTCCTTGCTCTCCTCCGCAGGTCTTCTTTCATGTCACTGTTGGAATGATCTCCTGCCCAGCGGCAGCGGGGGGCGCCGGTCAGGAGGTGGTTATTTCCGTCAGGCCGGTGGGATTGAACGAGTCTGTTACCGTACGAGTCCAACAGGTCTGTGGGTGTGGCTGCGTAGAGGCGGGTCGTTGTCATGACGACTCAAATTCTACAGCTTGTTCTTCCGAGATGGGCAAAGGGACGGATGTCTGTGGAGAGGACGGGACGAAACCTGTGTGCAGCGGGAGAGGAACCTGTCGATGTGGGACGTGCGTATGTGATTCCAGCAGACTGGGAAACATTTACGGGAAGTTTTGTGAGATGGACGATTTCTCCTGCCCGTATGAGAGAGGTCTGGTGTGTGGAGGTGTGTGGACAGAATAACAAAAACATCTTCATGTTACATCACAGTAATGGAATTAATCAAAATGATAAAAATAAGCTTTTGTTTTTTAAAATACAAAATTCTGAATATTTTATTTGTTTTTAATAATGGTAATACCATATTTGAGATAATCTAGTAAGTACTTCACAAAAGATGCTTTATCTTATCACTTTGATTTGTTGTCTGAGCACAGTTTGAGAAACTCTTGAGAAAGTGATGGAAAATGTTGCTAAAGCTTAAAATGTAGGTATTTGATGTATTGTGTGTTTTTTGTGTGTCAGGACGTGGGCAGTGCGTTTCAGGTGAATGCGTGTGTCAGCCCGGCTTCACCGGCGAGACCTGCGACTGTCCCGTCTCCACGGAAACCTGCGTGTCAGATGACGGATCGACATGTGGCGGTCTGGGAAAGTGTGTGTGCGGCAGGTGTGTGTGTGATGACCCCCAGTGCTCCGGGACGTTCTGTGAGAAGTGTCACACCTGCTACAGCTCCTGTCTGTCACACTGGTAATCTCTCGCTTTGATTGAAATATGCCGACGGGTTCGATCACCTGTCAGTCACAAACTACGACAGTCAGGGGTTTACTGCTGTAGCAACTATAACTAATGTGCTCACATTGACAGTGATGTCTGTTTATTTATATAGAGACATTGTTACTATGTTAGTAAGAAGACGAAACATCATACTAGAATAGTAAATTATATTTTATCCAATATGATTTCACTTCTGCAAATTATGCAGAACATACAGAATTAATTCTGTATGCTCTCTCTCTCTCTCTCCATCAGGGGTTGCGTGGGCTGTCATCTGTCAAACGGATTCAGACCTCGTGGTTTCCAGCTTTGTAATCACAGCTGCACCCCATTGGTGGACTATGTTGATGACATCACAGGTAGGTGAGACCTCAAACAACTTGATTGAACGCGGACCAATCCGCTGTGAGCTTGATGCTGAAAGTAAGTTTGTTGTCTTTGTTTGAATGATCTGTGATGTCACTCAGAGCTGGTGAGGGGGAAGTACTGCCTGTATCCCGCCACTGAGAAATGTCATTACCGCTTTCTCATGGACGTGACGACAGACGGACCTCAGCTGCACATTAGCCGACATCCCGGTGAGGAAAACCTTATAAGGATGAGACCAGTTTGTCGTTTTGTTTAGTTCTTTGAATTGTAACAATCAATGTTAGGTTGCTCTTTCATTTAGCAACATTTAATGATGTTTCAATTGAACGATAACTCAGATGTTGAGAGAAATGAAAAGTTACACACATGCGTGACGTGGAAATATAAACATAGCTTGAGACATTAATGAGATCTCTTCTGAAGCTCATTCACTGGAGTTTTCGCTCACTTTTCTCACTGATGTCCAGGAACAACACTCGAGGCGTAAAAGAGATCTGATGACTCTTTCCTCCAAGTTGTTTTCCTTCCTCGACTTTGCTCATTCTCTTTCCCAAATGTCACAGAGGACACACTGTGTTTCTCAAAAACAGCACGAAGCATTCTGTGTGTGTGTGTGCGATCCAGCATTCTTTATCCTTGGCCTGATCTCCCGCTTCCAGATCTCCATGGAAACCCTCAAAATGGTACTTTATGGTCTTTGTGTTTGCGCTGGACTGGATTTCCCAACACTGAGAGCACAGGGAACACATCTATACTGTGTATGTGGGCTGTGTGTCGGTCGGCACATCGCGGAACGCTCCAGCTGGTTCAGTGATCAGAGCCATGCCGGAGGGAGACCACACAAACATCTGCCTCGTGTTTAGCTTTCCAAGGATTTCTTTGGGGAGATTTTGTTGTAAACAGACTCTTTGTGAATGTAACCATCACGTTTATGAAACACTGCAGAGCTCATTACCGACTTGTCATTTTATGGGTATGACCAAAATGTATTTAAAGGGATGCTGTCATCCGTGGTCATTTACTCATCCTTGAAACATGTATACATTTCTTTTTTCTGATGAACACAAAGATAGCAACTGACATTTCTGGGACTCATTCATGGACTATCATAGTAGGAAAACATATGAAATATAATCTTATTCTGCTAGTAGGTAATGGTGCTCCAGAAATGTCAGTTGCTAACATTTTTCTAAATACTGTATCTGTCTTTGTGTTCAGTTGAAAAATGTCATTTATACAAGTTTAAAACAACTTGGGAGGGCGGGTAATTGATGACAAATTGATAATGGTTTGGGTGGACTATCCCTTTAAAATCTTCATTTTGTTCTGAGAGTCTCCTGAGATCTGTAATGTCTCAGATGTTTGTAAAGTCTCTATTGAGATCTCTTTAAAGTCTTCTTTGAGCAATGAGATCAAATCAAGGGCAAACTATTTGTATTCTATTCTATAATACTATTTTTACTAAAGTCTCGTTTGTTTCTCACAAACAGCAATGAGATAAACTGAAGAGCAAACTGAGATTTTTTAAAGTTACCTGCTCTGAAAATACACAGTCGAGATCTCTTTAATGTCTCATTTTTCACTCATAGACAGCAGTCTGAATAAAATGGAGACCAAACTAAGATGTTTGACGTATTGTAGGCTCATGCTACGAAAAGAAACCAACAGATCTCTTTCATGTCTCTTTTGTTTTTCACAGACAGCAATGAGATAAACTGCAGAGCAAACTGAGATTTTTAAAGTCACCTGCTTAAAAAAATACACAGTTAAGATCTCTTTAATGTCTCATTTGTGTTTCATATCCAGCAGTGAGAATAAAATGAAGTCCCCTGCTCTAAAAAATGAAGTCCCAGTCGAGATAGAGAAAAAGAAAAAGCACATCTCTTTAATATCTCGGTTGTTTCTCCTAGACAGCAAATGGAGAAAATGTGTTTCCACTTAAGTTGCCGATGAGACAGCAAAAATGTCTTAAAGACGCAAAAGGCAGAGATCTCAGTATGAACTCCAAGATTTCCTATTTGACTGTACCATAACCAAATGATCCATAATCAACAAGTGTCTCATTCGTAAAAGATGTTTTTCCAAAATTGAGTGGAAATAAACATAGACAGACTAATATCTTAATGAAACATCGCTGAGAAATCCAAGTGATCCGAGTTATGAATGAGCAAGATTCTTTTGTTTTTTCCATGTGTCAGTGTGTGTTTGGGGTCAGAGATCGATTAAGACGTTCCTCAGCACTTTCCTCCTGACGTTGATGTTGGGTATCGGTCTGCTGGCTGTAGTCAGTCACTTGCTGAGAACAAGAGACTGCGCATGGCAGGAAAACCCCAACCAGCAGGTGGATTGTAAGGTACACTATGATATCTGTCCGTTCAGAATCTTTTCTGTTCGTTTTCATGCGCTCGATTACTATTTCAGTCTAATGTTGAATACTATTTTGTATTCGATAACTCTAGATATATTGTGTACAGCAACAACAGTTTATAATAAAGATCCTAAAGTACAGAAGACTGACTGTGACCAAGACAAGATGTTTCAGAATATTTCTAATCATTTTTATGTCTGGATACAGGATTCTGCATACGGTCCAACGACCAATGAGAAGACGATAACGTACAGGAGGGACCACCTCCCAAACCAGCCGGTAGAAATCCACTCACAAATATCCAAGACCCCGCTGACTAATGCGTGGCAATGACCGGGTCACAATCCATCTCTCTATTTACAAAGCACTTAGATGAAGCAAAAACTTTTTGCTACGGATGTAATTTATTATGTTAAATGGCATTAAATATTTCATCATTCTCTGATGGCACAGAGGGTGAGAAGATGAAGTTCAAGCTAAACGGTACAAAAATCCACTTTTAGATGCATTCACTTGAATTTATCGGCCAGTGACCTGTGGGTTTCTCCTTTAATATTCTATTTTTTGATAATCTTTTCAGAGTTACAGTGAGTTAGATTTTGTGAATTATTGTGAGAATGTTTTTTTTATTTATTTGTATTTGGCAAAACTACAGAATCTAGATATGCAAAGTATGAAGCCGTGCTATACTACAGTAGTATGTCTGCAGCAAATGTGAGTGTACAAGCAGAGTACACTGTGTAAGATACTGTATCCCACGATGCAGTGCGCTCGACAACATCCATTCAAAGCTTTTTTTAAGGTTTTCCACAACCAGAGGCTGTGCTGTATTTCTGGTTTAGGAAAACTCCTAAAGGTTTTACTGTGACTGACGACAGCGATTGAAATGTTGACTGTTTCAAGATGCCGGATACATCAGTGTGTCTGAAGCGGTCGAGTGTGGCATCTACCTATACTTGTATCTGGCGTGTCAAAATGAGGTTGTGTGACAATACTAATGCAATTAGCATCACTAATATACCGTTTGTTGTTGCATACAGCATACTGTTCTAGTTGTGTAAAGCCGTAGGCATTAACCCGTATAAACTGCACAGCATGCTTACATTCCATTCTTAATATAGCCAGTGGGAAAAAATCCCTGACCTGCTGTCTGGTGTTAGTCTTCCATCTAGTGTTCAACACATATATGACATTCCTAACAGCTCTCGGTGTAGCAGTTTATCTGGATTCTTAAGTGGCAACTTGATTCTGAAAGCGCCATTCAGGTTCCTTGAATATTTAAGCAAAATGCAGAATAATTCTGCACGTCTACATGATTCCCTTGATAAACTGGAAATTTAGGGAGGTTTTTCTTCCTGAACTAGTTGACTGTATATTTAGGTTTGTGAAATGATTGTGAATCATTTGTTCTGCTGTATTCAGTATTTATATCTCTTGTCATATACTACTGAGGCTCATTTTTGGGTACGTAGTCTGTTGTCAGTACCGCATTCTTCTGGCTCTAATACATTCAGTTTAGCACAATGTTTACATCAGATAACACTAAACAAATATTTATTATTAGTTTTTTTTGGTCATGTTTTGTTGTAGTTTAATTAAATGCTCGTCGTGTTTTACTATAGTGTACATGCTTTTATAGCAATACAATTTGATCATGTGTGTTTTGTAAAACTGGTTTCTAGTTTGTGTTTATGAATGTTTTTGCATAACACCGTTTTAATGTCTTCATGTCAGCCACTTTCTGTTACATGCTCGGTCTGATTTAAGTCAAAAGATCACGGTTTTAATAAAAAACACCATCGTGATTTTGTTTCTGTGGAATTATTCAAATAGGCTGTCATAAGTCTCATGAATAACATAAAGCTTGTGAGTTTATTATTCATATGTTGTGCAACTAAATAGCCATATAAATCAAGTTAGAAACATTTGACCTGTGTGATCTTAAATTTATTATATAGTAAAACGTACACATGTTATGATTGGCAAGATTTTCTGAATTCTGTTGCTTTTATTTTCTATTGTCAGCTGTTCTTGCATTGGCATATTTTAATAAAGTCATTTTAATGCACTGTAGTCACTTTGTATAAAAGAGTCTGCTAAATTCTTAAATGTAAAGGGTCTTTTAGATTAAAATCAGTCATCGGTACGAAATTAGGGATGTGAACATTTAATTTTGTTTTTTTAACATTTTTTATTTGTCTATGATATGCATCTCTTTGAGCTGCACTTTCGGTAATGAACGCTAGGTGGCGCCAAATACTCGCAGTGACTTTAAACGCCGCTCACACTTCATATCGTGTTTTATGAATGTGATAATAATGTTATAATACTTTACAATATACCCAATTACATATTTAATAAAGTAAAATATCTACAAATTTAATATTGTTTTACATGAAGTTGATATTGACTTGATTAATCAGTTTCAAAGAAATAAAGCAGTTGATTTAAGTTGACTATACATGCATTCGTATAAGTGGTTTGTCTAATATTTTTTGTTTTATTCTGAAATGATCACACTTTTTTACAAGTAGTTTTGTAAGCATTAGCCTTCAATTCAGACCTACATGTGATTTGTTTTTTTATTACGTTATGACGTCTGACATAAACTCTGCATATACAGTAATGTCTCGTACAATTAATTAATTTCTAATACCGCAATAAGATGATAGACATATTAAAAAATATACCCGACAAAAACTTCCACAAATAGTAGCTTTTCAAACAAATTTGACCAACATGTGTGTTCGTGCATGGTTAAAAAAAACAAGCCAGAGATTTATGGCCGAAAAAACAGTCAAAAAAGCCAGTCCAAATCTGACTTTATTACGAGTTTTTATATCTTTAAAGTAAACAGTCAGGAAATACAAATGCACATTTAAATAATAATAATAAAAAACAAAAGATAAACCGATTGATCGAGTTGATCCGATCCTAACAATTATAAATATAGATTCAAAGTGCGACTCTGATAGACTTCAAAGCACAAATCAAACTCGATGATAAATAGAGTTTCCAGACAATTCTATATACAGTTTTCACTTTGCATCCAGAAAAGTTTCAGTTCATTGTTATAACTGCACAAAGAAATCGAAATAATTTACAAACGTTGGTCGTTGGACACTGCATGATGGCTGGATGATGATTTTAAATGGTCTTAAAACTCACTCGGTTCGAGGTTGTTTTTGTCACATTTCAAACTAAAGAATCACAAAAATATAAAACATTTGTGTTGTTGAGAAATAAACCCTTGATTTTTGTTGTTCGTTCATAAAGTGCCTCAATAGACGTGACGGAATGCAGACTGTCTTTACAAGAGCGCATACGGGAAGAAAGGTGAGCTCGAGTTTATTACACATTCAATTTTAAAGTTCAACTATTTATAATCTCTTATAACACCTGAGAGGGACTTTCTGCCAATGCATGATTGATAAATCTATTTGACGTCTATTTTGACAAAACCACTCGCATGGTGTTAACACCAAAATGATTTGGTGCGTCCACGAGATGCATGTTCCATATTTTTTCCATAAGTTTTGCTCAGTTACTGACGCCGTTTTGAACGGGTTCTGTGGTTTGGATCATTTCAGGGGACTGACAGGATGGGCTGCCCGGTACACTGTGTTCGCTGTCGGTATCACTGCCCTTTTTTATCCCGTTAGACCCGGGGTCGCAGGCGCTGTGCGTCTTCACGTGTTTGCTGAGGTGGTCGCTGCGCATGAAGCGCTTGTTGCACACCGGACAGGCGAATCTCTTTTCCCCGGTGTGTGTGCGTAAATGCCGCTGGAGCTCATCGGAGCGGGTGAAGCGCTTGCCACAAAACAGCCAGTTACAGACGAACGGCCTCTCCCCGGTGTGCCAGCGCAAATGCGCTTTGAGGTGAGAGGTCTTGCCGTATACCTTTCCGCAGCCGGGAATGTGGCAACTGTGGAGCCCCTTTCTGCGCAGGTTGGCCCCAGCGGGCCCCAACCTATCCGCCTCCTGACAGTTCGGACAGTCACAGGTCGCTCTGCCCGAGTACCGCCTAGCGGATGAGCGGGGGGATCCAGCCAGGGGTAGCGCATGGGACCCAGCTAAAACCGCACCATTGGAACCAGATATTGAACTCGGGCTGGTTTCCGGGTAAGTGGCTGATAACATCGGTTTGAATCCGTCCATCAGATGCTGTCCGCCCGTGAGAAGATGTGGAGACGGACTGGCACTGAACGCGGAGTGAGTGAGGGGGGAATAATCTGAGTTGTACCCACCCAGGGGCGAATGCAGAGAGGTCTGGAGCGCGGCCCCGTTTGCGCTTTGAACGTCAATCCAGCCGGCTCCCACATCCCACCAGGACGACCCGCCGGCGGTGCCCACGTCCCCTGTGGAGATGCCAGCGTGCGCGGATTTGAACCACGTCTCGTACGGGTGCGCAACGCTCATCCTCGGGTAAATCCCCTGTAGAGTCTCCACTTTAGAGATATAGACAGACTGCGCGCTCGGGTCCTGAGAGCTGTTGGCGACTGGCGTCTGAAACATGGGGTAATCGTTTCCAAACGGGCTGGTGGAGGTATTAGTGCCCGTCACAGAGAAGGAGCTGTTGGCACTGAACGAATCGTTCCGTTGCGCGCCGTACGGAGATAGAGAACAGCTGCTGGGTGCTGAACGTTTCCAGGGGTGAAAACCTGCTTTTCCAAACGAGCCGTTGTCCGAGGAAGGACTCGAGCTTCCGATTTTGTTACAGGTTGCTGCCAACATAGCCAATGGAGTGGATCCAACCCTCGGCTCTTCCTGAAGTCATAAAACAGGAAAAGGAGTTATAGAACAAGCACGCATGGAAACTTGGCAAAATAGTTTATTTAACGCAGATTCCAAATTTAGCTGTACGGCTGGACATTTATCCCCAAAAGTGATTTACAAACTTGTAATATTTTTTTTAAGAATATTTTATTGCACAACTTACACTTTAACAACAAGAACTTTACGTTCTAATGCAACATAGCAATAAAGATCTTATATTTCTTCAAATAAATGTAACTAAATCTTTCCTTTTAAGATCACAGGCTACTGCAAATATGTAACCACCTGCAGGCCAGCAGCAATGCAGTTCTTGTAATGTAAACATATCGTAAACTACGTGAAGTTTAAATGTTTGATTATTCTCATTCGACACAAAATCAACAGTAGGCCAGGCTACTGCAAATACATACTCATTTCATCTTTCCCCGTGACACGAGATAGGTCTACTCACCCCAAGAAGTGAAGTTGCCATTCCACGAGTGTCCGCGTGCACCTGTGGAAATGTCTCTATATTAACAAGTCTCTCGGCTGTTTTGGCGAAGCACAAATGTTTTCGCTTCTGTCTTTGAAGAGTCACAGGATGCCATGTGACCAATCAGATCAGCTGAAACTGTCGGGAGTGCTGCGCTCGGTGATGTCATCCGTGGAGCTCTTTGGTGACGTGTTGCGCTTGTAATTCTTTACGTGTGGGAGGGGCGAGCGGGCGAAGCTTTCATTGACCTCGTTTAATTGTTGGGGATACCCATGTAAGGAGAAGTCAAATTTGATGCTAATTGACTGAAGCTTCGTTTTCCTTAAGCTTTTATTCTTAATTGCGCAAAGCAAAGTCACGTGTTTGATTTACTACATGATCGCATAAAGGCTAATAATGTAAAAAGCTTTATTATATTTGTTTAGGTATGCTCTTTTTTCCTCTAGAAAACTCTTCAGATCAGTGTGGGATCATCGGTGCCCGGTGGGTCGGTGGAGGGCGTGGTGGGTAACACGAAGGGGTGGAAGTGGGTGTTGCGCGTGGTGGGGCAGCAGCTTTCCGAGCCAGTGGAAATGAACTTCATCCAGGATCTCTGTCTTTTATCTCATTCACAGAAGAGATTAATGTTTGCGTAATTCACCGGTGGTGGTGGTGTTAATGATTCGTTATGGCTTCTTAAAGCGCGATTTTGATGGAAATCTACGATGATATCTGTATGTTTTTCATTGTTGGAGAATTTCTAATATTAAGTGAACAACGAAGTGAAAAAACTACATTTTAAATCGGCCAAAATATTCAAACAATTATACAATGGAGTCCAAAAAAGGATTAGACCTGTAAAACTGTTTATATTTTGTTTATTCATTTATGTTTCCATTTAAATGTGATAGCCTACAAATGTTTTTATGACACACACGTCTTCAGCACATCCATTTTCATTTTCACAATTTAAAAGCCTTTAAGCCTGTAAGCCTGTATACTTCAACAGGCGCGCACCGGCATGGACTCCTGGTCGCATGAATCTTTCTCAAATCTTCGTGCGCGTCTCAATGGATGTGAGGAAAACTGACCTTTTGTTTAAAGAACTCTATTAGTCACAAATGTGTTGACATTTGATTTCATCCATAAACAGATTATCAAATACATCTAATTTATTTTTGTGTAAATGCATTTAATGTTTTAAGTTGATCAACATATAAATTATATTTTTTGGTTATTCGCATACTTTCGGATTCCACTGTAGCCAACTCGCTTAAAAGAGTTTAAGGAAATCTATACAGTACACAAAAGCTATTTATTTCTGTGTTCAGATGCTCAAAGGGAACCCCGGCTCAAGATGCGGTGCACGTGCGCATCATTTGACTTTCAAATGTAATAAAGAGGTCGAGCTTTATTCACGCGCAGTTTTATTTGTTTAATATTAGTCCTGAGACTTGCACAATTAACAGAGATAAAGAATCTGACAATGTCCTTTGGTTTTATTACTAGAAATCTCACGTTGTTCAAGCGTAATCTATACAAGAATAATACACCACAACATTGTATTTTTGTATAGATTACGCTTGAACAACGTCGAAATTATTTTTCGAAACTATTTTTTTCGAAATTTGTTTTTTATGTTTAAAATTCACACGCAGACTAAAATTCAGATGTTTTTACGACACTATAATGAAGTTCAAACTGAAATATAACATTTCTACTCAAATGAAGTGATTATATACTTTCATACGAAATACAGCAACATCTGTCATAACATAAAATAATAACATATAGCGGCTAAACTCTTCAGGGATAAAGTTAAGCAGAAACCAGGGGTCATATGAGACAGTGTGTCCTGACTGTAGACCTGCCTGTGTGTGTGTGTGTGTGTGTGTGTGAGCAGATGTCTTTCTCCACGCGCATTCTTTCCCACACGTATATCTGCAAAAGGTCCCGCGTGGAACCTGTTCTCATAATAAGCGCATTATCACGCACTGCCGAGCACTGACAAAAACTGCGTGAGAGAGAGAGAGAGAGAGAGAGAGAGAGAGAGAGAGAGAGAAAGAGAGGCCTTTAATTGTTTGCTTGAGATTTTTAGATCTTAATAAATTCACACACACAAGAAAATGAAACTACATATATTCACGTCAATTGAATTGAGTTTAGATGTCTTAACACATTTATTTATTTCACCCTTTTAGTTTACCTCATCACTTTAGCTGTCTGTGAACCTGACTTCATTTCTCTGAACTCATACATTCATGATCTGAATTGAGTTTATTAGACAATACAACATGTCTGTCTGTCTGTCTGTCTGTCTGTCTGTCTGTCAACCAGGGTGTGTGTCAAATAAACAGGTAAGACAGCTGTGTGTGTTTGTTTGTTTGTTTTTATGTGCGTGTGAGTGTATATACTTACTCGGAGACAAATTATGAACATGACAGAACCTCCCTAAAGGCATGCATGTAGTGTTTTATTATTTAGAAGTGTGTGTACTGTTACTGTATATTTGTGAGGGCCAAATGCACAGTACTACTTGTGGACCCACTTGTGAGGACATTTTGCTGGTCCTTACTAAATAAAAAGGCTCATGATTCAGTCAAATACTGTTGTTCTAAAACATCTATAGTGTCTTGCACATGTTTGTGTAATTATAGGTTTAGGTGTTGTTGGGGAAGGGTTAGGGGATAGAACATATCACGAGCCCAACATAAAATCAATGGAAGTCCATAACGTCCCCACTATTATAATAATAATAACGTGTGTGTGTGTGGCCTTGTTTTTATATATTTATATATTTTATATTTTTAAGTCATGGGGACTCGTGGCGTGGGCAAAAAAGCGCATAAATAGTACAGAACTGTATTTTTTGGAAAATCAAAACATCCTAAATGTTTTATAGGACCTTGATGTTTAGGGGTAAGGTTAGAGGATCAAATATACAGTTTTTACAGTGAAAAAACATTACACCTGTGTGTGTGTTGGGGCCTGATTGACAGGTTCTTGTCTTGTCCTGCAGATGTGATTGTGGACGTCATTTGGTGTCTGTCATCATGAGAAAGGTGCGTGTCTGTGTGAGATGACAGAAGTGAATCAACAACAATTTTGTTTATGTGATTTTAAACGTCAGTGTTTTTCAGTAAGTATAGAGCAAAGAAAGTTTGACTTTGTGATTATCGGGTAACTTAAACATTTAAACTGTGTCATCATTTACTCACCCTCAATTTGTCCCAAATCTCCATTCATTTCTTTGTTCTGTTGAACACAAAATTAGATATTTGGAAGAATTCTGGGTCACCTTTGAGAACCATTTTTTTACGTTTGTCAATGATGACAAAGAAATTAACTGTGTTAATTAATTGTGTTAATTAACCAGTTGTCCTTCAGATGTGATATACACCAGCCTTCCTGGAGGTCACAGGGATCAAAGATCATCATTCTCGTCTCATTCTTGACCGACTGGGTAATGTAATCGCCGGGGTGTGGAGGTCTAGACTCCCCTGTCTGAATTCATTTATGTATGTCAAAACAAAATATAATTATAGTTGCAATAACATGACGACCAAAAGGAAGTTTGAAGTTCTCATATCTTGCTCTTTTATAGTTCGTGGGTCTTAATGTCAACGGAAATCTCAATTTGCTCATCGCATGGAACACAAAAGAAGATATTTTGAGAAATCTCTCAGTGGTTTTGTGTTCGTACAATGGAAGTCAATGGGGTTCAGCGTTGTTTGGACTCACAGAATCACAGAAGGTTCAGTCGAAAGTAAAACTCATTTTATTTATTTCCTGGCTGTTTGAGAAAATTAGTTGATTCAAAACATAAAAATTAACCAGGTTTTGTTTATTGCTGTTTGTAAGTTTCAACACAAATATCATGGTTTACTATATCTATATCTATATCTACTATATCATGGTATGTTTACTGTAGTACGACTATATCAACTGTGGTTTTACTACAAAAAAATGGTTAGGTCCATTGTTTTACTGTATAATGTACTAAACATAGTTTGACCATGATAGTTGAAAGTAGCTAAAACTGTGTGTGGACATGCAAATGGTAATCAATATGCCAACATTATTCTCTTTAATACACACTCTAAAAAAGAAATCTGTTAAAATAGGGCACTATATACTGTATTAATATTAAGGAATGTTCCGTATTCACTTTTTTTAGTTCTTATACCTGTATTTAACATTTTTCACTGCATGAAATTACATGGTAGCCTTAACGGAAATATCCGTAAAATAAAGGAAAATGTATGGTAATTTTCAGCCAGTACATTATCCGTTTTTTTACAGATTCTTTTACAGTGCAACCTTGTTTAATTTTCTGTAAGGGATAGTTAAAATACGGTTACTCTAGCAGTAAAACCATAGTTCATTTTCGTTAAAGGAACTAAAATTAATATAAAAGTTGGAGCCTTCACATTAAAACAATTTTGTGCTTTATTTACTTGTTTGTATTTGCGGGTGGACAGATGAATAGAATGAATTATTCATACGCGAAATGTTTTACACATCTGTGACAACCAAACTACTCTATCCAAGAAATATATAGTGACATGTAAATTAGCCTTAGATCGAAACAGACAAGCGCTCTGATGTCACCACCTCACCGGAAGTTCTCCGGCGATTATTTAGCGGCAGGTGAACCCACGCGTTCTAACTTGCAAAGTTTTGCGTGTAGTGTTTAAAAAACGCGCTAACAGGTGAAGTAAATATTTAATATACACATTTCACGAAAGCTCATACTGTCTAGGAAAAATACTTCTTTAGGGATTACTGGACGTTTCAGTTACTTTACGCATGTGGTAGGCTACGCGACACGAAGTGACGTCATCAAATAGCGTTTATTATGGAACTAGTGTGTGTTTTAAGTAGTTTTTAAGTAGTTCAGTAGCACGCTCTTTCTCATCTATATGCAGTTAGTTCTCACACTAATGAAAACACACACACACACAAAAAATTTACAATATAATTTATTTAGCCTATTTTATCTTCAGTTAATGATCTTGCCGGATCATCTGTAGAGGTTTGGTTGTGCAAGATGGACGTCCAGCCAGTAGTCCAGTATGGACAGGACAAGAGCCTGGACTAGGCCTTGCGTAGCATCCTCGGACAGGAAAGGTCTAATTTTCCTAACGTACCCTTGCGTTCGTTTTTTTTTGTTAGTGTGTTAGTTTGCTGTTACACTCACAATGTGTGGCAGTGTAAAACTTGCACAGAAACCCAATTTTCAGTTGTTGCTCTTTCGTAGCTCAGGAGATTTGATGGTGTTTCAGTTGTGTTTTATTTACGTTTCAACTTAGTCTGCTAAAAGTCTCAGATATTTATAGTTAAAAAAAATTATTTAGTTAAAAAAACTAAATAAGAGCATAGAGGTGTAAAATTCATATAGACTATGGAGGTCAAATAATCTGGATTTGAGTAAATGTGACGAGAAATGTTTGAGATCTTCACTAATATTGACTTTTGATTGCAGACGAGACGACTCTGAGCCCCGTTGACACATCGTTGACGTCTCTTCTCAAACTCACATGACAGACACATTTCTGACTCTTTCTCAAGAGAAATATCTGAGATGTGACTTCAGCAAACGTGTGCATTTAATGTCATTTATGTCTGGGAGAATTTAAGAGAGATCTCATCCGTGTTTATCGTTTAACTTCGTCTATACGGGAGAGTGCAGCAGAAAGCTCTTGACTTTATTAGCAGAAAACAGATCCGCGGACAACAGGTCTCATTCTCTCTCCGTTGAGTTATTTACATCTCAATACACTTTCAGATTCCCGACGGAAGTCTTCGGTTTTCTCACATGTTTAATTAAAGCTCACTGAGACAATGAGTTGTATTGAGTCTTATTGATTTGATACTCGGTGAGTGTTCTGCTTCATTTATTCTTGTTTGGACGGATGGATGCACAGATCAATGCAGAGATATATTAATAAGCTAATTGAAACAGTTTTTCCTGTCAAATTCATCACCTCACCTGATTCCACTGACAGTGTTTTACAATAACATCAATGATGGGCGGTCCGTCACTTCTGAGGGTCCTGCTGTCACGTTCCTACACATCCAGCCCACCGCAGCCAATAAACTTCAGCTGAGGTAAGCAAGAAGAGGTCGGCGACAAATACTTAAACGTGTCCAAATTAGTTGCAGCCTTTCATGCTCCTTTATTCGTCCTCGGGGACGTACGGCCTGGTTAGGACAGTGTGGACAGTAGTGGACGATTGTCCCCGTGGGATATTTCTACCCATTAAAACGGCCTTTGCCCTAGTGACCTCCGGGTAATAAAACTATATTATCTGTCAGCAGAAGGGAGGAGGGGGGCAATTATCCGCTTTTGGTCCCAACGGTGTGTTTAGAGACGAACCTCCAGAGTCTTTCATTAAAGACCTAAACCGAGAAGACGCTGTGCTGATGTGTGGTCAGACGCATCTGTCCGTCGGCGGGTGTTTATCCCGCACGGCCGTGTTGGTCAGAAGGGGTTAAATGACATAAGTGGGTTAATCTCTGAAAGCTCGGTGCTTTTCACATATGTTCTTTGTCGGCGGGGCGCGCGAGGGCCGCGGCTCACAAAAGCAAAAGGAAGTGCCAGTGAATAGAAGCGATTCTTACACTAAGGACGAGAATGTGCCATCTGAAACCCTGATATTAGCCGCTTTTGTGGTTTAATCCTCTCTAAGTGTGAGAGAAACGCAGCGGCTTCTCAGGTGAACGTTCTGGCACAGGTGACCCTATTGTGCTACTCCCGTATTTCTCTCTTTTCGAGGGTTAAAGGTTTAGTTTTTCTTCTCTTTTTGTTTTAACTTTAGCTGTGTTTTTGTGATCCCACATGGATGTGTGTGTGTGTGTGTGTGTGTGTGGGTGACTCTCTGAGCGTATCTTGACATTTCTGTCATGTTTTTTTAAGGGTAATGATTTGTAAAACGCTGACACTCTTTCTTGCTTTTCGAGACACAAGAGTAACATTCCAACTGTCTGTGTCTGCAGAACGCAGACTTCACTTTTACAGCTTTTTCACATTATTTGCATGCAAGAGAAGCAGATGTTCAGAAGGAACAGGCTTGCTCGGTTTTATCTTTGATATTTGTGGCTACGTGTTGTTTTCTGTATAGCACATGGCAACCACAAGAGTGAAAAGGAATAGGTGAAAGATCGGGCGAAATTTCTCCTCGTTTATCTATCTTATCTAAACTGTTTTAAGTTTGTGCTTTAACACTAACACTTCAAATTATTGAAGAGCTGTACTTTGAGGAGACTTTTTGAGACCATTTCAAAGACCATTTTCAGTTTATTTTTGTTTGGTTCTTTGAACTACTAGCAATATTTCTCCCTAATTTTAAATAAACATATTCTTTCTATTTGCATTTATTTGTAGAAAATGAAACCTGGAGAAACAAATACAACAGTCATATTTCTTTATGCATTTATGAAAGTGATAACCTCGATATTTCTTTTCTAGATTTTTTTTTCCTAGTCTTTCACATTGTTGTTAGATGACTTTGTCACTCCTGAGGGTTGATTTTGTTGAAATTCAACAGACACTGGACTGGAATGACCACAAAACATCTAGAAATGATGATTAAATGAAAACTTTCAATGATATTTCAGCATCTGTAGAGATTCGATTTAATGTTTATTGGGTCCAGTTGTCTTATTTTATCATTTGGAGGACTTTACTGGTGGAAAATGTCTGGCATGCTTTCTCAAAAATGTGATTTATTTCTGGCATCAAATCAAACTTTGTCTGTTTTGCTTGCGCGAGCATCACTCTGTGACATGTACACGTGTCACTGATTCTATTATTGTGTTTATTTTAAAGAGAGAGAGAGAGCTGATGATGGAATAGAGATGAGAGGTAAAGTGATATGGTTGATAGATTGTGAAGTGATAGATTGTCTGTATTGTTGGCATGGATTGAAGAGGATTAGACAGTGTTGAAATGTAAATCGTGATTGTGTATGTGTGTGTGTGTGTGTGAGAGAGATCTGACTCGATAAAGACTCTTTTTTTTTCAGCTCGCCCATGCGTTTCATAAATAAAGAAGAGGACGGCAGCGCTTTTGTTAACATTTACTCTCACTGTGCAACATTGGTGCCCTTGACTTCCACTTCAGAAAATTGATGTGCCATCAGCGTGCGGCCAGAAAGAGCTGACAGGTAATAGTTAACATGATAACTGCTCCGATTTCATCAACTGCCTGCTCCGTCTCTGTCTCTCCACCATAAAGTGGGTGTTCTGTTTAAGGGGAAACCCTCAGAAAGATTATTCGCCCGCCAGGACCACGGATGAAAACTACTCTCGCTTCTCTGATGAAGGAGAAAAAGAGAGGTATTAAGACATCACCAATCAGCGAAAGAAAGATGAAACGATGTCGTCCAATCTGGCAAAGCTTTCCCGGGCGAATCGCGTTACCTGGGCTCCGCATATTTTTTTTTGTACAAGATTAAAACAAATCACATCAAACCACCTCATTTAATAATGATTTGTGGCACTGTTAGAAAACTGGTTAACTTTTTCAGAAGAAATGTCCTGGAATACAGATTGGTGGTCGTGGGAGTGCCCGTCCCCATGTGAGTGACAGGTGCTCCATCGCCATGGCAGCAGAATCTGGTGGTGCTGATGCTGAGCGGCGCGGTTGTCATGGCACCTGGAGGAACACTCAACTTTTCAGGCAGGAATGCTAAAATTGAAAGGTGTCTAAACTGTTATTATGTGCTATTTTCCGGTCGAACGTGTGCATCCAAGCGTGAAGAGAGAGAAAAAAACACGGGGAGAAAAAAAGGCAGATAGGATGTGACAGCTTGCCCCTTAAACCTTTAATGCATGCATGCAGGCAAATTTAAACCATATTCAAACTGTTTATAATGAGATTAAATCATTATCTGAATGATACATTATCTGCAAAAAGCAAAAAAGTAGTATGTTCACACTGTAATGATGTATGTAGTGATTATTCTGACTGAACGGATGATCGATTGAAATTGAATATATATATTATTTTTCTAGTGTCATGTCTTTGGTTCTTGGACAAAGTTTTATATATAGATGCGTCAGGATAACACAGTATAGATGAGCTTCATGCTTGTCTATTGAAGGTTGTAGAGTTGATGTTGAGCCTGAAGCAGGTGGAGTGATGTACGAATAAATAGCTTTTTGAATTCTTCAGATGGCGAAAAGCTTGTCGTGACAGATTCCACACAGCGATTATTGCATTAGAAACACTCTGATAGAGTCACATAAAACATGTCATTTAAAAAACATGCAGGAAAAATGTCAAGAGGGTAAAAGAGATGATTTGAATGATGTGTGTGTGTTCCAGGAAAACAGCTGTGGGAACCTTGTAATGTGTTAAGTATTTCAGCGCTTTCAGATGGTGAAATTGGGCGTATAATCTCTTTGGCACACTTTATTTTTACGTAGCTGCGTGCGGATTGAGCCCATTACAAAACATCTGCTCCGTCTTCATTAACACTCGCTCTCTTCCAACCGGATGAGCAGATAAACCCTGCCACAGGTTTATACAGGACACAAAAAAATGGCACTTTGTTGTTTACCTCTCCCCTCATGTTCAGTTGTATGAGGTCTATAAGACTTAAACAATGCTGAAGAAGGTTTATATAAGTCACTTTGGTCATTAAATAAACGTAAGCTTTTCCATGCTTCGTCTTTACAGCATTTTCCGAAATGCTTTTTGTTTCATGGAAGTAGGAAAAGAGTGAACGAGAAGTCGAGTGAAGAGCACCAGAGAGCAGAAGAAACTCCTGATCACAATCATTTTCCTTTTTTTGAGTGACGTCAAAACTACAAACTCCGGCAAAGGTCACAGCAATTCCGCCCAAAGGTATTCTGGGTAATTTCAGCGACCGTTCCATGTACATATCCTTACATGCATCCATTTGCACAGATCCAGAGGCCCTCTCTGTCCTGTCGCATCGGCTGTTGACTTTTTCATTTTGACATTTCAGGTCCTGAGTATGTCTGGAGTGGGCTGATGTTTTCCACTCTGTGTTATTTGGTCGGCACTGAAGTCGACTCCGTGTGAGTCTGAAAGCAGACAAATTGGACACAAATTGCGTTAGATTGCCAACATGTTGAAAAGGTAAATTGCTTGCAAATCTATTAAGAGTGCTGACCAGCCACCCGGTGCGGTGGAAGTTCTCTGAACGCTCTAATAGTCCACCGGCTCTCCGCTGTGTGCTGATAATGAGAGCGAGAGAACACTTACTGGACCTGTAATGCTTTTGTCCGCCATGTTTAGTCTGGATGGTATTTCTGTGTTGATAGGATATATGTTGAATGTTATTTTTAATGTAGTGAAACTATTTATCTATAGCCTAATGGCCGGATGCCATTCCAATATGTCTAAAACATTGACACTTGAATGAAAAAATACTATAGTTTACTTTAGTATTTACTGTGTATTAATTACTACCGTAAACTTTTAATGTATACTCCAGTATTCTGTATTAGTGTACTACAAACCACTTTACGGATCTTTACTTCTGTTTACTGAAGAAAATACTGAATTATACAACAATATTTATGTGGATTGTCAGTATTTTTACATTAAAGCATCATTTCTGTTTATTTTATCATTTTAGTTATAGTTTGCATATTTAATATTTGCATCTTTAATACTACTGCAGCCGTCAAGTGATATTAATGTTGACATTGGTTTATCAATTGAAATATAAAATATTTGCGTATTTAAAAGTAACTTTAGATTTCAAGTGATGAAATCACTTTAATATCTCTGTTATTTCTTCTAGACATCACTGGAATTAAATAGAGAGCATATGCAAACTTTAGCTTCATTTTCAATTGTGTCTGAGATATTTCTCCTGAGAACAAGAGTCATAAATGTCATGAGAGTTTGAGAAGAGACGTCAACAACGTGTCAAACTGAGCTCAGATTTATCAAGTCTGCCATCAAATGACAATATTATTGAAGATCTCAAACATTTCTCATCACATTTCCTCAAATCCAGATTGTTTTACCTCCACAATCTACATTCATTTACACCTACAGACTCTTCAGGGGTTTCGGCTATTACACTTACAACATGTTCTCCTGGTGAGAGAGAGTAAATGATGGCAGGGTTTTAATTTGGGGGGAACTGTTCCTTTTTACGGCACTAGTAAGTTTGTCAGCATCACTAGTAAGAGAGTGTGTGTGTTGAGCTAAATTGATGGTTTAAAGCCACAGAGAGTAATCTAAGCTCAGAACGGGTCATTTTTATCTGTCTGTCATCGTGTGATTTCATCACAGTGAACCACAGACCCACAAGTGTGTGCATCTATGCATCTGCGATGTTCTCACCGTTTAATCTCATTTATCTTTGCCACGCTGCAGTTGGTTGCTTGAATCTGAGGTCGCCCTGCATCATCAGTGAGACGCGCGTCCCTCTGTCCCGCGGGTCCCGGTTTGATCGACCCCAGACTGATGAGATTACCTGCACGGGCCAAAAGGTCACGAAACAAATCCTGTGAGTTTAGTATCATTTCTCATCACGGCGAACACGCGTCGCTATCGGTTATGGATGAAACTGTTTCGGGTTGTCAAACAAAAGTCAGCAAGTCTGGTCCACGTGACACTTTATTCTGGTCGTGACCAACCCGGTCTAAAATATTTGGTGTGACGTTCACGTGCCACGAGGATTGTATATGACAGACAGTCTGGCTTTGGTCGGTAGTTTGGTTTCGGACTGGATAAAAGACCCCAGGGGAGCGACTGGAGGGCTGCTGAATGACTGAATCGAATGAAAGACATTGGCTAAATTTGCTGATGTTCGGAGTTTACTGGCAGATCTCTGGCACTCTCACTGGGAGGGCGTGTCGGCAGGTGGCTGTCATGTCTCTAATTGGCCTCTGTGGTGTGAAATTGTGTTCATTATGAGCTAGAGGACGGCACAAGAACCCCTGCAAGCACACACAGAGACGGAGAGAGAGAGAGCATTCATGAGAAAGTGTGTTTGTGGAAGTGATTCAAAGGAAGTGGAAGTCAAATGAACTAGAACGATTTTTAAGATCTAGATTTGACCCTTTAAGACACACACGTTTCTAAAAAACGATTGAAGAAGAAATGTCATTTCTAGTGACTTTATACTAAACAGTGTATTATTGAAGGGTGTGGTTTTTTTAATGCATCTAACGTTGTTGACCGAGTCAAGAGTATTTCTAGTATCTATATTTATTCATATTTCTTATATTAATTCTATATTATATTAAACTGTTATTTTATTATTTATACCTGAATACAATTTCTTAATGTATCTTAATTTTCTTCTCCTTTATCTTTTCTTGTTTTTCTCTATATATTTGCTCATTTTATTTTTAACATGAACTGCTGTTGTAATCTACGCTGCATTTATACTGTTAACAATTATCTTCACATTATAAACTGGGTTTATTGTTCAAACTACACGCATGACAATATCATCAATAATACTGTATCAGTATCTGGTTGACCCTTCAACATAGTAGATGGAGGTTTTACATCAATTTAACATTTAGCTTTAATGTTAGTCATGGTGATCTCTCTACATTTTAATGTGATATTTTGGGCATTGGCCAAAAACAGACAACAAAATAAAGTGATGATGAATGTGACTCGATTGGATTTCAAATTGATATTGTGATGATTTTGTTATTGCGATATTTTTTGGTCACAATAATGGTATCGGTGAAAATGCAATATTGTGATACGTGACCAGAAAGAAGCTCATTAGCTAGATTATTTTGTGGGGTTTTTATTAATGAAATACAGTCGGCTCATAACAATGACAAGAAAAACGTTATTTTCTTTTGAATTCCACATAGAATTGTTTAATTTTCAAACCTTTTCTTATACTTTTAACAGGGCCGGTGACATTTCTGCAGATAAGAGTTGCTGGGCTGAACAGAGATGCTAAATCCAAACCGAGAAACCACAGGTGAAGTTCATCACTTTATCATACACATTTTCAGCAAAAGTATCAAACTTAAATACTTTATCTATTGTTTTATCATCTTAAATCCAACAAACCTGTTTTGCTTGTGAATAAATACATGCACACATCTTTATTTTGATATTTGATTGTTTGTTTTGTTATGTAAGGCAGTGCTTAGGGAGTGCATATGTCAAAGCACTTTGGTAATCACTGTATGAAGTTTGCGAAGCTTTGTTATCGTAAAGCACGCCAATAAAGCTCACAGCATCTTGAGTGAGAAGTCTGTGGAGAGGGGAAGGCGTGACCGTTAAATGTTCCACCTCACTGCAGTTTCCATGGTGTGAGGGTCATGCGGCTGGGGCACTCACGGCCCGTAGCTGAAAAGGCCCTGAATGAAGTGAGTTTTGCTCTCTCGGCTTTAAGATCCTTCAGTTGGGTGTTTTCTCTCAGTCGAAGTTAAGAAGACACAGTTTGGTATTTTATTCTGTAAGGGTCTGCGGTGATATCAGAAGGGCTGGAGAGGGTTCTGACGCCCCGGGCGATGCTGGAGAGGAAGCGATTCTGCGGATTAAAGTACAAAAGGAGAAAGAGATCAGGGAGGAGACACAAAGACGTGTGGCAGGAACTGTGAAGGATTAGGAACTTGTTTTGATGCCATCGATGAAGAGAGCGAGAACCGAGATGGATGGATAGATGGACGGACGGACGGACGGATGGATGAAGGAAAGGAAAAGCTCTCTGACTAATGGCCGCCGCTCTGGGCTCATACGGTGCGGACTGAATGAATCTCACCGCTCGTAATGGGCAGAAATTGTCCTTGTGCTGTGTGACTAAATGCTGGACTTTAGAGGCCTATGGAGGGCTTTTGTTCAGGGGCAGTAATGAGTCAAAAGCCCTCAGGGGGTCAATAAAAAGAAGGAGGAGGCCGTTGTAAAAGGGAATTTATCAATCACTCCTCTCTTCTTCTTCTTCTTCTGCGCTCTCTCTCAGAATCGAGCGTCGAGTTCATTCATTACCTGCGCCGGGGGTGAGGGGGTTGATTTTCATGGCCTCCTCAAAACCGTGATCACAAAAACTCAGCAGTTTGTGTTTTTAGTTTGAGGCTTGACCTCGTGTCTGCGAGCGAGCGATGATGTCTAAACGTGTCGTGTTGAACAGAACACTCTTTGACCCTGTTTACCCTCCTGTAACCCCTCTGTCGTGACCTTGTTCACAGCTTTACAATAAACATATTATTCACACAAATGCTTTTAGAAAGAATTTAAATATTGCAATGAGAAGGACGTTCTTGGGCTCGGTCATAGCTCAGGTGATTCTCAAAGTTAGTCTCGGATGTTTCAAAGAGAATAAAAACGAACAAATGAAAGCGTAATTGTGGAAACGCGTGAAACGAGTTTGTGCGGGTTTTGAGTAAAAGAGAAACGTTCATATTGAGATCTTCAATAATATTGACTTTTGAGTGCAGACTTGATAAATCTGAGCTCAGTTTGACACGTCGTTGACGTCTCTTCTCAAACAGACACATATGTGACGGACTTTTCTCTTTAGTAAAAGAGTAAGAGATGAGACTTTTCCATTTGTTCTCTATCAAATCTCATTGATGTCTAGGAGAACGGATTGAGATATTAAAGAGATTTCATCTGTGATCTCTGTCATAAACCTCATAGGATCTTTTTCATTTTTTCCCCGCCATGTCGTTGTAACAATAGACCGAGTAACTACTTTGGTAGAAACACTCACCGTGGGTCATTTTGCTCTCTGCCCGGGTGAATGAGGGGTTAAATGTGAGCTGTATCACTGGAGAAAAGAGCATGAAGTCTGTTGTCTCCGTCAGAGCACTTGTTAGGGACAGCTGTTAGGACCCAGCCTGACTCTTCATATGGATATGTATGTTAATGAAAGAGAGAATGAATCTGCTTCACTGGCGCTCGACAAAAGACGCGCTGAAGAAACCCAGTCGTGGTTCTGAATGTGTGTGGGGGGGCTGTCGCTTGAAATCGCATTATCTTCTTGTTAGCAGAGTTGAGTTGATACATAGGGCAGTTATTGAGGATCTGTTGACACTTTCCCTCATCGTGTACTCTGTGTTTGTGCAGAGAACTGTAGCTGTGTTTATTTTCTTTCTCTGGAGGTTTACATGTTCATTGTAACATCATCAGAAGATGTTTGTTGTCGTCCGGTGACTTCATTTCCCAGGAGAAAACATTGCTCACGTGTTGCTCTTTTACCCATCTTAAGTAGTGAAACGAACGTCTCAGGTGTCCCCCCCAAAAGAAAAAACACAAAGGAAACAATTGCTGTATATAAAAATATAATAAAAATAAAATGATTCTTCGTTTTTATGACCGATCTTGAACATCCACAGAAACTTTCTTTTTCACAATGTTGGAGATTATAAAAAGGTGAGATCGAAATGCTATTTACTGTATATCTTCCACTAGTGTTTCAGTCAATATCAGTTTATATTATCTTACTTTGTCTATTACATTATTTGTCATAATTTTTGTATGCATGAAGAGTCGAACAACAACCTGATGTCATCATCATCATCATCATCATCATCATCATCATCAATACTGTCTATTATTACTTGACGAAAGAGAAAAAAATGATGCAAACAAGTGTAAAGATTCTTTGAGGATGCTTTTAAAAATAATGTCATGAATCGATTTGATTTATTAATGAACTTCTATTAATTCAATCAAATCACTACTTTTTGCTTTGGTCCTTGATTTGCACAGTTTTTCAGGAATCTTTGCAGTTGTTTCTTCTAGCGTCTTGGATATATTAACTCAGATATTTACACAGTACAGTGTCTTTAAATAAATTGGGGGTTGAAAATACTAACATACCCGAGACATTGCACAGTACTATATGAAAAGGAAATGTTTGAATCTTTATTGAAATCTCTGACTTTTAAAGAGATTTCTTCTTAAACTCCAAAGGAGACAAATATGAAATAACAATCATCTGTTTCTCAGTAGCACAGAATCAATTTCATCAGAAAACTTGTGTGGATGTTCAATTTTAAAGAAAAAACTAAATGAAAGTTTTGGTAAACTCTTTTGCGTTTATAAACACTATAGATTGAACTAATAAGAATTAGACTAAATGATGTAAATTGGCTTTTAATGTATGAATAAAAGATGCTGTTTTTATTACAAATCACACTTGAGGTTTTTAACTGACGAAGGCCATTTTTCGATTTGATTCAAGCTAATAGATGCTCAGTGCATTTGTTAAATTGACCAGAAAAACGCTACAGTGATTTTATGCTAATTGTTAATAAATTGCAGAAAGCCCACGTAAAGATTCATTTTTTCTCGCAGCGGTTCTCCGATGTCAAATGAATTTTAGATGGCTCCTGGTCGAAATCTCCTCTATATTCTTTATATAACACATGATCCCTGCAGACTTAAAAAATATACACGCACGCAAGATAAAAGAAGTGTGGATAAAACATCAGCGGTTAATGAGATCGTGTGATGATGTGTGTGTGTGTGTGTGGTTTCTGGAGAAATTAGCTTCATGCTTTACGCATCTCAGTCGTGGATGCTCATGCCAGCATGGGGCACAGGGCACCATTGCATTTCTTCTGTTACCAGCGATCCACTACAATAGTGTAAATTTGTGTGGCTGTTCGCCCCCCACCCATCCTGAGACAGCGACCCCCCCGTGAGGCCAGCTGTGAGGGGTTAATGACAGCTGAACCGCCCCTCTGGGGGCCTGCGGCCTTTGTGTGTCTGAATCCACAGTTCACTCCCAGGAAAGAAGCCAAGCAGGAGAATTCATGGTTTCAGAGTTTTAAGCTCGATCGCTTGTTTACTGAAGTGATTTTTGACAAAAATGGTATTGAAAACATGCTGTGATCCCTTCTGAACTTCCACTCTTTGAAAGGTTCTTGTTGTGTATTTATACATGAATAATATGTATTATTACTATTTTTCATTCATGAATCAAATATTTTACTGCCAAAAAAGAATTGTGTTCAAGTGTGCTAGTAGCACTCTTCTTTTTAAACGATATATCTGAAATTATACTTTCAGTCAGTTTACATTCTCCGAAAGACATAAGTTACTAAAATAACTTTAAAAAAAAGTAGGCCTATAGTAGTAGTAGTTTTTAGTAGTATACTTAAATAAATACTTGCACTATGACTTATAATAAAATGTACTTATTTATTTATATTTTTGATGTCTTAATACCAAATTAACTTAAATTTCTATTCATACAAGACGGAAAATAAAAACGACTCTATTAAAAGAGAACAAATGTGCTGTTCCCCCCATATTTCCCTTTACAAATATTTTGGGATGCCATTTCTTTATATTTATTTTTCAGTTTAATTCACAATTTTAAAGCAAAGTTATAAATGTTTCTATGTTGTCTCAAAAGATCGTGTTAAATAATCGGGATCTCAACGTTGGCCAAAATAACCGTGATTGTGATTTTTGTCATAATCGAACAGACTGACCCTTGACATGAGGGAACATCATTTTAAACAAGTTTGCCAAAAGCAACTCCATTCATGTGTTTGTGTTAAACTATTTTTAAGGGAAATAAAAAGACCTTTAACTCCCGATTATATAAAAAACATTTCCTTTCATCAGCTGGTATTTTTGCCATGACAGACTGGAGTTTCCCCCATTAAATGATTGTTTCAAAATAAAAAATTGACTTCACCAACCACAATGTTGGTGGAGATCAAGTTGTGTCATGTCATACAGCAAACCTTATTATTTTCTCTCTCTCTCTGTCTGTCTGTCTGCAGTCATTTTCCTGTGCTGTGAAGTTATGGTTTTAGCCGTTGGAAGGTAATTGATGGCTGGATGAACAGTGAAGTCGCCGCTGACCTGCATGTATAGATGTGGATTTATCGCTTCGGATCCCTTCGACAATTTCATCAAAAGCCCATTGGCCTGTAGCGTTTGTGCGGTGATAAATCAGCCCGCGGCGCGGAGCCGAAGAGAAACTGAGGGCAGAGGTCACGGTCCATCTCTCATCACACCAACACATTTATGAATACATTCATATCATCTTTAACCAAGAAATGGTACTGAAAGCCTCTATCAGGTCAGGACTGATAATCCTTTCGGGCTTTGGGGAAAACACAATACATTATTGTCTCAGGTTTTAACTTCCCTTTAAAATAATTTGACACATAAATGTGGACACGACGTAACAACTTATCTGTTAAAAATCCAACCTGCAGAAAGGAAACCCTCATGACCATTGTTTGTTCCTGGTCATTATACAACCAAAGGTTTTTGTTTTCCAAGGATTAAATCACTGATTTGGTGTGAACTCTGATGGGTCTCTTCAGAAACACTCCGATGGAAACAAACCGAACTGAAGCGCATGAATAGAGCGAGAGAGAATTGTGATGAGAGAGCGAGCGAGCTCTGATTTACTGTCTGTGTGTGTGTTTGAAGTGGAGAGCTGTAATTGTCCTCCGGGTTTCTCTCTGTGATCAGAGTCGGCTCAAGAGATGGTAAACACACGCCTGGAGTGATCACACATCAAATATTGACACAGACGGACAGAAACACACTCGCTCCACAAACATACAAACACATCTCTTTAATATCTCAACTGTTGCTCAAAGACTTCATTCTCACATGTTTCTCCTGAGACTCTTTTAGGACAGCGTTCGTTGTGTCTGGCCATTAACACAGAAAATGATTTAGACCTAAAGCACAGATATCAACATTTGGTGGTTCGAATACCCATGTGATATCTCTCTTCAAATTTAAAGCATTTGTTTTATTTTTAGCGCATGATTTTTCATAGACAGGTAAAGGCCATTTTCAGGATTGTCACATCGTTGACGCAACATATTCCTCATTAATGGACACATGAAAATGAAAATAAAGTCACTATTTGATGTTCTATGAAGAGGCATCTCTTCTCCATTCATTGTGTATTATTGCTTCAGGATTGTGCTTTTTATTTCACGGAAATCGTACAAAGTTTGTCATCTCCCAAAAAACGCGTCCTTTTTTTGTCACATCCATAACGCATATTTCCCTTTTTAAAAAAAGAACATTTGTTCATAGACTGAGATTTGTTTATGTTTAGACTCTATCAATAATATTTAAGTAAAATATTAACAGATGCTACAACACATTCGTGACATATTCATTCTTTGAGCAAATATCCATTTCCAGGAGAAACTTTCCATTTATTGTCATTGATGTCTAATCATTGAGATATTATAGAGATCAGTGATTTGTAAGATATCCGACTCTTTTTTTAATGCACAGCAAAATGGCCAGTGTTAAAAAACTTAGTGTGGATTATATATACACTGTGAGTGTTCATTTGACATTTTTTAACACTGCCGATTTTGCTGTGTGAGAAATATCTCTGTTGCTGAGAAGTTCTGTCGTTTTTCTTTCTTCATTTGGAAACGTCTAAAGTTTTTCAGTTTGTTTCTTGTGTAACCGCTTACACCCCTGCAGTCCACATAAATTCATAACTTCAGACGTCTACATAGCAAAAACAGCCACAAATGTTCTGAGGAAAATTCTTTATTGACACAGGTTGACTGTGCCCGTAAAGCCGGACTCCGTATGACTCGTACAGAGGAATGTGTCCCGTCTGATCGGCGGACGGGTGCGTTTGAAGTGTGTTTTAGTGTTTGTGTCAGAGATGAAACGGTCACGGCTGCAGGGAGAAAGGCCACCGTACTCTCCTCACTCAGACAGCGCTGGCGTCAGGACGGCCGTGCTCAACCCCGTCAGGCAAGACCATTCCTGCACAGCACTTAACACAGAGAGGAGGGGTTTTCCTCTTCTCTCTCCGTCTCTCACGCCGCCTTTATCACCAAGGAGATCTTTATTATACACACTGCACCTACCACTTACAGCTCCTGTAAAAACTCTTTCCTCTCTCTCTCTCTCTCTCTCTCAAACACACACACATACAGTTTAAACTTATTTGTCTTGCTGAATTAGGCCAAAACAATCTCCACACAAGCATGAAATTGTCTTGTACAAACTTTATGTGGTACTGCTGCAGGGTTCACAAGATTTACTGGAAAGAAAGTGATGTGAGATGCGTGCATGTGTGTTTCTCCACCTGTAGAAAGAAACTTCTTCTCGCTTCTCGCTTCTTTCTTGTAAATAACGACTTGAATAAATGGAGCAGAACGTTTCTCTTTAAAATAAATAAAATAATAATCAAATGAGCGTGTGATCGTTGAAACCCGTGAAGAGTATGAAGGCGTAAATGAATGTAGATTGTGGAGGTCGATTCATCTGGATGAGAAATGTTTGAGTTCATATTGAGATCTTACAGAGAAGACACACGAAACGTGTGTTTTTGGAAACATTTTGTGTGAAACCCATGTGATCACATGTAAAAACCCATGTGATCACATGTAAAAACCCATGTGATCACATGTAAAAATCCATGTGATCACATGTACAAACCCATGGGATAACATGTAAAAACCCATGTGATCACATGTACAAACCCATGGGATAACATGTAAAAACCCATGTGATAACATGTAAAACCCATGTGATAACATGTAAAAACCCATGTGATAACATGTAAAAACCCATGTGATAACATGTAAAACCCATGTGATAACATGTACGAACCCATGTGATAACATGTACAAACCCATGGGATAACATGTAAAAACCCATGTGATAACATGAAAACCTATGGGATAACATGTAAAAACCCATGTGATAACATGTAAAAACCCATGTGATAACATGTAAAACCCATGTGATAACATGTACGAACCCATGTGATAACATGTACGAACCCATGTGATAACATGTACAAACCCATGGGATAACATGTAAAAACCCATGTGATCACATGTAAAAACCCATGTGATCACATGTACAAACCCATGGGATAACATGTAAAACCCATGTGATAAAACCCATGTGATAACATGTAAAAACCCATGTGATAACATGTACAAACCCATGGGATAACATGTAAAAACCCATGTGATAACATGTACAAACCCATGTGATAACATGTACAAACCCATGTGATAACATGTAAAAACCCATGTGATAACATGTAAAACCCATGTGATAAAACCCATGTGATAACATGTAAAAACCCATGTGATAACATGTACAAACCCATGTGATAACATGTACAAACCCATGTGATAACATGTAAAAACCCATGTGATAACATGTAAAAACCCATGTGTGTGTTATGTCTACACATGTGATCACATGGTTTTCATGTCACCACATGTTGCACGTGTTATCCCATGGGTTTTTACATGTGATCACGTGGGTTTCACACAAAAACACTTTTTCTCAGGAGAAATATCTTAGATGAGACTTCCTAAGAAGTGACCATTTTCTCTCCAGAAATAATTGAGACAAAGAGATCCCATGTGTGTTGTATTCCCTGTCACGGTAAGATATGAAAGTCTGTTATCAAGAGACATCCCAAAGGTAATGAACCCAAAGGTAATGAAATAAAATACAACACAATCGGATGGGAATTACTAACTATTTTGCGTGAATCAGCTGTGATATGGGACAACCTACGCTTCATCAGAACGATGGTTGTGTTTAAGGCCGGACCTTTATGCTTGCTTTTTGCAATAATGACATGTTTTCATGTACGTTCTGCATAGTACAAATTCATTTGAATTTATCACCTTGTAAAAATAGTTTTCCTGTGAGATCAGTTTGTCTAGAGAACTTTATCACGTCTCAGTCAGAGTCATACGTTTCTTCCCCCGGCCGTGTCCTTACATGTGAACTTCCATTAGGACGAATCAATTAAGCAATTTTAAGTTCTAATGACCTCCTTTAACTTCCTTTTCGCCGAGGGCTAAATCAGCTCTCACGGCTGACCTGCGCTTCTGTATCGTCTATTTCAACACACTGAGATCAAAGATGCATCAGTCTCATTCATTTCTCACTTTTCTCATAAGGATGATGGATCAGAAGACTCGTGACACACCCGGCCTGAATCTTGAGGCGGTGACCTCCGTTTGACTTCTCCTCCATCTCTAATCTCTTAGTTTCATCTCGAGTCAAGAAAGACCAGTCAAGAGCTCTCTCAGACCTTTAAAGAACAAATGACCTGTGATACTCATCAAAGTCGTCTGGTGAGTGAAGTTTCCTTCCGTGTCATACCTGTGAGACTGACCGTATACATGCAATGGCTTCTGATTCTTTAAATAATGCATCTAATGTATCAGTTAGGACGTTTTCATGAGACTGACCCTTGATGGCTTGGTTTCTCCAGAAGAGTTTTGATCTAGTCTCAGATTCCCTCAGGATGAGTCTGGAGGCCATATGACATTGGGCAGGATGAAGGTTAAATACTTCTGTGAGAAGAATGAAGATACGGCAGGTAGTGATCACAAACATGAAGACATGATGTATGAGTGCAGGAAGTCTGAGATCCATTTATCTGTAGATGAACGAGGAAACAGCTTAAATATAGCAGTGAGTACGTTTCCAATGGGTTTATATATCGGTGCTTCTCAACTGATCCCAGATCAGCTCAAATACACGCTAAGTGTTTTTTCTTTCATACCCCGAGTGATTTGTTGTATTTCTTTGTTTTGTTTTTTAGTCTCAACAGCGAATCAAATGTGTAAATGTTGAAACCCATGAAGAGTACGCAGGTGTAAATGAATGTAGATTGTAGAGGTCAAATAGTCTGGATTTCAGTCAATTTGATGAAATCATCTTCAAAAATTTACGTTTGATTGCAGACTTGACAAATCTGAGATCAGTTTGACACGTTGTTGACGTCTCTTCTCAAACTCTCTTGACATTTGTGACTCTTTTTTTCTCTGAGATGCAGATGAGATTTGAAGTTTCCATTTGCTCGCTGATGTTTGGGAGAAATAATTGAGATATTAAAGAGATCTCGTGTGTTAAGGGTATATTCCAGTACTTGCATACTTTTTTGATACACACTAAAATGCACAAAAGATGAGTGCATACTCTTTTTTCGGGGGGGATGCAGCATGTGAAGAGTTTGGTTCCAAAATGATATAACTATTTATGAGATAGAAATCATGTTTTCTATTATGTTTAAAATTTTTATTGTGTTTTATTCTGTTAGTTTGAGTTATTATGGCTCAAATCAAAACAAACAAACTGCAGTTTGATTGATATTAATCGGACTACACAATAAAAACATGATTTTAGATTTGATTAAAACAGAGTTATCTCGTTTTGGAACCAAACTATTTATATATTAAATGTGGGTTCACTTTGCTGTTTAATAACAAACAAACACTTTACTTTTATGAACATTGTTGTTTACCTTTTACACAATGTTGACTGTTAAATGTAAAATGTTGGCAAAACCATTAGAGAAGTGCTGGTCTACTGTATGTGAACGTTCACACATCAGACCAAGATGCTGGAAGGTTCTGTCTGTGTGTCTTTTGATGTGGGTTGAGTTCACATTAGCGCTGTAAAACAGCAAGAGTTTGATGACCCCCCCTCTCCTGTCCGTCAGTCTGAAGAGCAGAAGGTGTCTGGTGAAGAGCGTATAATTACTCAATGCTTTAGCTTCACAATGGGCACTTAACTCCTGAAAAGACCTCATTGTTTTGAGATTGCACACTTGGCCAGATCTCCCTTAAACCAGATTGCCTCTTTATTGTAAAGGGACACCTAAAAGTGGAAATGTACATCATGAGACCGAACCCTGTTCAACCCCGGGGTCTTAAAGTCGCTGCTTTCATACAGAACAGGTGGAATTAACTTAAGGCTTGTTGATCATTGCTCAGAGACTGAAGATTATTCCAAACAAACACTTGTGTACACAATTTGAAAATATGTATTATTTCTCTTAGACATTAATGAGATTAAATGGAGAGTCTCATTTGAGTCAAAAAGAGTCAGAAATGACACAAATGTGCCTTTCGTGTGAGTTTGAGAAGAGACGTCAACGATGTGTCAAACTGAGCTCAGATTTGTCTCGTCTGCAATCAAAAGTCAACATTAGTGAAACATTACTCAAACATTTCTCGTCACATTTACTCAAATCCAGATTATTTGACCTCCACAATCTACATTCATTTACACCTCCATAATCTTCATGTGCTTCAACAATCACACGCTCATTTGATTCTCTCAATTTCTCGAAAGGAGAAACATAAGTTAAGACCTTTGGACAGTAAACTTCAAACACTCTTTAAATCATAAAAACCTTTCATTCTTTTACATACATGTCTGCAAATTTGAGTCTCGCTAGACATAATATGAGATAGAAATCTAATTTATTTAATTACTGTTACTTTCTCGCATATCATGCAGTGGGCGGCAGGTAATGACATACGCATGATGATTTTAACGTCTAATTTAGTTTAGCCAAATGATGCAATAAATGACTTCAAAAACAATTCTTCACTACAGATTTACCAATTCAGTATTTGTCCACTTTATTTTGTTTGCCGTTGATAGGCCATAATATGTCATTAGTTTGTTTGTGCCATAACCTTGTTTGTTTTTCGTACGCTTAGCTTTTTTGAGACTGTATTTACTGAGACTATTTATCATGCTTTATTTTTGTTCGTAAATCGCTCACTTGGTAATAAAAAAACAGTGTTTGCATATTATATTTTTTTTAACAGCTAGATGGTCAATCAAAATGTGTATTTAATATTATACTTAACTGTTTAAGTATATTTAACCCCCAGTTTACTATTGAAGGCCACCAGACGTCTAGGAACTACACTGCTTGCAGATGATGTTTGAGTCACACCTGTGTCTTAAGTGACTTGAGTCATCTGATAAGACACATTTCTGATCAACATCGGCCAGATCTCCACATCTCGCTGTGACCATCAGAACTCTTTCACCCGGGCTCGGTCCCTCTGCATGTGCTGTCATTTGGTCGTCCTGCTGAGGAGAGAGAGCAGTTTAGATGCATTTAGTTCCCAGAGCAATTGACCAATCATGCTTTCACCTGGGGCTAAACGGTGTCCCGGGGTAAAGATTACTTCACCTCGTGAGGCCCCTGTGAACTGTAATGGGTGGGGAAGGCTTTATCTCCATGTTGGACAGCTTTATGGAGTTTTGTTGTTTGATCTTAAAATACTTCGGCTGATGAGGTGACGCTGGAGTTATTTGTGTGCTTCGATTGGCCTTGCAGATGTAATGGAACAAGATTGAATATTTTATTATTATTATTAAGCGTTATTTTCGAAGAGAGGAACATGTCACAGCAAAATGTACATATTCTCAGAAAATGCATGAAGCATTTGAGAAACAAGTCGAGTAGAATTTGAATATTTTGTAGGTTCATTTAAACCAATGGTTGTGTTTCTCCATATCTTACCCATTAAACAACCCAGCAATTTTAGATTGAGAGATTTTTACATTTAATGCTGTAATCCAGAAAATGTCAAACTGACGAATCCATATTTTTATAAAATATTTCGTTTTAGTTTAGAATGTGATTTTGCATTAAAACTAAACAAAGTTTCCCCTCAACATCACATGCAGAGGGCCCATGGGTTAGCCGGAAGGCCGTCTTTAGCGTCTCTGCATTGTTTTTTGACTTTGTTTTACATTTATATTCAATCAACTATGAAAAACTATGCTTCATTCGAAAGCTAAATAAACAATTATGTTCAGAACTTGTTTTTGCAATCAATACAACGCTCAAAAATAGTGCAACCTGTTGAGAGATTAAAGGGATTCTCCACCCAAAAATTAGTTTAGACCCTTAAATTTTACCAAATGATGCCATGTTTGTTTTTTAAAATGTGTAAATTTGTTTACATGTCAACACATTATTACAACACTAATTTCATGTTTTAACAAAAATAATAAGTAAATTGTTTCCTTGTATTGCTTTAATTCATGTTTTGCAGATAGTGATGTTTCAGAAGGATCTATCTGCGTTTGACCTCTTCCAAACAAATCCCCATTTACAAATTTCAGAATACATTTAAGGGTCTCTGTCTTTTTCATGTATGAAAGAGATTTGTTCCCCATATCATTTTTGCTTTATGCAAAAACGTTGAAGCTCAATATCTAAAAACTACACAGTGCGTAGATAGAAGACCCGGCTCCACAGGGAGCCCCGGGTGGACTTTGCCCACTTTATCAGAAGCTTTGGCCACCCCGCCTCCACCCAGAGCCCTACTACTGTCATATTTTCATAGAACATACCTACTGCAAAATATTTTTATAGTCCATGCCCACTGTATTATATTCTCTCATATTGTATTCTGTATTTATTCACTGTATATCCTGCACTTGCTAACTGCACTTCTGGTTAGACCTAAACTACATTCGTTACACTGTACTTGTATATGTGTAATGACAATAAAGTTGAATCTAATCTTATCTAATCTTGAGACAAATTATTAGGAATTCCTGGTTAATGCATTTTTAAACATTTAAACTAAATAAGTTTCGGGAGAGACAAAGAGTGAATCCACTAAAATATTGTTTGCTATTAATAGCTATACTATACCAGATTAGTGATTTATGAAATGTGTTTTGATTTATGCAAAAAAAATAAAAATAGCCTATATTGTTCATGTGATGTTAACAATAGTTTCCCTTACCTTGCATGATGAGCTAAAACGTTTATTTAAATTGTGATAATGTATGGAGTCCTCACTATAGCTGTCCGTCAGTTGCACCCGATTGGCTACGGAGCTTAAACACAAATAATCACAGGACCGTGTAAAAGCATGTAAAGAAATATATATAATATTAATACTAGACGTAAGAATCATTCAAAAAGTGAAATAGTTCTTTTGTAAATAGTTTGTTTATAGGAAATAGTTTGGGGCAAATAAGAAATGTTTAGGAAAATCACTTGGCCCACCTGTCTCAAATCTGGACCGGGCTGGATAGAACCTTCTAAGATGACAAACTGACATTTCTGGGGCACCATTGACTACCACGGAAAACAATATTGTGTATTTTTGTCCTGTTTAACACAAAAGAAGATTTTAGGGAAACGCAAGAAATTTCAGTTGAAGACATTTATACAGGTTTGGAACGACTTGTCATTGTCATTTTTGGGTGGATTCCTTTAGCTCATGGGTCTCAAACTCAGTTCCTGGAGGGCCACAGCTCTGCACAGTTTAGCTCCAACCCTGATCAAACACACCTGATTCAGCTAATCAACATCGTCAGGATTACAAGAAACTTCCAAGCAGGTGTGGTTCACAGCTGGTTGGCGCTAAACTGTGCAGAGCTGTGGCCCTCCAGGAACCGAGTTTGAGACCCATGCTTTAGCTTTATAAATGTAATGTAATGTAATGTAATGTGTGAGTATGTTACATGTCTGTGATGTTTAACAGCCGAGACATTGATGTTACATAGAAACATTCCAGAAATAATTTCGAACTTTTATGTTCACCTGCTTTCGTCATTGAGCAATAGAAACATTAGAGAGGTCAGACAGATCGGAGTCACACACACACACTTCATTGACATTTGTAAGGTTTTCCTTGTACCTGCATTAAAAGAAACACACACACATAACATGTGTTAACACACATTCTTTGTTGTCATGTTAGGACTGTTTATGCTGTGATGTCGCGATACACAAGTTCTGTAGTTAATGTCCAAAAGATGTGTGATTTATGTTGCCCTGAGGGGCAAAACTGCTTCCTTACATCACATGCACTGTAACATTTACTGCGAGTTTAGTTTTAAACACTTCAATTGAGACGGTGCAGGACTTAACATCTCTGCTGTGTTTGTGTCTGAGTAAGTTTCTCTATCCATTCCAACACACTTCATTCATGCACGTGTTGACAAGAGCGGCTCGACTTTTTCGATTTTGACGAATGGTCTTAAGGGTTAAAAAGACGATGCGTTGGCCTGTCAACACCTTCTCGAGTGAGTACGCACTCACTTTATGAACAAGCATGCAGCGTGCCAAAAAAGATCATTCACTAGAATTGCAGTAAATCTGCCTTCACCCGCAAGACACAGAGACACGGAGACGCCTGTCATACAGGTACACACATTCACTTAGGCGTGTACACATAAAAACAAAAGACACACTCACAAACCCATTAAACCTCACAACATACTGTAAGTTATGTGGAAAAAAGCTTTTCAATATATATTTAACAAGAATTTGTTTAGTTCAGCGTGGTACTTTATGACATATTGAGAGACTTCAAAATATCTGTATTTTTGAAGACTAATTTATCACGTAACTTCATGAAGGAAAAGGTGTTAAAAGAAAATATAAAAGGAGATCATATTAAAAGTTTCACCATGCAGTTCCTTGAAAAAAATAAAGCGTAAGCTATGAAAGTGATCAAATCCTGCTATTGTGCAGGCAGAATCTTGTTTATTTTGCTATAAAACTTTCCTGTAGCGCAGTGGTTAGACTATAGCGCTAGCAACGCCGAGACCATTGGTTCGATCCCATTGCTGATACTCAAATACAAATGTTTAGTATCATGCAAAATGCCAAATGCATAAATGTAAATGTATAGATTCTTACTGTCTGTCACATGTAGTCTGGAATTACAGAAACATAGAAAGTGTTTCCTGCAAAGCTAAATGTAAAACATTCTGTTTATGCTTTAAGACTTGTTTGTTTGGTTATTAAATATCTGCATCTGGTAAATGTCATAGAAAGTTGACCACAAAGTTGACGGACATAAATTGCTCACCTACAGAAGTCAGTGTACTGTTTCCAGTTCATCTACTGCCCCCTTCTGGTCATGTGCACTGAAATAACCCAAAATAAGGTTTGAGGTCTGAAATGTGTTGTGTTTGGTACAATCTGACAATTGACAGTTCTAAAACAATTGTAAATGATACCAGGATGTGCTTTTTACATACAAAAAGGGCTTTATGAACAAATGGAAGAAAAATGTAATGATGAAATAAAGTCATCATTACTCTCTCTCTCAACAGGTATTGTTCTGGCTTTTGTTGTTATAAGCATCTATTGTATTATTGCTCCTGTATGACATATCGCTTATTGTTCCCTGAATTGTATAGTTTTATTTCATTAACACTGCATATAGGAATTTATAGTCTGTCTGATATTTGACCTGTGTTTTGACTTGCATAACCTTTCATGTTTATATGCTTATATTCAATGTTTTCTTGTACAGCTGCTTTGTAAACGATGAAAATTGCATAAAGCGCAATATAAATAAAGCTGACTTGACTTGACTCTTTGTAAGTCGCTTTGGATAAAAGCGTCTGCTAAATGACTAAAGTCCCCCTTTACTAACAAATAAAACAGTTGCCAAATATAAAATATTGTCATTTTTTCTTTAACGAGTATATTAACAGCATATCGTTTCGAATATAACTACAGTACCGACGCCGCTTTCAATGTTCCGCTTACATTCAGAATGCAATTCCTTCCGCAACCCTCAGGTGGCATCATTGAGTCCTCAAAACCTCATTACAGAATTACACTTACGCACATTTATATTGTCCTCGCTCAATTTAAATTAAGCCATAGATAAACTGTCCTTGTGTAAATCAATGTAGCACGTTTATACGATATTAAATACATATTTAATTGAATGTTTTGCATATTGAGACCACTATCACAACATAGACGTAATGATTTTGTTAAAAACATAAAACATACATTTGCGGTGACGTGTTTGTAAGTATTTGTTCACTCGTGTCACTGAACACAAATGCATAAGATAACAAAAGATCGGACCAGGTGTCATCTGCTACAAATATAATCAGACTGTCTCTATGATCACCTGAGACTTGTGTGTTATTACCTGGACTTGGTGTCAATGTGATGTAGTGCACACAGGTGTGCTAGTGTTGGCGTTTATATTATAGAAGTTAATAATATGTGTCCAAATATTCAGTCTTTCTTTGTAAGCAATATATGAATCTTGAACTTTTGTTTCCAAAAATGTAATAGAAAAAATTACTTGATACCATCATGCGCGTTTATTTCAATACAAATGTTCGTCTCCAATATTCGTGCTTACATATATTTTCTTTTATAATGCATATCAGATAAATCCAGATCTAAATATGCACTGAATGTGCGTTTAATGCGTTTACATTCAAGCATCTGTAGCCTGCAGGGCGAATCCGCGCGCGCTCGTGAAATTCGACAGTTGAAACGACGTGACGTTGTTTCGCGTGTCGTATTGAACAGTCTCGGTGTACCGCGTGTGGACTAGGGCGTGTTTTTGAGTGGGTTGTGCGTTTCGTGACCGAACTGGGCCGGTGGTTCTTCTCTCTCCACCCGTTTCCACTCGCCCAACCCCCACATACCACAAGAGCCCGCCCTTCTTCGTTCCGAGCAACCGAACGTGATAACGCCCCTTCACGAAACGTCACTCGGCTCGTCGCGGCGGCTCACGGGAGCTGTAGTCCGCGCGACCGTTCGGGCGAATCGACGTCGCGCGTCGTAAAACTACAACCTCCATGCGGCCCCTCGTCGGCAGACCGTTGCCGTCCGATCTGAATATGTGGGAGGGGAGCATCCGCCCACAAAAGCCATAGCAATTTTAGTGTGACTCAAATGCAATTGTGCATCAAAAAAGTCAACGATTGCAATCTCGGCGAATATTGACGGGCGAATTCCGCGCGGCAATTTCATCCGAGGCGCACGAAAATAGAGAGAGAAACGGCCGGGGGAGACGGTTTGGCATTCGCAGGTATTTAAATGAGAGTGGGTGGGCCCTCGCGCCGACGGAGCTCTCTGACAGACCTTCATGTACGTCCGCGGAGGAGTGTTATTCAATTGCGCGACTAACTGAACAAATTGGGCGAATTGAAGTCGCGGAGGAGGGCCGCTGTCGAACCCGACCCGCTCGGACTCTATCGGCATTTTATGTTCCGTTATTGAAGGGTGTTTTTGCATTGGCACCGCCCTTCCTGACGGGGTGGGTCCGTGCGTCAGAGCTGCGCCACAGTCTGCGGCCGCTGGAGAAAATAGGCCGTCCTTCTCCTGGGCTTCTGCCTGCCTTCTGCCTGCCTGCCTTCCACGGCGTCCGGCCTTTTTTTCTCTTAAACAACTCCTCTCCGGGTTTTATTAATGCGGAATGAGTGGTACGTACCCTCCCCTCCTTATGCGTCTCCACCCCTTAATTCTCCATGCGTGTGTCTGTGCCATCTCTCCATATGTGACCCCCCTGATAGCATGTGGAATCTGTTGTTTATTCGTGGCTGTTGATCAGTTTGGGGGCTTGTGCAAAGGACGCACTGGGGAATATGTTTGTATGTTTTTGAATGTCTTGGAGGGTTTTGCATGATTAAAAATCCCATTGTGCTGTGTGACGTTGCATTAGATTCAGTTTGTGGGGTTTTTTTTGCAGATCAAAAGAAGGAAGCCATGGCCACAGATGGGGGGAAGAGCGGCGGAGGGGATGCGGGGACGAAGAGGAAAAGTTCAGGATCGCAGGTATCAGAGATGTGAAGTTTGGGTGTTGCTGGTGAAAGCACTTCCTGGTCGTTGCAGGGCGACTGTGTCCCTGTCTCACCTCCTGTTGCTGACACAGTTGTCGACTGGGTTATGTAACCATTGTAATCTTTTTGAGCGTCGCAGAAGACTACGGTGGGCTTCACAAGTCTGAGTGGGGGTCCCACGAATCTGGATTGAATTCAACTTGTAAATAAAGTTGAAAGAATTGGAGAAATGTGGAACAAAATGTTCTGATGTAAAATGAAGACACAGGTCCAGTGCAGTGGTTTCATTTATTTTTATCAGTTTTAAAGAATCTTCATTAGATATTTCATTTGGACTCGACTGTACTTTAAAGGTTTGTGTGATGCAAACTGTGATATGGAATAGAGTGTCACAATATTAAAGAAAATGGTTTATATTTTAAAGTTTGCAAAATCAATTAAATCACATTTAAACCAATGTAAAATATGGAATAACCAGCCACAAGGAAAAAAGCATCACTTTCTCTCTCTTGCCAGTCTCTCTGCATCAACTTTGACTTTTCGAAGTATTGAAATCACTCCGAACCAGTTTCTGTAATGAACAGTTTCTCTCTCAAGCCCTTGTTTGGGAAATAGAGACACTGTGGTTTACACACACCCACCAACTCTTCCTGTAAACCCGCCCACATTTACTGAAACTTACTTAACACTGTTTGTTTGTGTGTGTGTGTGTGTGTGTGTAGGATGCACAACCGTCTCCCCTCGCATTGCTTGCAGCGACATGCAGTAAAATAGGAGGAGTCGGAGTTGACGGCCAGGCGGCGACACAGCAGCAGATACTGATCGACCCCAATCAGGGCCTGCTGCAGCTCCAGAACCCCACGCAGCAGATTGAGCTGTTGCCCGCGCAGTTAACAGGAAACGGCTGGCAGATCATAGCCACTTCCCCTGCCACCACAACCGTAACCAAGGACAGCATTCAGCAGACGGCAAACGTAGCGACCGGGGAAGGCGCGGCCGGGCGAAAGGTCAAGGCGGTGGCTTCGAATAATGCACCTGCCGGACAGCAGCAGCAGTTTCAAATCATCCAGGTCCAGAATTTGCCTAACTCAACAGGCGGCATCCAGTACCAGGTCATTCCACACCTGCAGACCGCAGATGGACAGCAAATCCAAATAAGCCCCAGTAACCCCACAGCCCTAAGCGTTCAGCCGGAACAGATCCAACTCATCCAAACCGGAAACAACCAAGCCATCTTTGCCACGCCCCAGAGGGCGGGCTCAGCCAGCATCCTCACGCAGAATCTTGCCAATCAGACGATTCCGCTTCAGATCCGGCCGTCGTTCCCTCTTCAGCTGCAAACCATTCAGGGCACGCAATCTCCCATGGTGACCACGTTACCCATCAACCTCGGCGGCATGACCTTGGCTCTACCGGTCAACTATGTCAACAACATGGGGGGAGGGGGCGGACAGGTTCAGCTGGTCCAAACAAGTGATGGATGCATTTCTAATGGCAACCAGCTGATAACCACAACCGTCACGAGTTCGGCAGAATCCATGGGGGCGTCCACTTGCACAACGACCGCGTCAGGCACAGATTCCATCGTTGTGACAACTACGGATGGCACAACGTTATCAACAGTGGCTACTGAGGGCCAAAAGGACAGTCAGGGTCAGTCGGGTGAGTCAGACATGGCCCAGTCCAACGGGCTCCAACCAGCATCGGACCAGGCTGGCCAAATCCAGCAGTTCCAAATTGTGGGCCACCCTGTTCTCCAACAGATCCAGATCCAACAGCCCCAGCAGCAGGTAGTCCAGGGGTCCATACAGATCCAACCCGGGCAGACTTTACAGCCCGTTCAGCAGAACCTCCAGCTCCAGGCCTTTCAGAACCCAACCCAGTTTCTGATCCGAACGCCAACTCTTACGCCCTCGGGGCAGATCAGCTGGCAGACCGTGCAGTTGCAGAACGCTGGCGTACCACAACAGCTGACGCTCGCACCTGTGACATCGAATGCGAGCGGGGGAACCTTCACTCAGATCGCCCCGCTGACTCTCGGAGGGTCACCCATCACGCTGAGCGCGGCACAGCTGTCCTCCGGCACAGGGGTGCAGACGGTGAACATAGCGGGATTGGGGACAGCTGGAGTCCAGGTGCAGGGTGTCCCTCTCACCATCACTGGTGTGCAAGGTAAGACTGCCCTGTCATGTGACATCTCACCTGTTTATGATGCTGTTGTGTGATTTAAAGAGACAACCTAAAAATAGAAATTCTGTTATCCTCTACTCTCTTTCATTCCAAACCTGCCTGACTTTCAAATATATTGTGTAAAATCTCCTTTTTTGTTTTTTATGAAATAATTTGTGTCAATTTTTATCAACATTAGATTGAATCATGTTTTTGTTATCGTACTTTGGTAATAAGTATTGAGATAGAAATGTTCTGATATGTAGATACATTTAAAGTTGATGATGATTGTCAGCTCTCTAAAGCTCTTTATCACTTAAGAAGTAAAAAGGCAAGTTAAGGCATTTATATTTCATGAGTTAGAGTCTGAAGGTAGTTTCCTGCTGAAGGTGTTCGATTTCAGACTCTTTGTTCTTGTTCTTAAGTTTGGTGCCACCCTCTTTGCCAGTTCTTGTAGACGTAAATGTTGGTTTAACGCTGCTCTTACTGGGTCGAAGAATACTTAAAATATATACAATTTTGTCTTATATATTAAATAATGGTGTAGAATTGGTGGTGAGTGACAAAATCTTGGCTCCTTTAATCTTAATTCTTATGATGAATCTGCTAGACATTACTCATAAAGCAACATAATGTAAATCACAATGACTCCATATGTTTGTGTCAAACATATTTTGTCTTGAGTTGTGAATGAAGCCAAATTGACTTTTTTCTCATCCATTGATTGTTTTGTTCTTACAATTGACCACGCAGTGATTTAATCATCGATAATGTTTTGTAAATCCCCACAGGTCAGCAGCAGGGTCAGGAGGGGGTCAAAGTTCACTCAGCCCCTGTAACGGTCACCGTTGGCAACATCAGCAGCACGACCCTGAACGCGGTGAGCCCGGATCAGATGGGACAGGTCCAAAGCCCATCCGATCAGGAGGGTCAACCCAGCAAGAGACTCCGCAGGGTGGCCTGCTCCTGTCCCAACTGCAGGGATGGAGAGGGGAGGTATGTGAGAAAAGAGAAGTAAACGAGTGGAATATGAGACTTTTCAAGAGTACTAAAGAACGGATTGAAAGGCCGTTGGGTGCACGGTTTCCTGTTTGATGTTGTTTGTTAAGCCAATTGTTAGTTTAGTGTGAGAGAAAATTACCTTTTCAGTATCATTGTTTGTTGTCAGACCTTAAATCCTGAAACATCTCCACTAGTTTGAATGCACACATGCGCAAGGGGAGATCTGTGTATGGGGGGACATTTTTAATATTATACTTTTAAAAAGCTACTAAAAGTAGAATTGTGATGGTCTTAAAATGCACACAGAATTCTGATCTGTTGCTTCTGTATTCTCACAGAAACAACAGCGATCCGTCCAAGAAGAAGCAGCACGTGTGTCACATGGAGGGTTGCGGGAAGGTTTACGGTAAGACGTCTCACCTGAGAGCTCACCTGCGCTGGCACACGGGAGAAAGACCCTTCGTCTGCAACTGGATCTTCTGCGGGAAACGCTTCACCAGGAGCGATGAGCTCCAGCGGCATCGCAGGACACACACAGGTGCGCGCGCACCCGTCACGACACATCAGTATCTGTTCTTGCTTAGTTCTGATCAAACTAACAATCCTCTACGTTCCCATCAGGAGAGAAGAGGTTCGAGTGTCCGGAATGTTCCAAGAGGTTCATGCGTAGCGACCACCTGTCAAAGCACATCAAAACACACCAGAACAAAAAGGGCGGGGCGGCACTTACCATCATCACCACAGAGGATATGGAGGAGGAGGTGGACGAGGTCCTGGGGTCGCCGAGGATCGTCACCGTGGCATCGCTCCAGCCGGATTCTAACCCGGCAACGCCCACCACCTCAAACAATTTAGAGGAGGAGTTTGAGTAGTTTTCCCTCCAGATATAATCGTCTAAGAGCACCAGAATATTGTTGGCTTGTTTATATGTTGATTTTTTTATGTTCTTCGTTCTTTTCTATCGACGATGGACAGCTGTTTGAGCGTAGTCGACTTTTCATATGAAAATTTAATATTATCAAAATATAATGAAGAATAATCTAAAGAGGATGGAAATGCTATGAGCTGATAAAAGACGTGATGATGATGAGTTTGTTTTATTTCGAGTAGCACAAGATGTTCCTTAGAATAGTCGAGAATCTGTCGCTATGCACAAATATTCTGTATCTGTTGTTCCGGTCGGGGATGAGAATCTTGGAGTCATGCATCGGTCTGTAGTGTGCATACTATCAGGCTTAAAACAAGAGCACCTAATGGTCAGAAAGGTTTGAGGGCCTTAGCACAAGCTCAGCGCGAGTCTCACATACAGATTTCTTTAGAATTTCAATTCTCCGGAGTTCTAATAATTTGCCATGCACAAGAGCAACGCAAACTGACACTCAAAGTCAACGTTTATGTAGGAGAAGCAGCGGCGGTGGCCGTTTTTATGGGTCAGTAAAAAAAGCACATTAGATTTACAAATAATGCATTCCAGTTTTCAGAAAAGATTATGATTTCTGTAAAAAACTAAGTAAAAAGAGAAAAGAAAAACAATCGGGCTTTCTATGTTAAATGAAAGCAATACTATACAGACAATCTTTGTAAAACCATGTTTACATTACTAAGGGGTAGAATAAGTTTCTTTCAGAAAAACGTGGAAAAAAGGATATCCTATCTTAAGTCATATAAACTGTACTCAGATGCCTTAACACTTACTGCAGTACCACTATGTCACGGCTGGGCAGGGGGACGTGGGCTTCGACTGTGTTTGGGTGCAGTAGTGCCCAGTCGACCACACAATCTTTTTTATACGATGGTGAACACTGTGGCCAGTGAAGACTGGGTACTTCGATGAGGGTCCCGATGATCTTTTTACGCCCCTGTCTTTGCTCCGTCTGTCCGGGTGAGATGTAGATAATCCCGAACCCGCTCGGCCCTTTTCATTTGAATGTGTTCTCCTGTCGTCCGTAGACTCTCACGCTCCCTCCAAAGAGATTCAACCCTGTTACATCCATACAACCCCTTCTTCTGGACTGATACCAGATGATTCTGCTGGGTCACCATGGGACAGATCAGACCCTGAAGCCACTGAGATCCGTTTGATGTTCAGAAATACGTGTGGTGGCATTTCTTTGTGAGTTTTCGAGTATTGTTTTTTGTTTGCAATTCATTTCAGGCCCCTGTTTTTGGTCAGCACACAACACACGAGTAGATGAGACCTGTGTGTGCCTAATTTATTATTTATCCTTCTCTTAGTATTTGCTAATGTGTATCGTGCGCTGTTAATGCAGAGATGACGTGCTGCATGGTTTATTTCCGCTAACTATTATCTGTTATTTCTAAACGTGGTCCTTTTAGAAAGTTTAACCATGGCTTTTAATTTATCTTGAGTTTTCAGAACATAACTTGTTTCAAAAGAAAAAGTTGAAAAAGACATGGTTGATACCAAACGGTTATAAATATAGATGTTTTTGGTAATATTTTCTGTGGCGACCGATTTTCTTTAAGATTTTCTAGTGACACCTCATTTGTAAATCATTTTTCTAAGATGTTTCTTTGTCCTCATGGCATTTGATAATGGGGATTTTGCCAGGTTAGCCTGAAAGGCTGCAGTTTATTGATATTTTTAAATAACTTTGTACAAACGTGTTATGTTAAGGGGAAAAGAAAACAAAAATATTTGCCTGCATAACACTTGAGATTAAAGTGAGTATTTCTGTCTTAAATATACTATGTCAAGTCCAATTCTTTATTGTTTGTTATTTTTATGTATACACATGTGGGTCAAATGCCTGACCTTGAGCGTGGGTCAAATTTTCACCTGACTGATAAACAAACAGGTGAAAAAAATCAGATAGACCATAGGAGAGCCATATTTAGACCAGGAAATCAAACCCAGGGCGAGTTTGTACCAGCAACACCCAACCAACACCCTAAAAAACTATTTAACATCTTATCAGCCGTGTATGGTTGCATGCAGGAAACTTTTTAAAGCAGAGAGACAGTGTCAAGAACAAGACGTGGGTGATTTCAGGTGGGCAGGACATTGTTTTTTCTCACTTTGATTGACAGCTCTGTACTTGCTATGCATAGCTATCAGCCGTCAGGTTTACATAAAGCTGTTTGCTTAAACGGTAGAATTATCAACATTAGTGTCTTATTTAAACATTTTAAATTAAAATAATCCAAAATCCAAAATTTCAGCAATAGAGATTAGATTCCAGTGAATACATTAATTTAATTTATGCTACCAAAAACATTACAGTAATAGAAAAATGCACATTGTTCAATTTTTTTGTTCTATTTTAGGGGATTTTAAAATCACCACAAAAAATTATACATTTTATTTGTGATGTGCTTTTCTAACACTCAAGGCACCACAGAGAGTAAAATATCAAATAAGATAAACACAAACACTTTAATTCTGACTATTTGCAATCATTTTATCCTAAAATAGAAATATGATCTAAAACTGGATTGATTGTTGATTTTACTAAACAAAAGGAAGACGACAACAAATATGAAACAAGAACATTTTTATTAAAACAAATGTGCAAATGACAGAACGCTTTTCAGTCAGAAACATGTTTTATATGCTTGCATGGCACGAGTGAATCATCAAATGGTTTATTTAAATTGAAAGTACAGCATAAAATCAGGACGTATAAAAATACACTAGTGATTTGCATATCTGTGCTTAAAACACATGCTTAAAAGTGTTTAAAGTAAAATATCAGAAGTGGTTCAGTATCAGTTCTGATAACAAGTGCCAGACGCTCCGTCTTCACTCCACGTCCTTCTGCAGACTGTAAAAAACAAAAAGACTTCAATTTTAAATTCAGATTTTAGACAAGCTGCTGGTTAACACACAGAGCCACAAACATACAAGACAACACATGATTTCAAATAACATTTCATCCCCAAAAGCCTGTTGCCTCAGTGTTCAGACTACATTAAAGATTTGATGTAAACACACCTAAAATGCTGAATTACCTTTCTAAATACACCTTCACGTTGTCGTGGCCGTAGAATTTGGCTAGGTTTGTGAGAGCGCCCGTAGCGCAGCGTCCATCACGCTTCCTGCACAGACTGCAGTTACACACACCACGACAGATGGGACACACCCACGTCTGTGGTAAACACAATAAACAATGAAAGATCCACAAAAAGTGCAACAATTCTCAACTAACTAACAGAAACAAAATAATCATCTTGAGTCAAGATATTCTGACGAGACACTCACGGGATCCAGCAGTGCCTCGCGTACGTCTTCTCCGTAACGGTTGCGTAAACAGGGGCCACAAAACTGACCTTTGACCCCCTGGCAGTACAAACCCCTGCATTCCGTCTTGGTGTCGAGGGTCTTCTGACGACACTGATGACACGTGCTGCCCTGTAGACACGTCATATAAACACATCAAACGCATGCAAAAAATGACAAACTTCAAAACATGATGGATGGAAAAAATAAAGTACATTTTCTTTATCGAGGATCTTGTCTTTTGCGCGATCGGCGACGTTATCCAGTTCTTCTTGGGTGATGTCCTCTGGCATACGAATGAACTCACGTGAACGACGCTTTCTCTGTTTGGGCCTCGCGTCTCGCTGACCTTCATTAACCTGCACACGATCAAAAGAAACAATTCAGAATATATTCTAAATAAAATGCCAGTCTGTCATGTTTAGTGGATCATTTTCACTTTGAGATCATTTTAATTCGTCCATTAAATTTTCTTTAGGTCATGTAGAAAAGCATCCGTGTCTTGCCCCCATCAGACGCTGGATGTCGATTTTGCCGGCCTCTCTCTTTTGAGGTTCTGTTTTCTCCTCCTTCTCCAACCCGAAATGCTCCGGGGGTCTCGCCTTACGGCTCGGGTTGCGTCTCTCGCTCTGCACCTCTGAGAAACGGCGTTTTGAAGTGGATGACTTCTTTTTCTGTTGAGAGCACACACACACACGTCATAAAAAACTTTTTTATATCACTATCCCTCAGTTTACATTACAGCTATTGCTTTGTGTATATCTGCTGAAAGTACACTTTGTCTTCTTTTAGAAGCGCACCGTGACTACAAGCTATAAAAGAAGTACAGTTTGGATAAGTGGGGTGAATAGGTTTTGTTATATTGTGCGATTTCGGGTTCTTACTGTGGGAGTTGTTTTAGAGGAAAGGTCAGGCAAAGATGACAAGTCTGCAAACAGTTTTGCAAGCTGCAAAAAAAAGAGATTCCAAGGATGTCTTTTTAAAACAAATACATTAGAAATGACAACGATCATCCTATTTTGAGCACATTTCAACAGCACGATTAATGAAAATTACCATCGCTTTGTTTTCTTCAATGTTCTTTGCCCTTTTGCTCAATATTTGCATCTCTTCATCCGTCAGCAGACTCTCAACACTGGTCAAGTGATCCGAAGGTTTGGACTGGCTCTTTATAATGTCACATAAAACCGGCTCTTTCGTTTGCCTCCGACCATGCTTCCTGTTTCTCCCTGCAGGCCGAGTAAGGGTGGGAGGCGCTACGGGCGTGGCCTCTTTGATGCCTTGTTTGGCCACATGGCGTTTAGGGGCGGGGTTTCTCTTGCTAGGAAACTTGAACGCCACACACAGTCCAGAGCTGCGCTTCTTTTTAGATTCCGGCTCCTCCCCTTCGGAATAAAAGCCGATGTCATCGCTGTCTTCCTCAGACCTCCCACTCTGCCAATATGTAAAAACACTTTAAATATTGTCTTGTGTTAAATAAATCAAGACACAGATAAAAGAGCAAGATGATTTCATGATAAAGAGCAGACTTCATATTACCACAGTTTTCCTCCGGTCAGACTCGTCTGCGAAACCCTCAAATTCTTCCTCGCTGTCCGTGTCCATGAAGATCTGAGCTAACTCGTCTGTTATTAATGTGGATCTGAAGCAAAGATCCTGTCGAAGAAAGAGACGCCCAACGTTATTATTATAAATGGAGCGGTTTGATACGGCTGCCACCAGTCCTGCATTTTGTCCATCGTGTTTATATTCAGAACACTGATGAATTTGATCAAGACGTAATGATTTTATAGGAATGTTTGAATGCAGCGATGGAAGCTGTCGAGAGATCACGTCAGAAACATTCGGCCTGTTTTACGCTGTAAAACTAAACAAAGCTCATCCAAGAAAGACTAAAGAAATTCCCTGGATTCATCTTATCCCCCAACAAATATCAAACAGGTATAAGCGGGGTCACAAAGCATCTACGTCTCGGAGAAAGAACGGCTGATATTCAAACAAACGTATCTGTACATGTCACATACATGTTCTTTCCGTGTCAGTGTTGTCTTATGGGCACCAATCAAAACGTGAAACGGCGATGACATCACAACCTACTGTGATGCTGGACGTTGATCTCAGTCTCCGTTTACATTTTTCCATTCAATGTTTTTAATGACAAATTTCGCCATAAATGATATAAAGAGTCTTTATCCACCTTTGACTGGATGCTGTCTCTGCTCTCCTCTGACAGATCCATCACGTCCAGCTGTTTAGTCTGCAAACAGTATTAATTGAATGTTAATAGAATACAATCAACAACACAATTATTAGTATCATTATTCATACTATTATTAATAATAATAAACATTATGCGTACTAATAAAAGTAATGCATTCCCTAAAAGATTATTCTTATAGAGGTTATTGACGAACAAACAATAAGTTTATTTGAATAAGTACAGATGCATGCAGCACAACAGACTACAATTGAACAAACTTTAAACAGTTTTGCTCAGGAAATGATTGTGAATTCACGCACACGCGTGTTTTAAGTATGTAACTGTAACTTCACGTACTGTGACTTCTAAGTCTGCATACTACACACACTCGACCAGCTGTCCGTAAATTAACGCGTGCTCTTACCTGCGCTGTAGATTTACGCGTTTTGACCATTTTAACAATTAAAGTAAATTGACTTGTTTATCGGCGTGTTGTCGTCTTCAATGAATGAATGAAGGTTTAAAAAACAACACGATCGGACAGGACGCTACAACGAAGCGGAGGGGCGCGCCTACATTTTACACTCGATTAAATATTGTATGCTCGGTTTTAATACGATTTTATTAACGGAAGACACGATGTGCGAACAAGACGTCCGCGTTAAACGGATTCATAAAGATCACGCGTGTCTGTTTAGAATGAATGTAAAGTTGGTTTCTTCCGTCTTCCCCCGCTCGCGGCAGCACTTGGAATGGTCCACGAAGCAGCGTTGTGCGCTTTCGCGGGAAATGTGCACGCACACGCCCATGACAGACTCGTGCCCGCCGGCGATGCATATGTGCCACAAACATCTGCGGAAAAACGACCTAAAAACGCAAATGTGCGCATGTTGTATTAAAATAATAGCGCACAGATTCGCACGTGTTGAGATTTGTGTTAAAACACCAAGAGTTGTGTTAAAATATAAACATCCGTTTTATGATTTACACTGCGCAAAATGGGTAAACAGGTTACACGTGCCGAAGTTATAAGCTCAAAAAGAGAATAACTCGTCAATAGTTACCCGAATTGGGCTCGATTTGGTGTACTCGTTCAACCGAAGAATCGACTCGAGCGATTCGTTTAACCGCAGAATCGACTCAAACGATTCGCTCGCGAGTCACTACAACGGACCACCATGAAATTCTTACATAATGTTTATGTACACCTTCAAATAAATGCAAATGTCGCCGATCGGCCAGTAAAGTCGCATTAATTGTCGCATTTGACACGATGGCTTGCGTGGGACGAGCATCTCTTCGCCCACGCGCGACGCCTGTCTCATTGTTGCGGCTCTTTTTAATTTTTCTGCTCAATTGGTACCTAGTGAAGCGCCTTTTCCCTCGTTTGTCAGCACAAACACCTGCATCCGGATTTGCCCCCCATCAATACTTCTTTATTCCGCAAACCTTCACTTATGCGCTCAGCAAACGGGCGCGCGGATGACAGCGAAATGATACGGTGCGTTCCCGATGTGCGCGGGAAATCACAGTGCGCGCGGCCCACCCGCTCAGCGCGCCAGTTTCACAGCAGGTAGCGGCTGTTTGTGAGCTGCACATAAAGAAGGCAAATTACAAACAGCTGGTTAAGCTTTGTTTAGCTCGACATCTTTTGTGTTTTCAAGCACGTGGCACTCAAAGTCAAAAAAAAGGAGCGTCTCGAATCATCGGGAGCTGCCGGCGAATCCGGGCATCGAGGGCACGTGGCCAGGTGCCTACCCAAACAGCATTCTTAATTGGACATGTTATATGCATGTGTTGACAATGTTTTTGGTCATGATATTTATGCATGTTTCGATCCAAAGTCATTTGGGTAACGCTTTACATTACGGTACCCTTTATGGAGCATTTATAAAGGTTTTCATTAATGACAAGTAGTTTACAAATGCATTATAAAGCAGTTATAACTGCATGAATAAGAAAAACCTGACACAGTGAGCCGTGTTTAACTCACATGTTATAAATGCTTAACTAATGTATTTATTCATTATTTATTTGACTCGAAAGCAAATTCATACCATCTTGATGTTGTTTGCAATGCTGTCAGACTGGACACTGTCGTGTTGTTTTTCCTGCTCGATGTTTGCCATGCATTTTGTTAGAATCCCCCATTTTATTCATGCAGTTACAACTGCTTTATAATGCATTTGTATACGACTTATCATTAATGAAATCCTTTATAAATGCTCCAAAAAGGGTACCTTAATGTAATGATAAGTTGTTTACAAACGCATAATAAAGCAGTTGTAACTGCATGAATAAAAAGGGGCAAGCATCGAGCAGGTACGAAAAACAACATGAGAGTGTCCAGTCTGACAGCATTGCAAACAACATCAAGTCGGTAATGAATTTACTTTCGAGTCAAATAAATAATGAATAAATACATTAGTTAAGCATTTATTACATGTGAGTTAAACGTGTCTCACTATTTGGCAGGTTTTTTCTTATTCATACAGTTATAACTGCTTCATAATGCATTTGTAAATTACATATTTATCATTAATGGACACATTTATAAATGCTTTATAATGTTACCGTGACCTTCCCACTTTAAAAACGTAGATATAAGTCAAAATCTAAACATGCTCCATTTTTGGCCCTCATAGGCTCCAGTACCCTCCAAAACGATATTTGGGGGTATCTTATGGGGTTATTTTTCGACCATCATGACCGTTTGAACCGCTTGTCAGACAGGATTTCTTACTTCAAAAACATATCTTGAGCTGGCTACATTTCAAGTCTTGTAAAGAGCGAAAGGCTTCATGTGCACAATTTGTAGGCCTTGTGCTAGAATATCTGTCTAAAGTTCATGTTACCTGAAATAATAATGTGCTGTAGATTTTCCATCACACAACACCTTTTTATAGATGACTTTATCCAGATTTATAGTAGATTTGCCAGTATTGTGTATCAACGCTCATACCAGAAACCGGATTAGGCCTTTCGTAAGAAGCAGGCATAGAATTGAAATCAATTTCAAACAGTAAATTAAACAGCAGACTTGAGAAATGCATAACAGCGGAAATATGAAAAAGCTCACAATGTACAGCCACAGTGATCCGAGCTCATTAAAGTGATTCAATGGCGCCCCCTATACACCAATGTAGAGAAGTGTTTGTGACAACTTGAACACATGGGCAAAATACGCTTAACTTTATCGTGTTATTTTCTTCATGCATAAAATAAATTTTGAAATAAATACCCACTACAGTTTTATAATACGATCTTACTATTTAAAAAAAAAAAGTACGATTCTCTCGGCAGTGAAACGAGTTGCCTTGTCGATCATTCAGTCATTCTATCATTCAATTTGATCTTTTCTTTAAGAATAAATCACATACATAGTATTTAAAGCATACAAATGCAGCCATATCTAGAAGAAAAGGAAGAAAGAAACGTTGTGTACAGTTACACATTACAAACACTGTTTTCTCAAATCTGCGGTAAATCTTTGTACAGGTGCACCCGATAGTCACGTGGGAGCTGCGCTCGACCGTATGACTGTGACGTCACATTGAACTTTCATTTTAAGTTTATTTTTTGATGGGGATGAAAAACACGCAGTGAGAATGGGTTGTTGTTTTTCTTCTCCCAGTGAACACGCAGAGGTAGGATCCATGTTTCATGTTTATTTCAAGGTGTTTTGCAGGATAAGTGGAATGTATAATGTATGTACTTGTAAACTCTAAACCTTGAGACCTTGAATCGAGAGTCTTCGATTGCTTTTCGTTTATAGTATTAAGCCTTGAGAAACACAAAGGATTGAGTGTAGATTTGTGATATTATTGTTAATCTGGAGGATTTCTTATCCTTACACTGTTTTCACGGCCCAGTGGTTTAGGACAAACCTTCATTTGTGTGTGTAGAAGTAGGTCATGACTCATGAGCGAAGCAGACATTACAAATGAAGAGAGAGAAGGTTGTTATTTTAATGTTTAAGTCATATTATGCTTCAAATAATCAATTTTCAATCAAATCAATCAAATTTTTTTTTGTCATTCACATATAGTGTTTTGTTTTATAGAGCACAAAAGTAAAGATAACTTAATATAAGTTATATAACTATAACTTTAATTCTCACATTATGTCTTTATTCTCTAAGTATTATTTTGGGGGGATATTTAATAGGTTCTTGCTTTTCTGTCACTTCTAGAAAGAACCTTTGCTTCAGTCCGAACACCAAAATCAACCAGAATCTGCAAGAAGACGTCCAACTGCTAATGGTCAGTCTGAATGTACTGAACGCTCGTCATATTATCTTATTTATTTCTAGGCTGGATTCCCGTACAGGGTTTAGGACTAGTCCTAGACTAAAAAACAGCTTGCACGGATATATCTTAAAATGCACCAGTGTTTTGTCTTAAAATGCACATATGTGATGCTTTTTTAAGGCATGTTTGTAAAAACGACTTTGATGTTATAATTTAACATAGTCCTGGCTCAACCTAATCCCTTTAAACCGCCCTTTAATGTTGATTTCTTTCAACATATTATTTCCATCTGCCTTACGGTCCTACTTGACATATTAAATATTTGCTTAACACGTGTCATTAGTTTAGACCAATCGCATGGCTCATCTTTTTTATTCTTTCAGGCACAAGGCAGAAGACAGGCAGCTTTACTGCCCGACATGTTGACGTTCCCGACCTTGACCTGCGATTCCAGGACGTCGCCGAAACATTTAACAAACAGCAGGAGAACTATCAACAAATGAAAGAAATGCTCCAGTGCATCTCGCATCGCTACCAGTTATCCACTTATGCCAGTTTGTCACAATGCCTGAAGAAAATGAAAGAGGAACATGGTGAGACCCTGCAGTCACACGAGTCACAGCCTGCAGGGGGCACAATCTGCCCAAAGCACCAGCACACATCAGGATCATTTAAGAGAATCTTAATCTGTTTGGCTGTATTCTACGTTTTATCAATTCGGTGTCTCATTTTCCATCCGATAGATCAACCATATATCAGTCTGGAGGTTAAAGGATATGACTTCACTCTGGTGGTGAGGTCAGAAGCTGAAATTCCAGACAGACTGAAGCGGACGCAGGAGGACATCACAGAGCTGAGCAAAGCTGCCAAGGGTGTCATGTCTGTGGGCACTAAACTCCAAGAAATGATTGATTCGCTTCTGCAGGCTGAAGTAGGCATCACCGGACAGGTCGAAGAAGCTCAATCCAGTCACCAGGAACGGAAAAGGCTGGTAGACAACCTGAAGGAAAACCTCAGAGAGGCTAAAAGAGCTAAAGAACTTAGTCCAAAGTACAGGAACGAGGCTGGAGATCTTCTAAAGGAGGTGGCTCAGTTGTCTGGCATCACCCCGTGAAATAAGACACTGTAATTCCAGAGATACAGAATCTATATCCCTTGTGGTCTTATGGTACAGTCATTTTTATTTCCAGGTACAGTAATTGCAGTGTTGAAATGAGCAGATTTTGTAAATACTGTATATACTGTAGTTGGATCTGTCTCAGATGAACAAAGCAATGTTTTTAAAGCACCACAAAGACGTTTATACTTTAGGAGAAATCAACTCATGAATTGTATTCAAAGCAAATTAAGATTATCATGCATTAGGGAATATATTCTCATTAGAATTTCTACTAACAATCGAATATAAAATACTTCCCTAAGAAACTCAAAATGTAAAGCAGAATTATGTGAATAAACTATTTTATTTGATAGTTCATGGGCAGATTGTTCTGAAACACTGTTGTGTAATTTGCTGTTTGCACTTACCAAATGAGTGGCTCTCTGCTGTGTGAATATGAGAAGCCTATATGTATATTGACATATAACACATTCGATTAATGATTTTACACTTAAGAGATGAGTTGGTATTTAGATAACAAATCATGCTTCACATTTACGTTTACATTTAGTCATCTAGCAGATGCTTTTATCCAAAGCGACTTACAAAGAGTTCGGGACTAATGTGTTGAGAGAAGAGGGTTAGTGTAGGTTTTTTTATTTCAAAATGTATAGACTGCTAAGAAAACTTATTTGGGATACGAACCAATAGTAATATCTATACATCCACTGAAAGAACAACAATACAATTTTAATTGGTTTTCATTACAAATACCATTAATTGGTTTTCATTACTAATACCATTATGACCCATCAATTGTTTGCAATTGAAATCATTGCAAAATCCGCTTATTTCAGAAGCCTAATGCTTTGTTGGGCGCCACCCACCAACAGAACCCACATTCACCATTTCCATTAAAACAAATGAAATATCTATCACAACCATTATTATTATTATACCTCAGAATTCATATAATTTTGTCTTTCTTTTTCAGCTGTGATGTACATTGACAGTAGCATGTATGCCATCTTCAACTATCACAGTACCACCGCTTTTCTGTTCTTTTTTAATGCTTTCTTCATCACGTTTTCGTTAGTTATAAATGTTATGAAATATTAAAAGTATATTTCATCCGAACAATTCAACTATAGCTAAATTACACGTATATAATATGCATTATTACACAAAACCTCTTCATTAAGTCTGCACACATTCAACAGTCACAATCTACCCCGCTAGTGGAAACCGCAGGGAACCGCCTTCGACGTCATCTGATTGGTTGCTATTTGTGGACCCGACGCTGGGTTTTATATCCTCCTCTGCTATTGGCCCGCGCTGCCGTCGATCAGAAATTCTAACACGCTACATGTTAAACACTGAAGAGTGTGAAAGTACTGCTCAATGTCTCGCGCGTGCTCTGTCACATTTGAGCGCATTTACGGACTAACGGACAGATAAACGACACGCAGAACACATGATAAGTGAGTAAATATTGCGATATTGCCTTCATGTGACCTTTGCTTTGTCTCGCGTGCATACGGCGGATGTCGTGGCACAATCTGGCGCCTGCGAAATTAAACCGAGCTTATCAAAGCGTCGTTTATAATTAAACTTGCGTGCACGTGAGGGGACGTTTACAAAGGGTTTGCGCAGATAATGCGATTTTAAAGTGAAGGGCAAATGAAAGACAAACGTTGTATTTGGTGCAAGTTGACAATGCACTTTAATGCAGGAGCTGTCAGACCTCAAAGAGTGCGCGCGCGAGTCTCTCTGTGTGTGTGTGTGTGTGTGTGTGTGTGTGTGTGTGTGTGTGTGTGTGTGTGTGTGCGCGTGTGCGTGCGTGCGTATGCGTTGTGAGAGAAATTACGTATTGACATAAGTTACTTGTGTGCATGTGTGTGTTCATCCACGTTGCGTATTATCAGTTCAACACACACCGGTCATATGATTTCCTTCCGCAGTAGGGTATCTGATCGGCGGTTTTAAAAGTGATTGCAAAGTTGTTCTTTCATCATCTGAGAAGAATCTTCATTTAAATGCACTTTTATATGTGTCGGGTCACTGTCCATCTGTGCTGTTCACATCATGACACTATAGATGAGTTCAGGTGGCCCGCACACTGCCTGTTTTATGCATTTTGCAAGAGCTGATACATAACTTCTGGATGTTGTGATGGGAAGTTGGCCTTAACGCTTGTCAAGTGAATGTTTTGTATGGGCAAGCGAGAGAAAATTGTACTTGCCCGACCAGACAACAAATAACGACAGTGCGACATGTGGAGAATATGTGCATTAGACAGAGCTGGGTGTTTGTGTGAAGCGCGTTTGTTGGGTCCATGTTACTAGATGCGGAAGTTGAACATCGTGTGCTCAGTTTAACATACGACACGGGTGATGGTCGATCATGTGTCTGCGTCTGCGCTGTATGAAGACATGAACGCACGAACTTCATCTCCAGAAATCCTCCGAGAGTTTCTTTTACGAGCCTTTTACTGTTTGAGTGAAGACCCGTCAAAATAAAAGTCCGGTTAAATTGAACACTGGGACAAAAATATGCTGTAGTGTAGGCCTACTGTAGTATTTGCTATTGAAAATTGTACTGCACTTAAATTGATAAACACTTTATACTATAGTGAAGTTAAAAAACACTATAGTATCTAAACATTTCACTGCAGTTTACTATAGTAATTAATACTAAAGTGTACTACAGTCATTTATGTGGACGGATAGACCACTCTTGTATAGTAAAAAAGGAAAAACAGAATTTAGAATTTTTTTAAGTCTAAAAATTGTTATGGCCCTATTTATACAAGCTTCATGAAGAACTGCACATGCAAAATTGTTTTGATGATGACAACAGACGATTTATACTTGTGCTACTACTGTTTGGCCTGTGCTACCAAACTTTAAACTTCTCAAACACTAGTGCTATGTGCAAAAACAGTTAACTTACAGTCTTAACACTTCTAATAATAATTACTGTTTTACAGCAGTCATTGAGAGTAGGCCTATAACCAAATTCAGGCGGCCAGATCAGACACTATTCAAAATGCTCAAAGCAAACTTGACCTATCTAAATCCAAAACAATTATATTGATTATATTATATTATTATTCTAATGAAATTGCATTTTTTTATTTTAAGTCATTTTTGTATTCTGACAAGTGAATGACAAATGTTCTTGTCCAAACAACCACATGACGATGCTTGATGTCAAGCCCTGAAATGGCACAGTTTTGTTAAGGTTTGCATTGTTGGTGCCATTAAATCTTTAAAAGATGCTCTGAATAACGGTAAGAGTGTGAACTTGAGACGCTCAGGAGAAAGTAATCCTGGTATCCATAAACTGGGATGCCAACTATTTTTCAGGATGGCTGCGTGAATAGATGGTGCTTGGGCATGAATTAGATGCAAGTTGACCGGACCTCATGCCTCTAATGAAATGTCAGTCTGCAGCTGTGGAGCACATTATTGATCATTGCCTTGGTTTTGTTTACACGGTTATCTTTCAAGCCTCTGGGGTTTGAATTTTCCTCCCCGGAGGCTGATGTGATGTCTGCTCCACATCTGACCTTTAAATGGCTCTTTATTAAGATTGTGTGCAAGTGTAACATCATTATATTGGTGCGTGAGGTGATGCGAGGTTTGTGCTGGTTTCTGGTCTGACTGCATAACACAAGCGGTTCATTAAACTCCTTTAAAAAGAGTTTGTGGGGTTTAATTTGTATTGACAGCGTCTCTTCAGAGCCAAGCGCTTTTCAGCTGCCATACGAAACGTATTTTTTTGACCTTGTGTATCTATTGGTTTCATTTTAGGTCTTAAATAGTGCATAGAATGGTATACACATTTTCTTGCATGCGTCGATTAGGCATGGGGCGGTATGACATTTTGGGGAGGGGGTTTTAAAACTAGGTGGCATCTCACGCGCAGAAGCCATTGGCACATGCCATCACGCTTAGTGTCACGTCTGGAGTCACTTTCGGTTTCCAGTGGCATAACCCTACACGGGGAATATGAACACAGAAAACAATACTGCCACTTCCATACAATGTTGAATAAAGAAATACGAATAAAATAAATATTTAATCAATGAAATATGAAATAAAATTAAGAAATTTATATCACTTACCAACTGAATAAAAATAGTAAGTGCACATAATGAATGTAGCCTTTTTAAATGATCTTCTTAAGAAACGTAGTATATTTATAGCATATTTACATGCGTTTATAGTAAATACTAGTTTTAAACACAGAAAATAATTATCCACGGTTTTACACATGCAATAACGTGATTTACAACATGCATACTTTTCGCGAAACAGTCCAGCGTCCAACACTACTGCCATGTAATCGCAGTGCCGTGGCACATACCACTGAAACCGGACGTGCACCGCGAGACCGGATGGGGTGGCACGTGCCACTAAGACCGTGGAATATGCCGATGGCTTCTGTGCTTAAAGTGCCATGCCACTCTGTGTTAAAACCGTGTAGCAAAGTTCCATAGAAGGGAAGGAAGGAGGCGGGAACCGGCGAACATTCAAATAATAAAATTAACACAATGTCTGGGCCCGGTCCTCTCTCGTCAACAGGACTGCCGGTCGTCCTTTTAAGCTCCCGGTCTCCTCCGTGAGAGATGCGTACAGCTGATTGAACTTATCACTCACACCACCGGCCCCGCGTCACGGCTCTCGTCCCGCCTTCCTCACCACAAACCGCTACTGAGATTTTGGCGGTATCATAACCTTAATCAAAAATACCATGGTTTTCGTGCTATTACGGTTTTGCTATTACAACACTAAAATGTGTTATTTTCAAATGTCTGCGTATACAAAAATCACTTGTCAATTGGACACAATACATTTCATGTTGAAGCAACATATAGAACATGGGTGTCAAACAAAAATAAAGCCTTAAAATAAAAATTGTCTTTAAAAAAGTACTATTTTGTCATATATATTCGACATAAACATTAAATCTTGAATTTCATGATTTAATTATTTATTTTTCTGTAAACACAGCTCATACCTTAGAAACCGTATCACAGACCATTTTTGTGGTTTTGAAACCTTACCTTTTTGAAACCTCGGTATGCATTGAAACCGGTATTTGGCCCAAGCCTAGCATCAATACAAAAACAGTCATTCAGACGTAAAATCATTTCTTAATTTACTTTTATTGTAGCCGCTTGAGTACATTTCTTGCGCAAGCCAGTATGGTGATAAACTCTCAAGTTCGTGTCGCATGTTATTAGTTTCTGCTTTGAAGTTAGACACAGAAAAACTGGAAGTGAAACATTGTTCATGTTTGCAATATAAACTAATGATGTAAGTTTTCCCTTTGTGTGTGGTTGATGGCGTTGTGGTTTTCATACGTAATTCTCATGTGTGTGTTCAGATTCAGACTGAATGGAAGAACACAAACGTTACTCAGACGGCTGCGACGTGTGCGACTTGCATAATTCCTTGAATGGCTTACGGTGTCTCGTAGCATAATAGGTGTGCTTTATAAAAGATGTTATATAAAAGGTGTTTTTAGTCTTATGAAGGTTGAAATATCAGGAGTTCTTCGGGTGGTTGTAGTTGTATTTTAAGATGTTATTCAGACACCACAAAAGGGCTTGCTATTAGTGTTCTTAAAAGTGTTTTGTAGCATCGGGATACATTTTTGTCAGAAGTAGATGAGAATGTTATTCGCCCTTCATCTTCGGATTCAGGAATAACTGAAAAGAGGGAACAAATTAATAAGGACATACACAGTATTTTCCGTGCACATATATTTTTTTTGTTGGGATTTGTGCCCATTAGTGTTCTGCTTTGTATGTAGTAGGGCTGCTCGATCATGACAAAAATAATTTAAGAGAATCATTAAAGATTATTTAACACGATTACTCATTAACCCTTAAAACAACATAGAAAATCAAAAAGGCTTTGCTTTTAAACTCTGAATTTAACTGAAAAATAAATGTAAAGAAATATCACTGCTGAACCACTGTAAAGGAAATGTGTGAGCTGTGGATTTATACTACAAGAAAAGAGAGGATCTTTGCTAAATGGAATGCGGCACAATAATCGTTTACCTTGATTATTTTGTCTTTGTAATTGATGAAGGCCAAAATTGACGATTACAATTCATCTTCGATTAATTGCACGGCCCTATTATGTGTTGGATCTAAAAAGCGGTGAAATATTAAATACGCTTTTCGTCTGCTCCCTCATGTTCTGTATGGATCATCTAAAACCCTTCTTTCCTGTGGTTTATTTTTCTCAATTTTCTTTTATTTGTTTTTAACATCTTCTACTAGTTAGTAGATATGTGTCTGATTCATAACATTAACATGTGAATATATTTCTAGAGTTACATAGAAGAAAATAACCTCGATATCCCTGCAAAATATAATTGAAGTAAAACTTCATGAAGTAAACGTTATCGGATGGTAAAAGCAACTGGGGTGCAATAAAAAACATTGATATGGATTGATGCATTGTATCATTGGATATTTAATCGATGCATGTAGATGCCACACGTAAAATATTGACATGAGGTACCTTTATTTTCACACTCTCCATGTCCTCGCATAACGTCTGCCTAAAAGTGTGTATTTTTTGTTTGTTTGTAATGTTCAAATATATGATAGTGCACAATAATTTTACTGTAGTAAATACAAGGGATGTAACGATTCACCGTAAATCAAGATGTAAAAAAGAATAGCGGTTCATGTTTTGAACATGAAGGACCATCGTTTTTTTCTGCAAACTTTGTAACTGTGGATAAGCTGATATTTCTTCAAATCGTAAAAGTTAGGAAAAGCAAAGACAAAGTCTTAGTTTGTTTACATTAAAGAGACTTTTGTATTATTCATTTATGTTGTTTTAAAACTGCAATTTAGTTATTTGACATAAAATGCAACAATGTGCAACATTAGAGAAATAATAAATGGACAGTTGTTCATTTTTAAATTGCCTCAACTCATTCTGTTAAAACATAGTGAATAAATCACATCGTGAGATCAGAATCATGCATCGTTACATCCCTAGTAAATACCCTAGTATACAGTATTTCTATTGACAAATAAAATGTATTTACTACTGTATAGTGCAAAACTCAGAAAAATTATAAAGGGTAAACAAATTCGGTAAAAAAAAAATGATAAGGCCCTAATTTATCCATTTGTGTAACGTTTATGTCCTTTTTTAAGTTACCTGTCTATTTATGGGATGACCTGCACTTGTGTTTTTAAAATGATAACAGACTTGTGCTACAACTGTTTGGCCTCGGCTGCAAAACTTAAAAACTTTAAAAACGTACAGCCCTGAGTTATTAAAAATGTAACTGCTCATTAAAAATGTAACTGCTAGATGAGTAATATTAAAGTATCGTTAAATTAATGAAATCGTAATCGGCAACGATACAATGTTAATACATCAGAATTGTCTGTGATTCGGAGAAAATCGATATTATACCGTTATGAAGCACAGGTGTGGAAAGAAACACGTAATGATTAATGAATTAATCCACAAAAAAAAGATGTGGACTATTATGGGATAGTCAGATTTTTTGAAAACAGATACTGAACAAAAATGGCATCATTTACAAGGTATGCAAAAAGACATTTGTAACAATGTCTGTTATCACCCCAGGCAGCATTTACATGTTTTCCTATAATAAATACTATAGTACGTGGGCATTAGGTCTACGTTTGTTACTGTGTGTTTGCACTAAATACTTTTCATTTTATTTCAAAATCGTATTTTTTAATTTGTGCCAAATATTTTTTTACCATCTAATTTCTCTGCAGCAAAAGTATTGAGTATCGGCCATCTTTGGAAAGATATCAAAAATGTTGTCCTGTCTCAAATACTTGCACATGACTCACTTTGCTTTCCTCCGCTTTCAGTTTCTCCGTCGTTCTGTAATCCATCAACCCCTCAAGCCCAAAGTCCAACACACTCGCATCAAGTGGTGATCTGCTGATAAAGCCGCCGCAGACGGGCTTTCTTGTCATTATTCAGCTCTGGGTGGAAGTGTTTTAATGTGCTGTGGTGTCCACTCAGTTCTGTGGATTTAATAAAACGGTTGCTTCAGGGTGATTTTCTGCACTGTTGGGTCATTGTGGGTCACCGTTTCTCTCAGGGGCCCTCTTGACCCAGAATCCCGTCAGATCCTGTTAACTCCCAGTGTTTGAATCCCTGCAGCTGTGGAGTTTGTGCGTTTGGCATGCGTCTAGCTGCACCGGTCGAAGCAGACGGGGCAGATTTATGTCACACCCCTCTAAAAGCAACCTCTTGCGCTCTGATTGGTCCTTGTTCGGCCGGGCCGGGCCTGCGCGAGTGGGAGGGGTTTAGAGGGTTTGAAACAGGAAATGAAGCAACGTTTGAGCAATGAAAGAAGCTGAGCTGTGGGTGTGTTGGGACATTTGTCTGTCATTTGGATTTGAGGGTTTTTACTTTTTAACGCAGTAAGTAAAATCAAACACAGTGTTTTATTTATATATTTGTTTACGAGTGTATAGAAATGGTAATGTGTGGTTGGGTGAGTCACATTCAATGGAGTGTGAAGTGTGTGTCACGTCTTGAGTTAATGTGTGTGTGTGTGTGTTCCAGTCAGCCCAGGGTGTGTGGTCTTATACATGTCAACTAGTATATATTTCTTTAGAAATGAATATTTCTGGGATTATTTTTCATTTGTGTGTGTGTTTGTTTGTGAAATATTGCATTTCATTGTCTGAAAAATCTGTGTCATTAATTCCACCATGATGAAATGTGTTAAAAGGAACTGAAAGTACTTCTCTCTTAAAAGTAACTTATTCACAATACGTCTGGAGTTTTCCGTATCTGATTCAGCACAAACTGCCTCAGCAAATATACATGTTGTTGCCCTTCCCATGTCACTGTTCCTTCTTTTGTTAAGAAACCTGGGCTGGTTTAGGGAAGGCGAGGTGGTTTGTCTGTCGTTTCCTGAAGTTGCCGTTTTTCCTGATGGGTTCTGGTTCCTGAGGATGTTTTCATGGTTTGAGTTAGTTTTTCTCTCTTGACTCATTCTCCATGTGTATTTCTGACATCTCCCGCCGGACGGCTCTATATCTGTGAGGTGATGTGATTCAATCTGGATTGATCAGATCTTGAAGGTGCGGTGCTTTGAGGTTTCTCTGATTTCATACCTGAAGTGGATACGGTATCACAGATCAGCTTCGAGGAATCGGCAGTCCTACATGCGCATATAAATAATTTCTAAAATACAAAATACTTCCCTACTTTGTGTTTGTAGATCAGCAGTTACACAATTTTTGACACGTAGTTCAAACACTTCTTAATGGGTTTTATGCAGTTCATTGTTATTGAACTAATTTACTATTTTAAGAATCCTATTGAGCATCTAAATGTAATGTCTCAAAGACCTAGCATTCATGAGGTCATTTCTGAAATCAGGTGTTTTTCTCTGTCACTTTAACATTGACCAACATTGTCTTTTGACTGGAAAATAAATTGTAAATAGGCCTTTACTATTTATGCAGTTGTTGGAGTTTCCAATCCTCCGATATCCAGCGCTGGCGGCGTGTAGGTCGCCTCCGTGATGCCGGATGAGAGGTTTACTCAGCAGGGTGCTTGAGGACCCTCATTAGTGTCTCACCCTGTGCGAGACGCAGCGGGGACACCAGACGAACCTCGCCGTGGGCTTTAATCACGGGCTCTGCCAGTATGTGTTGTACTTTGAGAAGTTTAAAGCCAGTAAGGCTAGAATTGAGCTGTAATGATGCGTTTTGTGTAGTGCTGTTGGGTCTAATAAGCCTCTTGTTGCCGTCGTCATCAGCCGGAGGGTGAGAAGCAAGTATTCACTTAAGCATTATAGAACATTTAGAGCACTTAACTACACAATCAGTTGATCGGGTTGATATAATCCCTGAATCACCCATCGTTAATGCTCTTTCTCTTCATGTATATAATGACTGGCTGGCCACATTCACCGCATATGTACATATATATCTATATATTATATATATATATATATATGTATAAAATATATGATGTAGTGATCCGCCCCATAATACAGGTACGCTTTTGTAAATTAAGACGTGG